>NW_004524583.1:32385099-32388977 GCF_000260255.1 Octodon degus
GTTCTGAATATATTGGAATGTGATGTGTCTACAAGCAAAAAAATGGAAATAAAGCAATTCTAAAACTAGACTCAGGGAGATAAGATGCTTGACTCATAAGATAGGAAGGTTTTTATCCATCTCAGTGATCACAATGTGTTGATACACGAATGGACAAATTGGGCAATAATACAGACTAGATGCTTCATAATTTGATGTATGCATGCAGTCAAGCTTGGAATATGATTTAGGGAAGAGTATAAATTATTGGGGAAGGCAGTTGTACTGGACATTTATTTAGATCTGCATCTCTCCACATATACAAAAATGAATTCTACATCAATTACAGACCTATATGTAGGGCCGGGGAGATAGTTCAGTAGAATATGTGCCTGCCTGGCAAGCGCAAGATCCTGAGTTCAATCCCTGATACCAAAAAAAAAAAAAAGACCTATATGTGAAAGAAAACTTTAAAACTATCAGGAAATACATTGTGGGTATCTTTGTAACCTCAGGACCAGGAAGGCTATCTAATGTAGACTCAGAAAGCACAAACTATAAAGGAAATAGAAGAACTTCAGTGAAATTAACAGTAATATAGACAAAGTTAAAACCTAAGTAACAAAAATATTCATAATACATACAACTGACAAATGATCAGTTTTCACAAAAAAGAAAAAAGAAAAACCTTCTACAGCCCAATAAAGTGATTCAGAGGCCAGTGAGATAACTCAGTCATGTAAGAGCCTGCTCAGGCAAGTGTAGCGACACGGTTTGATCCCCAGCAGGACAGGCTGTGCCTGCCCCACCCCCGGGCGTGCTGATCCAGCCCCTGAGTCTGGACATGGTGGCGCACCTGTGTAATCCCAGCACTGGGGAGGCTGAAAGCAAGAGGAATCACTATGAGTCTGAGCTGCTTAGTGAAACCCTGTACTAAATACATAAAAAAAGAAAATTCTCACCTTCTTAGTAGTCATAGAAATATACCTTAAAAGTACTGCAGAAAACCTTTTTATTCCTATTAAAGGCAAATATTAAAGAAAACTGATTTTTAGGTATTTCTAACTGTACACACACTGCTGATTGTGCTATAAGGGAATGAAACTCACACCCCAAAAGACCTGAGACGAGCTTGTGTTCTCTAAAACTGAAGAATGAATTTTATGAACAGTGGAGATTAAGAGCAGAATATTTATTGATGGAAAGAAAGCTCCCATCTGAGAGAGGGGGACAAAAGGCAACCTAAGTGGGTTGCCAAGGAATCTGTCTTTGCTAGGGATTTTTATAGAGCAAAACTATGAGGTGAGGCAGATACAAGGCGGGAAGCATAGGCACTTGCACATGAGGTGGGAGAAACCGGCCAGTCATAAGATTACAAGCGTAATTGCTCAGGTAAAATTGATTGAGTCCGGATCAAATGGGGAGATGAGTCACCCGAATGCAGACAGGGGCTCTTCCTATAGGAGTTGGGTTAGTGACTTTTCCTGGCTCTTTCAGGGTGATCGATACCTATTTAGAGTATCAATCCCTGATGCCCATCCCTAAGAAGGTAAGTGGCTACATTTGTTCACTCTTTTGTCTTGAGGTCCGACCCACAGCGGGAGGGGCTGTCTCCCACAGGTGCAAGGCCATCTTGGCTTCCAGACTGTCTCCTTCAAGGGCCTCTCCCTGCCTGGCTGCCTATGATATTTCTGTCTAACTCAGCTACCCACAACAATGGAAGTGTAATTCAGGAAAACAACTTTGAGGAGAAAGTCAGGAGTTCTCTGTAAAAATTCAAATGTGCATATTGTATAAATAACCTGGGCATGGAACTTGTGTATATAGCCCTGGAAAAATACTTTTAGGTGGTGTTTACAAGACGTTTATAGCTGCAGTGATACCAAGTTGCAGCAACCCTCATGGACACCAAACAAGAAGTGACTAAGTGGTACTCAATTCATGAACACACTGTCAGTGATACAGAGAAGACATAAAATCCTGGGCCCTTTAATTACTTCATTTATGCATCTAGGAATTAGAAACACTGGATACAGTTGAAATGTGGGTAGGGTTTGACTACTTGGAAGACAATCTTTAAAAAATAAGCCTTGACACAGAATGCCCAGACATTGCCTGAGACTTTCAAGGCATGTCCCAGATGCTGCCAGGAAGGCAACATGATGACACTTGGAAGTTCAACCAGAAATTTGAGTTGTAAGCACAAAAAGAAAGATTTTGAATTACTTAAATTTCTCGTGAGGTCTTAGGTTCAGGAATCCAGTTGGCCAGAGGACTGGTAGACTTGGATAAGAAAACAGGGTCTAAAGCGGCTGCAGCAGGAAGCTCAGCCAGCTCACAGCATAGAGCGTCATTGATGCTGTGGGCTGAATACCACCACTGCTGACCTGAGTCAATTCTAAACCTTCCTGGCCTTTCTGTATGACACACAGGAATGAGCCTGGGTCACAAGGGGAGAGAGGACTTCCCACATTCATCATCATCCCATCCCCCTCCACGGAAGGTACGGGCCCTGATTACTCTAGTGTAATCCAATCAAGAAAGAAAAGGAAAGAAGGTGTGGATGCTTTGGACTCCCAAATAGAGCCCTATATAATGAGAGTCAGATTCCAAGTCAATTGAGGACTGGATCTGTTTCGTTTCTTTTGAAAGACCAGGGCCCTTTCCTGGAACTGTGGATCTTGTTGGACTTGGCAGAGGCCTTCTGGAGGACGGAGCTAGTGTGCTGGCTGGGAAGGGCTTTGCTGTGGTGGCTCTGGCTTACTATAACTATGACGACCTCCCCTGGGATACAGAGACAATACACTTGGAATACTTTGCAGAAGCCATGAACTACCTGCTCAGTCACCCTCAGGTTGTCTGTTGGTTGTCTTTTAGTTTAAAGAGCAGGTTCCTAAACACACCCCCTAGCCAAGGTAAGACTGATTTTCAACTTAGTTGCCTGAGGATGCTCTCTGACAAAATCAAGTATCAGGTATCTTCTACATCACAGAGAAAAGTACATTTCTAGCTGTACTAGATCTCATACAGCATTCTAGAATCAAGAAAGCAGCCAAGAGTTGACACTCAGGTAGAGTGACAGAGCATCCTGGTTTGTCCAGAGAGGGTTTCAGGCCTCAGTACTAAGTCTGGCATGGTCTCAGGTGGAACACGAGGGCTGGTCACCTTTGCAGCATCACCGCTTTGTAGGTGTGAGTTTGTATCTGGCCTCCAGGTTTGTTATGAGTTAAGTGAATCATACATGTGAAGCCATTGAAATAGCACATAGGGCCGGGGAGATAGCTCAGTGGAGTAAGTGCTTGCCTGTCAAGCACAAGGTCATGAGTTCAATCCCTGGTACCACCAAAAAAAAAAAAAAAAGTTTCCCCTGGCCCTCGAGTTGGCCCGGTCCTGGGCTGTACTATGTCTCTTCCAGTATCACCGCCATGAAGAAAGTGGTTGAGCAGCTCTGGCTGGAGGCCGGACTCAACCGCGGGAAGGTTTCCCAGGCAGCTGCAGACTGAAAACAGTTCTGCCTGCAGAATGCTCAGCATGATCCTCTGCTGACTGGAGGATCCTCAAGCACAAACCCCTTCAGACCGCAGAAAGTCTGCTCCTTTTTGTAGTCAAATGAATTCTTAAGAGTTTTCCAGACCACTTTTAAACTAACCAGCAACCATTCAGAAAAAAGAAAATTGAAGCCTGTACACAAACTTCCCCTTTCTCAACATGTGCCTTAATATACAAACTTGTACTTTTGTCAGTCCTTAACATTTACCTCTCTGGATTTTCATGTATTTCTATTTCACAAGGGTGTTTTATGTACACTGGCACCAACATATAATAAAATACTTAGTAAAAACAGCACATAACTTTTGCTGACCAACATGTATTCATTCATGCAGCAAACACTGGAGGAT
>NW_004524583.1:32389077-32390017 GCF_000260255.1 Octodon degus
TATATGGAAAAGGTGTGATGAGAAATTTGCTTCTAAAAAAAAGACATTTTTGAGGCAATTTGAGTAGGAACAGTGTTTTGATATTAAGGAATCATTAGAATTGATGTCATAAATGTATTCTAGTTTGCTTTTAAATGTCTTTATCTGATGCAGAGAATTAATTTAGATATTTTGGTATGATTATAAGTGGAATACATACTCTTTGCTATCATCTAGATTTAAAGAGACCCAAAGAGTCTTCTGTGAAAGAGTAAGGTGTTTTGTAAGGGGTGCATGCTGGCCTGACTGCTTTGCGGCTCAGGGACTAGGCTCTTAACAGAGCTGCTAAAATCCAGATGATGTCAAACTGTGAAGGTTAGTTTATTTAGGACAGATGTGGCCCTGGGAAAAATAAGAGACCGATATACACTGCCAGTTCTGCTTTGGAAAAAGGGTCTTCTGGTGTGTTTTAAATTACTATCCTTTGGCCCTCCTGTGGCTGGACCGTAGGATGAAGAGTGTGGGGATGTGTTCACCAGGAACCACTGCTCCCCACCAGTGGTGGAACCACAGAGTTCTGGGCCTAATAGCTGCAGACCCTGGAGCTGGTCCAGTTTCCAGGCCGTAAAGCTCCTTCTCTGGGTCTACCAGTGTGACCTTCTGTGAAAGTCTGTATACCCAGACCTTGAACATGCAGGGTGAGTGTCCAAGCACGTGTGTGAGAGGCCCCTCAAAGTACAGAGGAGCCAGGGATGAGAAGAGAAAGCAGATGGGCCAGGGTTCAGGGTCTAGGCTCAGTGGCTGGTTCTTCTCCATGCCTCATTCCAATACAGAACTCCCATGTGGTCTAAATTTTAAATTTTGAGGGCCAGGGAGATGGCTCAGTGGAATAAGCACTTCCATGGCAAGCGCAAGGGCCTGAGTTCAATCCCTGGTTCCAGAAATAAATAAATAAATAAAT
>NW_004524583.1:32390202-32391732 GCF_000260255.1 Octodon degus
GTACAGTTCTTTAAGAGCTTGTTCATTTGCCTTACGGTCTAAGAGTCTCTGTGTATACTCTTGACCCAGGCTTCATAAATACTTGGGGATAGCTTGTAGGATGTAGGAGGTCAGTTGACAATAGAAGACACACTGGAACTTTGTAGATTGTTGTATAAGAAAGTAAATTATATTTAAGAAAATTACTTTAAAATGTGAAATTACTGTTTATGCTCTCCATTTACAGGTGTGTTCTTTTTCTCTCTTCATCAGGTGCGTGGTCCGAATCTTGGGCTTCTTGGCTTCTCCAAAGGAGGTGACCTGTGTCTCTCAATGGCATCTTTCTTGAAAGGTGTCACAGCCACTGTACTTATCAACACCTGTGTGGCCAACACACTAGCTCCTCTTCATTACAAGGGTATGATTCTTCCTGCTCTCCACAATGACCTCGGGAAACAGAAAGTCACTGCGTCAGGTCTTTTGGATATGGTGGATATTTGGGATGACCCACTGGAGGAACCCAATCGCCAGAGCCTTATTCCACTGGAAAAGGCCCAGGGCCCCTTCCTGTTTTTTGTCGGCATGGATGATCATAACTGGAACAGTGGCTTCTATGCAGAAATAGCCTCTGCAAGGCTGCAAGCTCATGGAAAAGACAAGCCCCAGATAATCTACTATCCAAAGACTGGGCATTGTATTGACCCGCCTTATTTTCCGCCTTCCAGAGCATCCGTTCATGCACTGCTGGGTGAAGCAATATACTATGGTGGTGAGCCACGGGCTCAGTCGAGGGCACAGGTGGATGCCTGGCAGCAAATTCAAACTTTCTTCCAGAAACATCTCAATGGTAAAAAATATGTCAAGTGCAGCAAAATATAAATTGCAATTGTAGATCAAATACCATTCATAAAAATCCTAATAATACCACTTCTGTTGGGTTTCCAGAGCACTTAGGAAACTGTAAAAAAGCAAGCAGCTCAGGCTCCTTGCCAAGTCCTGCTGGCTTTCAGCCTTTGCTGCCCCGCTGTGCTCCCTGCCAGGTCCACCCTCAGCTCACCTGAGCATTACCAGTGGATAGGTTTAACTCTATCTCACCTGTACGGACAATCTGGACCTAAGCAAACGAAATGTCAAAATGGCTCATCCAGCTCTCGGGTGGTGGCCTAGCTTCATCTTTGTGTCTCAATTCCGAAGCTTCTGTATTGTTCTGAAGTCTGGCATTCACTTGAGCCCTGACTGACCTTGTCCAAGCCTTGGGAACCTGCCCAGTAGAGTCCCTTAAGGAATGGATTCTGCCCCTTCCTTCCTTCCTTCCTTCCTTCCTTCCTTCCTTCCTTCCTTCCTTCCTTCCTTCCTTCCTATCTTCCTTCCTTCCTTTCTTTTTTCCAGTAATGGGGATTTAACCTAGGGCCTTCACACCGAGCCACATTCCAAGACCTTTTTTTATTTTGAGACAGATTCTCACTAAGTGGCTAAGTTTCCCAGGATAGATTCCAACTTGCAATCCTCTTGTCTCAGCCTCCCAAAGTGCTAGGGATATAGGTGCACCTC
>NW_004524583.1:32391832-32392929 GCF_000260255.1 Octodon degus
GGACACGTTCGTATCCACGTGAGCTTAGGACACAGGGTGGGCGCTGCAGAGTTTAGGGTAGACAGGGCTAGGAAAGGAATGGTAACAATGCAGGTATCATCAAGAAAATCATCAGGACACTGACGCAGGATGGAGGCAGTCAGAGTGGATGGGAGGAGACAGGGCCAGGGAAGCCTCCTTCAGTGAAGGTGGAAGTGCTGTGTAGTAGTGAGCCTACCACTCACCCTAGAAACCACCGGCCCTACATAGTAGTAGCAGTACTATTAGTTGGCTAGATCATCCTCACTAACATGTTTTCCAACATCTTTTGATATCTGCTACCGCTTAAATGTTAGAGACAAAATACAGACAGAATAATGACATGGACACAGTCGAATAGGCTTACAATGATACTGTCTTTTTAATATATAGTTGTTCATGAGTTTATACTGCACTATGTGCTGAATAACTACCTCAAAACGGTCTTTGAACAAGCATTAATTTTATGACAAAGGCTTCCAAGCACAAGCCTTTTTCTTTCCTCATAGTATTTACATGTTCATCTTACATAGGTGAAAAGTTATCTTAGTCTTCTCCAGATTCCAGCATCCATACGCGAGAGCAGCACCCACTGAAGGATGAAGGTGCTGGAGACTCAGGAGCCAATACTTCTTGGACTGAAGCATTTCCCCGGGGCAAGTATCTTGCCAAGTGCTTATATGTGGTTTCTCATTTGAACATCACATGGACTCCATGGCATAACTTCTCATTTTGCAGCTAAGGAAACTGAGATTCACAGAGGTTTAATCATTTTGTAAAGCTAGGATGAGAAGGCTGGGTATGGTGGCACACGCCTGTAATCCCAGCACTTGGGAGGCTGAGGCAGGAGCCAGCCTGGGCTAAAGAGTGAGTTCAAGGCCAGCCTGAAGTATACAGCTAGACCTTGTCTTGAAGAAAACAGGAGGAGGAGCCGGGGATATAGCTCAGTGGCATAAGCACCTGCCTGGCAAGTGCAAGGTCCTGAGTTTGATCCCTGGTACCGTAAAAAAAAAAAAAAAAGAAAGAAAGAAAAAAGAAAAAAAGAAGAAGAGAAAGAGGAAGAGGAAGAAGGAGGAGGA
>NW_004524583.1:32403184-32413315 GCF_000260255.1 Octodon degus
GCCATCTCAGTGCACCCCAGGGACGGGGATGGCACAGCACACTGGAGTCAAACCTGGCTGCTGCGCTCTGCCTAAGCAGGTGCTTTAGTCTGCTGAGCTATTTGGCTGGCCCAGCCTCTTTCTTAATAATACACATTCCTGAGTCTCCTCAAGACTTGCCCCTGACCTCTAAGCTGAAGACTGGGGCATGGTACCTGCTGATGGGCCTCCTCTATTGTGTTTACCATCTCTGGATTCCCTGATTGCCTTTTGTAGGAATGCCCTGATGTCAAGATTTTCAGGATTATGTAACATTGTAGACCTTTGTCTTTGAATGTCTTGTTACACCTGCCAAATCAAGCTTCCTCCCAGCCCTCTCTGCTCCTGCTACCTTCTGAAAGGACTGTTGTCTGTCTACTTAAACCCACTGCAGGGCTGGGGAGATAGCTGGCAGTCTAAGTGCCTGCCTGGCAAAGCCAGGGGGTTTGATGTCCAGTACCATGTGCTGTGCTGGCCCCGGAATCCCAGTCGCACCATGCTGGCCACTGAAACCAGGATTGTGGCACACTGGGGAGGCCAGGACAGGAGGATCACTGTGAGTCTGAGCTGCATAGTGAGACCCTGTACCAAATGAGTGAATGAATGAATGAATGAATGAATGCAAAAAACCCACTGCCATTGAACCATCTAGAGTCCTGAAGCCCCAGAGTGCAGACGTCGTCTTGGGCACAGAGATTTTTCTGAGACTTAGGCACATACAGAATCTTTCACTAAGTCAAGCACTAATTTAAAAAAATCCTTAGAGGTAACTTAATTTGCTCTGTTGTTAAAACTCCTTGGGGTATATTCCTTCACCTTGGAGTATAGTTTTCTATGATGTCATTTCTGGTAGTCTCCGTCTTGTCTCACTCCTAGGCAGGCCTGCCACTCAATATGTCCCACCTAGTTATACAAAACTTATAAAATGTATTGTAAAAATCAAAGCTTTTTCTCAATAAAATGTAAATAAATAAATAAATAAAAACCAAAGCTTAGAAATCAACTTCCCCCAAATATTGCTGTACTAGGAAACATGAACTAGTACAACAGCTGCCCTTCCAGTGTACATAAACCTCAGGCTCCACTACCTACCGTGTGGTCTTGATTAAATTGTCAGTGTTTAGCCTGTTATAATAAAATTAGATAATCTATGTAAAGCACTTAACATTTTAAGTTATTTTTATTGAGACCGTCTCACTACATAGTTCAGGCTGGGCTTGCACCCTCTAGGTAGATCAGGCAGGCCTCAAACTCCTGCAATCCTCCTGCCTCCGCCTCCCAAGTGCTAGAATTTGAAGTATGCACCACCATGCCCTGCTTTATATTTTAACTTTAAAATATTAGCTGTTATTTTTTTTTTCAGACACAGAAATCGCAACCCAGGAGGGTTAAGATACTGGTTGGTGGGACAGCTGAGTCACTGTGTGTCTGAAGAGAGCTCAGCTTGGGCAGGACTTTGATACATCACTGCAGAAAAGCACTTCTGCAGTTAATGATGCATATAGCCTGATTTACTAATGAACCAGAGTTAGTGAGGGAAAATAAGGAAGGGACTGAAACTTGAGGAGCTGAGGGGGTCACGGTCCAGATAAAGATCAGACTGGCCTGTCTCCAAAGGGAAGGGAGTACCCGTGAAGCAGTTGCTGGGCTGGGCTAGGGTCTAGGTAATCATGCCCTCATCCTGGTCCTGCCAGGAGCCTCCACGTAAGTCCTTACTCCCTGAGGAGGCAGTCTGTCCCTGTGAGATGGTTATTTCTGCTTGGGGAAGTCTCGCTTTGCCAAGGCTCTGCTGGCCTCCAGGGGGAGCTGGGTTTAGGGCAGCTGGAGACTTCTGGGCACGCTTGGTGTTGGAACATTGCTGTGAATCTCTCATCTTGATGCCTCAGTCTTGAAGGGAGATGAGATAGATTACGTAAACTTGGGGATAATCAACTGTGCAGAATTGGCAGTTCTTAGATGGACACTCTCTAAATGATTAATGCGCTGTCTACAGAGTTAGCAGGGATTTAAGCCAAAGTTTTAGATAGATACAAAATAAAGGATTTTTTTTTTTTTTTGCTCAGGAATGCCTTAAGGTGAGGTCTGGTAAGGCATGAGGATATGGGGATCAAAGCACAGAATCCTGAGCCTGACAGCTTTGCTTAAGCAGGCCCCAAGGTACAAAATAAAGAAGTAGTTAACGAATGGTGTCTGAGGGCACAAGTGAAGAGGAACTATATTTTAGCAAAAGCAGTTTTGCCCTAGAAGACCCCACAAAGAATGCTTTCAGTGAGTAGCCAGTTGAAGAGCCAGCCCCCGCTCTGCCCGCGGAGGTTGCTGGCTGGCTCGGGTCCAGCTCCACTGGCGCCAGGGCCTAAGCCTCACCTGAGCACAGGGCCTAAGAACCCACAGCGACACTGTGAGGACGCGGGACAGTGGAGTTATGATCCACCGAGGAGTCTCCATAACCCAACTTGGAGAGCTGAGCTTTGAAGTAATAAAAAGTATGTAGCCATTTTTAATGGAATGATTTGTCTTCGAAAGGCTGCCATTGATTTTTCCTTGAGACTTAGTGGCTCAAAGCAGTTTAAGCCAAAAAGAACTCCATCAGAGAGCGTTTTTAAAAGGAAAACAAATAGTAAATCTGCAGATATAAGAAAGCTGAGAGGGCCGGGGAGATGGCTCAGTAGAATTAAGAGATTGCCTGGCAAGCGCAAGGATCTGAGTTCAATCCCTGGTTACGAAAAAAAAGAAAAAAAGAAAGCTGAGAATTGAACAGTGGTTAGGGAAGGCTGGAAACACCAGGAGGAAAGAGTGAGGGGGCGGCATGCACAGGAGGAAGGGGCTCCTGCCCTTACCCCGGGGACGAGGATGGTGCGCTTCGGTGTACAGAGAAAAGCTAGCAGGGTTTTGAATGCTTTCGTCTGAGGATATGATAAATGTTTGAGGAGCAGATATGTTTAACCTAATTCAAACATAACATAATTGCACACCTGGAAGGTCACCTGATAGCCCATAAATATGTACAATTGGTAGGCTTCTAGGTATTAATGAAAAATAAATTTAATAAATTAAAAATAAAATATATACAACCAAACTCATTGTTCTACGTTCTTCCATAAAGTCAGTATCTTTGTCGAAGTGAGAAAGGTCAAGACACAACTTTGAAAGCAAATACGTAGTTTGTCAGTCATTAGTTATTTTAAAAATATTTTTTAAATGTAAAATACTTATACAAACCCATTATATATTTCAGGCAACTGAAAACACAAAGACTTAATTCTTCTGAAGTATCAAAACTACACTGTTCTGTATACCCATTTAAAATGGTTACTGAAGGCTGGAAGTGTTGCTCAGACACAAGTGCCTGCCTGGCAAGAGCAAGGACCCGAGTTTGATCCCCAGTACCAAAAAATAAAAAGTAAATGAAATGGTTATTGAATCCTGGGAAGACAAAAAGCTGTAGATGGCCTTGTAGATTTTTGCATTTTAGCGGGCTGCTATGTGTAAAATCCAGTATTCATGGACAGTGTAATGATGGATTTGACTTAAAATTACGTGAGCTGATTTTTTCAAAGTGAGTACATATGCGTCTCAGTTACTCCTCTCGTTGAGGGGACAAATACCTGGCACCCAGCATGAAGGAAGGAAAGGTTTCCTTAGCTTAGAGGCACGGAGGCTACAGTCCTTTCTCGGCTGGCTCCAAGGCTGGGAGGCACCGGCCGAGCAACCTTTCGTTGCAGCACCAAGGAGCAGAGAGCCGAGAGCCGAGGTCGCAGCTGCTGCTGGCCAGCCCCCTGCCCGCCTCACGCCTGCCCACAGTAAGCGGTCACAAACTCCAGAAGCCAGCAGTCTGCGTGAGGCTTTAGGGGCGGCGGGGGGGGGCACCTAGACACAAACTGTAGCGGTAGGTAAGTAGACTGAAGAACCAAAGATGGGACTTCAACAGATACGTTTCATAAACAGGTTGTTAGATGGCTGTAACCCGGAAATTCTGGGAGCAGGAGCCATATGTTTCCGTGGCAACTAAATTCAGAAATCAAGATGTGTGACAATTTTTATTTCATTTATGGGTAACTAAAGCAAAATATTGGTAAATAGGAAGGGGATCAGGAGTTGGGGGGATAGAGGGCAGGGAACAGGGATGAAGAAAGGAATTAAAATGTGCAGGTAGTAATTCTACACAAGGAATGTAAACATTATGTACTGATAAAAAGTAAATTTTAAAAATTCCAAATTTAAAATATTTGGAAGTGGAACTGTTTCCCAAAATGCAAGATTTACATATATACCCCTCTTCCTTGACAAAGTTCAATGGAATGTGTAGGTTGATTAACCTTGTTGTAGACATGCATTTAAATAAAATATTCTGTAGAAGAAAACAAATTTTATGAATCAAACAGGACATCCTTCACTGTAAAAGAGTCAAGTGATACAGATAAAAGGTTCTCCTAGCATTACCCAATTCAAGTTTTTGGGGTGTTTTGTTTTGTTTTGTTTTGTTTGTTTGTTTTTTTTTCGGATCCGGGGATTGAACTCAGGCCCTTGCGCTTGCCAGGGAAGCGCTCATTCTACTGAGCCATCTCCCTGACCCCTTCTAATTATTTTTTATCTCCTTCTCCCTCTATCTTTTTCCTCCATCTCTTTCTTTCTTTCTTTTTTTTTAAAATGTATTTGGTACAGGGTCTACAGGGTCTCACTACACGGATCAGACTCGTAGTGATCCTTCTGTTTTCAGCCTCCCAAGCGCTGGGATTACAGGCATGTGCCACCATGCCCAGTCTCAGTCACTGTCTCAGCGCGCCCTAGGGGCAGGGCTGACCCAACATTGGGATTGAACCCCAGTCCCTGTGCTTGACTAAGCAGGTGCTTTAGTCCACTGAGCTATCTGGCCGACCCTCCAACACTATTTTTGTTTTTTGTGGTGTAGGAGTTAAAATGAACGCCTGACCCATGCTACTGCAGGCAAGTGCTCTGTCACTGAGCTGTAGCTGCAGTCTCTTCTGTGTTTTGTTTTCCCAAATTGCCCAGGCAATGACTTTGCAGTCCTCCTGCCTCAGCCTCACGCGCTCCCGAGCAGCTGGGGCTGCAGCACGAATCACTGCACACGCCTTCAGTACTTCTTCTTTTTCGGTACTGAGGGGATTGAGCCCACCTCCTTTGTACCAAGCTACATTTCCAGCCCCCTTTTTTGAGTTTGAGATATCTCTCTAGTTCCTGTGGCCAGGCCTAAAATAAGAGCAAGCCCACTCAAAGCCATATTCTCTGGTGAGCAGCTCTTAGAATCTGTGTGTTCATTCTGCACAGTATTGAAGAAAGAATCCAAGTCATGTAGTTCTTTTGTTTCCTGTGCAAATTACGTTACCCTTAGAAAATCTGAAACTCCAGATGTTCTTGATGTGAAATTGCCAAGATAGTGTGAATTAATTTATAGAGATAAGTAAATTTCTGATAAATACAGTTTATGTTAGTGGTAAATAAAATATATTTGTGACCAAAGTTTGCTACTGCAATGACAAAAAGGAAATAGAAGGACTGATATGAACAAGTATAATGATTTGTTATTTCCCACTAATAACAATTCCATAGGGAATAATCCAGTTTTAAGTAAAATTAATATTCTTCTGGGTTATCAGGTATGTTTGAGATTTAGGTTCCTGTTATACTCATATACACAAAATTATTAGATTTTGGCAGGCAAAGAAAAATCATAGTTGGGGGAGGTGGAAAGTATGGAAGTCTTCTCAAAAACACTCCAAGAGCAAAAACGGGTTATGTTATGAATATACAATTTAGTTTTCTTTAATAAACATGTTAGGGATGTTTTTGAAAATGTAGTAAGGATTGAACTTAGTGTCTTTGCTCTGAGCTACATCTTCAGGCCTGGTTTTTAACCGGGATACAGGGGCTTCTTAAGTCTCTAAATTGCCCAAGCTGGGTTCTAACTTGTGTCCTCCTGCCTCAGCCTAAAGAGTGCTGGGATTACAGATTTACATCACTCTGCTTAGCTAGCGTTTGTTAATTTTTCTTAAAATGTGATTCGATTACCTTTTCTCAAGTAAATTTTATTCACTTCAAAAATGAAGACATTTGCATTAGGTTCGTCTGCTTGGGCTGACGAAATCCCGCAGGTCGCATGGCTTGCACAACACGGATCTATCTTCTCAGCTCTGGAGGCTGCAAGACCAGGGGCTGGAGGGAAGGCCGTCGGTGCAGGCCTCACACACCTCTCCTCTTGTGTTGCCTTTCTGGTGTCTCATACAACTCTGACAAGGACACCAGGCCTATTAGATTATGACCGCACCACCATGGCCTCACTTAAGCCTCATGGCCCTGTATCCAAAAAACTGCTACAGGTCAGGACTCCAGCATACGAGTCTTCAGGGAACATGGTTCGTGCCTCATAGCCATTATGCTTTAGTGACATGTCTCTGTGTGTACTATGTATACTTCTTTAAAAAGATCATACTTTTTTGTTTGGTAACTTGTGTTTTTACTTTGTGTCAATAGAAGCCTTTCAGGATTTTTTTTTTCCGGAACCGGGGATTGAACTCGGGCCCTTGCGCTTGCCAGGGAAGCGCTTATTCCACTGAGCCATCTCCCCGCTTCCCCCCCCCTTTCAGGATTTTTTAAGAATTACTTTTAACAAAGATCTATCCGTGTTTGGGTGTTCAAAACTGCTTAGTCAATTCTCTTCTGTTGACAGTTTAATATTCCTTCTTGCTTTGAAATATAAATATAGATATATTTCGTTAGGATGAAGTCCCAGAAATGCAACTTCTGGGTTGGTCACAAGACGCGCAAAACCTTAAAAGCGCTGACTGCCTATCGCTGCTCTGAGAAGGCTGTATCGGCTCTGCGCGGCGGTGGATTTATTTGTGCACCTCTGTCCTCCATATCCCTAGCGGCGCTAGAAAAATACATAAATATTTTCAAATCTTAGCTAATTTGGTTAAGTGAGAAGAAGGCACCCTAGATACGTAAACGCAACATTCTGTGATCTCTTACATGGAAAGCGGAGTTTTCAGAGGTCTGGGGTAAGAAAATAAATTCGATGCACATTCGCGCCGGGGGCGACCGCACGGGGGCGCCCGCCGGAGGAGGAGGGGGAGCTCGCGCGCCGCGCACTCCCACAATGCCCCGCTCCTCGCCCGCGCCGCCCGGGGGCGGGGGGAAAGGACCTCTGCGGGCGCGGCCGCCGCCAGCCCCAGCGGTGCGCACGCGCACTGACCCCCGCGGGCCCTAGCAACCAGAGCAGTGACGCTAGCAACCGCTGGGATGGTGAGTACCCTCCGGGCCTCGGAGCCCGAGCCGAGGGGAGACTGCGAGTGGGAGGGGATGCTCGCGAAGTGTCGGGGTGGCGGGGCCCCCGAGCGGTAGAAGGGCGCCCCGAGCGGATGCTAGCTCGGGGAGCCGGCGGCCTGGGGCGCAGGAGCAGCCCGGGCGGGGGTGGCCTGGAGTGAGGGTGGCCTGGGGCGGGCTGGAAGTTGGGTCTCGGTGGAGGGACCCTGGATGGACGAGAAGCCAGGGAGAAGAGCCGGAAGTTCTCGAAAGAGCGGATCGGAGCGGGAAGGTGTCGGGAAGGGAACTGTGGATGGATACCTGTCTACACAGCAGTGATTTGAACGAGCTCAACCCCGCGGCGATGAGGGACGTGGCTGGTTGCTGCGGAGTCGGGTGGCGCCGACTGCGCCGGGATGTATTCTGCCCCGCTGTGTACCAAGATTGCCCCGAGTGCAGATCCTGGATAGCGCTGTGCAGCCCACTCTGATGGGTGCCTTAGGGCAGGGGCTTTCCAGTTCAAGGATGCCACGCACGGACTTGTTGGAATGCAGTTACGAATGTTCAGGAGCGTGGCATTCCCACAACGGACCTCGAGTGATTTTAAAATTGGGGATCATCCTGTCACATTTAGAAATGTACTAGTGATCTGTCTTAACAGAGTTCTTGTGAAATCATGATTTCACCGGGAGACCCTCCGCAGCTCCTCCGTAGAGGGTGGGTTCCCTTTCTGGTCTATTTAGTGGTTCCAACTAGTAGTTTGAAAGGGAGTCAGACAAAATTACTTGGCTTTGATTGTTTTGCTGGATGCAGATGTTGATACAGAATAAACATTGGGTTGGGAGATAGCTCAGTAGCTTAAGTGACCGCCTGACAAGTGCAAGGTAAGACGAAGAGGAAGAGGAGGGAGAAGGAGAAGAGGTATTGGGGCTGAGAGTACAGCTTCGCGGGAGAGGGCTTATCTAGCATGCCAGAGCCCAGGGTTCAGGCCTCAGCACTGCAAACAAACGAGCGACAGTACAGCAATTAAAACAATAGAATTAGCAGTCGTGTGTGTGTGTGTGTGTGTGTGTGTGTGTGTCCAGTGCTATATACATGGGCAGAAATTGATTAAAGGGATTAAAACGATGTGGAAAGTAATGCCTGCCTTCAACCACAATATTATTATTTATTTGTTTATTTAAATTTTTTTTGTATTTTAGGGAAGGTCTACAGGGTGTTCAGGGTCTCATTACTAGATCAGACTCATAGTGATCCGCCTGTTTACTGCCTCCCAAGAGCTGGGATTTACAGGCGTGCACCACCACCCCAGTCTCAATTGACCTCTCAGCGTGCCCCAGGGGCGGGGCCAGCCCGGCCAAGGGGTGCGCTGCGGGAGTGGGGGGAACAGCACCCCCATCCCCTGCAAGGTTTAATCCTCTGAGCTATTTGCCCGGCCCCTTCAACCACAATATTAAATACCACTCTCTTAAAAGGTAGTTTCTTCCTAACCTACCCTGTGATCCTATCTTTATTCTACAGGCATTTAGATGAAATCTACTGTCAAAGAAAGTAAAAAGTTTCTGGGCCCACCAAATAGCTCAGCGGATTAAAGCGCCTGCAAGCAGGCACAGGGGCTGGGATTCCCTGGTCCTGTCATGCCAGCCCCGCCTCCGGGGTGCGGCTGCGACCGAAAATGAGACTGGGCGTGGTGGTGCGCGCCTGTAATCCCAGCTCTTGGGAGGCAGTAAACAGGCGATCACTATGAGTCTGATCTAGTAGTGAGACCCTGAACACCCTGTAGACCCTTCCCTAAAATACAGGGGGGGAAAAAAAAAAAAGAACGAAAGAAAGTAAAAAGTTTCATATTTTAGGTGAAAGCACGACTTGGCGCTAGGCAATTCCGAACCGAAGAGATCATGAAAGATCAAGTGAAGAACAGCGCCAGCCATTAGATGAATGCAGCTGAGGCTGTGAACTGGTAGTTCTGGGGAGCTCCAGAAATACAAGAACACAGACTGTTTAAATTTTTTTTTAAGTAGCTCCCAATGTCTTAAAAATCATATTTCACATTAAAAGATTTTTGACTTCTGAGAAATGAGAAAGCCGATGCCCCACCACTGGACACACGTCCCACGTTCAGCACAGCTACAGCTCGGTTTCAGAGAGTTGGCAGCATCGCTTGCTAAGGTGCCTGAGTGTGCGCGGCATCATGGAGTCCTTGTAATTCTTTGTCCAAGTTTCACCTGCCAGCTGTTACCTGGAGCTGAGTGAACTTACCTCCTTTATACGGACGCTGCCTCACTGACTAGCTTTACCCATTAGTGATGTCTCCTTGGTCCTTTTTGATTCCTAGTATTTGTAAGGGGAACTCTGACCTATACACCTTACATTGTCACAGTGAACAGCCAGATTGCTTAGGATATGACATTGTTCTTTCAGGTATCTTTTTATGGATCTGTGCAAGGATTTCTCTGGGAAATATAGTTATGTATTTGTAAATTGCTCAGCTATAGGTTTATGAGCATTTAATTTCCCTTAGGCACCATCAGACCACTAAACTACACGCCCAGCTCTTTTTATTTTATTTTGAAATAATATTCACTAAATTTCCCAGGCTGGCCTGGAACTTGCAAACTTCCTACTTCGGTCTCCGGAGCAGCTGAGGTTATAAGCATGCGTCACCATATGCAGAATTGTATCCGTTCTTGAAAGCTTCTTAGAAGTTACTTGTTGGGGAGATAGCTCAGTAGAGGGCCTGAGTTCAATCCCCGGTTCCACCCAAAACAACCAAAAAAAGAAGTCACTTGTCAAACTCTAGGTTTGGAGCTTTAAGGGGGAAGAATAGGGGTGAATCTCTTTATTTCAATTTTT
>NW_004524583.1:32413961-32415886 GCF_000260255.1 Octodon degus
TAAAAAAAAAAAAAGAGCTGTCTTGCAATTTTATTAATCACTTCCCCTCTCTGTTCTATTTTGGTTTTTGGTTTTTCAGACAAAGGCTCCCAGTGTAGTTCAGACTGGCCTTGAACTCACTGTACAGCCCAGGCTGGCTTTGAACCCAAAATAATCCTCTTAGCTGAGCCTCCTGAGTGCCGCGATTCCAGGTGTGCACCACCACACCTAGCTGCTGGGGTGTTCATCATTTTGTCCTTTGCATTTCCTTCCGTCTCTTTGCACATACGGAGATGTACTTTTGAAAATGTCTTGCATGCTTAACTTGCTTGTTTTTAATCTCTTGTATTAACATTTTTTATAAATATTTTTGTGACACATAATTATATTCATCTTGAGGGATTGGTACGTATGGAATCCTGATCATTTTTATTCTCCTTTTCCCCATCTCCTCCTCCTCCTTCCTGGCCCCAAAAAGTCTGTCTTCCATTTTCCTATCAACTTTCATTTATTTTCTTTCAAACTTTCTCATATTTGAGGTTTTTTATATATGAGAAATGATGTGATATTGAACCACCTGTGTCTAATTTATTTTATTTAGCATTATGGTCCCAAGAACCATCCATTTTCCTACAAATGACTCAGGTTTATCCTTCTTTATGCCTGAGTAGTGCTCCACTGTGTGTATATTCCACATGTTCTTTATCCATTGGTGGGCATGTAGGGTGCTTCCATAATTTCGCTATTAGGAATTGTCATATACATGTCATGTATATGTCATGTACTGCCATCTACATGGGTGTGTGTAGCTCAGTAATGTGACGGCTGTGGCTCTTGCAGGCATGTTTCTTTCTGAATGTTACATACCTTGATTTATGACATTTTTATTTTTAAATTTATATTTTTGAAGCAGGGATTATTTATCAGTACAGAGTTACTTTTTAGACATAGTTCTCTTTTAAAACTTTCCTTGTGTTATTGTTTCGGGTTCATTTTTAATGAACTCCAGCAGTAATTCATAAAGGAAATCTTCTCTTGTATACTTTCAGAATTTTGTATAAGCATTAAATTGAATCTAAGATGATACTGATTAGAAGGAACAACGTTATTTTATAGTCTAATACTAACAAAAATAAGTTGGAGGAAATTATGACAAAAACTTTTTTGGAGGCAGGGTCTTGCTGTGTCATTCAGGCTGGCCTTGAGCTCACCCAGCAGCCCACAGTGGCCTCAGCTTGCAGTAACCCTTCCGCCTCAGCCTGCCCAGTCTGGCAGGGATTACAGGTGTGTGTGGCCACGCCCTGGGACAAATGATTTCTTATCATTTAGAATTTTTATTTTGCGCTTAATGACATAATTTTTGTTTTTGCAGTGCTGGTTTTAATCTAGGACCTCGCACACGCTAGGTGGCTGCTCTTCCACGGTACTGCGTCCCCAGCCCTCTTTTGCACTTTTGAGGCAGGAGCCTGCTGAGTTGCCCAGGCTGGTATGGAAACTGATCTTCCTGCTGCAGCCTCCCTAGTAACTGGGATTGTAGGCATTTACCACCGCATCTGGCTAAAAAGAATTCATTTAAAGTTTTAGATTTACAGGTGTTTGTCATATGTCACCCTTTGTAAACATGTGAAGGAATATATGTCTCTGAAATAAAACTGTCAGTATTTTCCTGAAAGTGTACCATTATCATCCTGCCACAGCGATGATAAATTGTCCCTTTTTTACATACTTGGTGCAGGGTCTCATCACGTAGTGAGCCTCTGGTCTCCAGCCTCCCCGGGGCTGGGATTACAGGTGTGCACCACCACACCTGGTCTGAAGAAATTGTTCTTTTTTTTTTCCTGTATTTTTAAGGAAGGGGTACAGGGTGTTCAGGGTCTCACTACTAGATCAGACTCACGGTGATTCTCCTGTTTACAGCCTCCAAGTGCTGGGATTACAGGCGTGCG
>NW_004524583.1:32417256-32420735 GCF_000260255.1 Octodon degus
GGATCCTAACTGTCCTGTGGTAGTGGATGCATACAGCTACACAGGGATAAAGTTGCATAGGATCGGAGCTGTGGCTCAGTGTAGAACATTTGCCTATTGTGTGCAAGGCCCTAGATTCAGTCACACCCTACTACTGCTGCAACAAAGAATTGTATAGGGCTTCATATATCTCCACAAAAGTTTCAGATTAAAAAATTCTGGCTAGTTGAAATTTTACAGTGGAAAGGTTGATTCTTCTATTGGTATAAAAATGACTGAAATGTTTGTGTTACATATTCTATTTCAACTTTGTCATCGTTAGCCTGCATGTCATTTTAAAGTGACAGAGTGCTGTATTGCACATTATCTAGACCAATGGTGGCAGGCTTCTGGCATGCGTGCTACCGCAGGATGTCTTGCACTGAAAGCTCTAAAAGGTGCACCATCGCTGGCCTGGGCTTTGGTTAACAAATGGTTTTAGATTCATAGAAGTGGGACACAGGCAGTGAATAGAAACCGATATAAATCATGTAGAGACAACTAAAAGAACATGGAGTAAAAATACTAACTCATATGAGGGAGGAAAGCACATTGTAGAAAACTACATTATAGGACTGGGGATGTGGCTCAGCAGCACAGCCCCTGCCTGGCAAGTACAAAGTCCTGAGTTCGATTCCTGCTACCAAAAAAAAAAAAATTATTCACTATAAGTATTTTGAATATTGTAATGTTCTGTAATTTCAAAAGTTGTAATTTAGGGTTTTAGAAAGAATTTGGATAGATTACAGAGATGCCTCTTTAATTTCTGTGCCCAGTAATAACTTCTCTGTTTATGCTATGTAATTTGTTTAATAATGTTGAACACTTTGCTTTTGTACATGGTTTGAATAAAAATGTCTTTTAGGAGCCTTGGGACCTTGTACTTAGGGGACAGGAAAAAGTGAACTGAATAATGAAACATCTTCATTTGTCTTAGTACTTACAAATTTCTTGTATACTCTAATTGCATTTTTTTTTGGAAGTACCAGGGATCAAACTCAGGACCTTGTGCTTGCCAGGCTAGCGTTTATTCCACTGAGCTATCTCCCCGGCCCCCTCTAATTGCATTTTTAAAGTTCATTTCTGTTTGATTAAATATGAAATAAAATATATTTTAAGGAAAAGTAATATGACATAGACTCAGTTTGATTTTTCTTAAGTTGGATTTTAGGATTTTATCTTTTTTATCTAGTTATTTTTAATAACTAGTGGAATTTTTGTTTTTTTTATTTTGGCTTGTAACTTCCATTTCTGGCTGATCACCGTCAGTCTTTGACTTTGAGATTATTTGAAGGCATCATCTCACTCTTTCATTGATTAATCCAATATCTATTTTCTTTAACGTTTAAAAAATTTTCACTGTCATAATTGTACATATTTGTGGGGTAACACTGCCATCCATTGCCTCTAACATTTATCATTTTGGTTTATTTTTAAATGCTTTTTATTGTTAGTTTAGGTATATATGCCACTGAGCTGTCTCCCTAGCCCTTCTCCTCCTTATTCACAAAAGCATTTGTTTCCATTTTTACCTTTTTTTCCTCAGTTTTTAACTTTTCCTTTCCTTCCCCCCATTTCCTTTCCTCTTTGCACATTTTATTCCTGTTTCACCATACCTGTATATTACATTCTTCATAATTATACATTATTATATTACGTTATTCATAATACATTATGCATTTTGGTTCTGATTTACACTTTCAAAGTCTCACACCAGAGAAACAACGCAGCATTTACACATGCATGTCAAATTGACTTCACTTAAGAGTATGGTTTCAAGGTGCAACCATTTATGTAGAAATGTCTCAAGCTTATCCTTCTTTATGGTACGGTATTAAATTGTATTTAAAAACCCCACATCTTCTTTATCCATTCACCATTGATGGGCATTTGGGCTGTTTCCAAGATTTGGCTGTACAAACTGCACCACTATAAATATGGATGTGTATATATCCTTGGGACATACCAAGAAGGGGAATAACTGGGTCATATGGGAGCCCTAGTACTAGTTTTTTGAGGAATCTCCACACTGACTTCCATAGTGGTTGTACCAGTCTATACCCCCACCAACAGTGGAGAAGGGTTTCTTTCTCCCAACAGCCCCACCAGCATTTGTTATTGGTTGATTCCCCCCTCCCCCCCGGAACTGAGGATTGAACTCAGGCCCTTGTGCTTGCTAAGCAAGCACTTATTCTAATGAGCTATCTCCGTGGCCCCAATAATAGCCGTTCTTTTTTTTTTTTTTGTGGTACTGGGGATTGAACTCAGGACCTTGTGGTTTCCAAGCAAATGCTTATTCTACTAAGCTATCTCCCCAGTCCCGTTCTTTATGGAATAAAATGGAATCTTTGTTGTTTTAATTTCCATTTCTCAAATGACCAAAGATGTTGGTGAAATATATATATATATATAGCCACTTCTATTTCTTCATCTGAGAAGTATCTATTCAATTCAGATACCCATTTTTGGACTGGGCCTTTTTAATTTTGAGGGGAAGATTTCTTATTTGTTTGAGTTGTTTGATATTCTCAATAGTAAATCTTTGAGGAAGAGCTGGCAGATTTTTTTGCGCGTTCTGTGGGTTGCCATTTCACTGTGTTGGTTGTGTCTCTTGCAGTGCAGATGCTTTTTAATAAAATGAGATCCCAGTCGTTGATTCTTTGTGATGGTTCCCGTGCAGCTGGGGTTTTGTTCATAAAGTTTTGCCTACAGCAGTGGCCTCAAGATCTTGCTCTACCTAATCTGTCTTCCAGCAGACTTGGTGTTGCTGTTTCAATATTTAGATCTTTGATTTTAGCTTAGTACATGGTGAAAGATATGGCAATCTTTCACCATGCTTTAATCTTTAGCCAGTTTTTCCAGCACCATTTACTAAAGAGGATCTTTTTTTCTTTCAGTGAGGTCGTTTGGAACCTTTGTCAGATAAGATGGCTAAGTTTGTCTAGAGTTACCTGTGCATCTTGTGATGTTTTATTGATCCTTGGGTCTGATTTTGTTTGTTTTTGCCAGTATTGTGCTGTTTTTATCACAGTAGTTTTATAGTATAATTTCAGGTGCTAGATTGTGATACCTCTGGCTTGCCTTTTTTTTTTTTTTTGGTGGAACCGGGGATTGAACTCAGACCCTTGTGCTTGCCAGGGAAGCGCTTATTCCACTGAGCCATCTCCCCGGCCCCTGGCTTGCCTTTATTGTCCAGAACTGCCTTTGCTATTCTAGGTCTCTTTTGGTTCCAAATGAATTTTAAGATTGTTTTCTCTAATTCTGTAAGACATGCTCTTGGAATTGTGATTGGGATCGCATTGAATCTGTGTAACAATTTTGGAAGTATGGCTATTTTCGCTATGTTGGTTCTTCCTGTCCAAGAGCAAGGGATATCTTTCCATTTTCTGTTATACCATATAATCTCCTTTTTCAGCATACTGTAGTTTTCACTGTAGAGGTTTTTTTTTTTTTTTTTTTTT
>NW_004524583.1:32426875-32437063 GCF_000260255.1 Octodon degus
TGGTGGAGTTTTTTGGGGCTTCGAAGTAAAGTATCATGTCATCTGCAAATAATAATAATTTAACTTCTTCTTTACCTGTTCTTATTCCTTTTATTTCTTTCTCTTGTCTAATGGCTGTAGCTAATGATTCCAGCACTATATTGAATAGGAGTGGTGATAGAGGACATCCTTGTCTTGTACCAGATCAGAGAGTAAATTATTTCAGTTTTTACCCATTTAGAATTGTGTTAGCCATTGGATTTTCATAAATAGCTTTTATCAGATTGAAGTAGAGACCATCTATTCCAATTTTTACTTCTTTGCTAATTTTTTGTCTGGTTGACCTATCTTTTTTGGATAAGGGGGTGTTAAGGTCTCCTGTGGTCTTGGATATTAGATTTTTCATGTCCATTAAGATTTGTTTTATATAGTTGGGTGCCCCCTTGTTTGGTGCATAACTATTTATGAGAGTTACCTCTTCCTCTTGAATTTTTCCCCTAACAAGTACATAGTGGCCTTCTTTATTTCATTTGATCATTCTTGGTTTGAAGTTGAGACTGTCTGAGAACAGGATTGCTACCCTGCTTTTTTCTGAGGTGCTGGGGCGTGTAGTATTGTTTTCCATCCTTTGACTTTCAGCCTATGAATTTCTTTATGAGTTAAATGTGTTTCTTATGCACAGCATATTGTTGGATTTTGTTTCCAAATCCACAGTGCCAGTCTATTTCTCTTAATTGGTGAATTGAGTCCATTTACATTGATGGTTACATTGACTTACAATTGACATGTTATTTACCTGCTGTTGTTTACTCCTTTTTCTCCTGTGTTTAATTGCTTGCCCTATTTAGTTGGTTGCTTCTGATCTCATTCATGAAGTTCTGATCATTTTGGTCCCTGTCTAGAACATCTTTCACTAGCCTGTGTAGGGTTGGCTTTATCATCATGAAATTCTTTAGTTGTTCTTTGTCATGGAAGTATTTCCCTTCTCCATCAAACTTGAAAAAGTTTTGCAGGGTATAGTAGTCTGGGCTGGAATTTGTTTTCATGGAGGACTTGAAGTACTCTGCTCCATGCTCTTCTTGCCTTCATGGTTTGTGAAGAGAAGTCTGTTGTAATTCTGATGGGTTTTCCTTTGAATGTGATCTGTTTCCTTTCTCTAGTGGCTTTCAGTATATTATCCTTGTGCTGGATTTCTGGGATCTTGACTATTATATGTCTCGGTATGTTTCTAATTGGGTTGAGGTTATTTGGCGTTCTGTATGCTTCGGTTACCTGAATTTCAGATTGTTTCCTCATATTTGGGAAGTTTTCTGCTATTACTTCTGCCCATATTTTTTTAATGTCATTTGTATTGACTCCTTCTTTGTCATTGATACCTATTAGTCTCACATTGTTCATCTTTGCATCATCTTCCAAGTGATGAATTATTTTTTCCTGCATCCTAGTTGTTTTTAAGAGATCTTTTCTTACCTTTTCCCTAGCTTCACCAGCGTCTTCAAGATCTGAAACTCTGTCATCACTTTCACTCATACGGTTTTGCAAGCTTGTGATTGCGGTTTTAGGTGCCTCTGTATCTCTTTGACTCTGCTTCATGCGATCTATTTCTTTCCTGTATTGCTCATTCAAGGAATCCATCATTTTTCTAATCTCCTCTATTTTTTATCAATGTCTTCTTTAGAAGCAGTTATTAATTCTTTTGCTGCAGAGTTTTTTCAGATTGGGTTTCCTCCATATTTTTCTGTATTTGATTCTTTACTTCAGATGCTATGAGTTCAGAGATTTCTTTTTTTATTTTAGAAGTTAATTCTGTTTCTTTGTTTCAGACACTCTGTGTTCATTGATTTCAGCTGTGTGATTCTCAATTTGCTCTGTGCTAGTGTCCTCTGCACTTGTTATGGGTGGGCTTGGGGTCTCAGATTGCATTTTGCTCCTTCTCTTTGTCATTTCATATAGCACTGTCTTGTGGCCTTTGTTGTAGAGCTTTGGTGTGGTTATAACCTTAGAACCTATTGAAATTCAGGTGCAGATCTTCAAAGTTTGAATTCATCCAGC
This sequence comes from Octodon degus, assembly GCF_000260255.1. Lineage (NCBI taxonomy): Eukaryota > Metazoa > Chordata > Mammalia > Rodentia > Octodontidae > Octodon > Octodon degus. The sequence goes on from NW_004524583.1 coordinate 32,428,907, forward strand.
TGTGCCTGGCTTGGATCTGGCTGCTGTGCTCAGCTCCTTCCTGCTGCAGCCCTTGGGCATGAACCTCTTGTGCCCCTCTGGCAAGATGTTCTGCTCCTGGACTAGCGGGGTGATTCTGTCCCCTACTCTCTCTGCAGGACTGCAGCTGCAGAATTTCACCCCAGGCCTGTATGCCAGGCCTGAGTTGAGTCTGGAGGGGACAAGGTGGAGTAGGGGAGAGGGGAAGCTCTCCCACACACTCACTGGGCCTGTTCTAGGGCTGGATCTGGGGGTCCAGAGAATGCGGCAGTTTTCACCCACTCAGCGGGCGGGGATGGGGGAGCTGCAGAGCAGGGGTGGTCCCAAGGGCATGGAAGAGGCTCTCATGCTCCGTGCCTGGGTTTAGACCAGACAGGTCCCGCAGGCACAGGGTAGCTGGAAGCTCTCCCACATGCTCACCGAGCCTGGGCTAGGGCTGGATCTGGGGCATGGGGGAGTGGAGCTGCAGAGTGGTGAGGGTGTCCCAGGGGCACAGAAGAGGGTCTCACTCTGTTGGTAAGTTTTTAATTATATCTTCAATTTCATTGGCTACTGGTGCTTTTTTTATTTTTTTTATTTTTGCGGTACAGGAGACCCTGCGCTTGCCAGGCAAATGCTTATTCTATTGAGCTGTCTCCCCAGCCCTTACTGGTGATTTTATATTGTCTTGATTCAGTTTTGGTAATTCATTTGTATCTAGGAATCTGTCCATTTCTTCTGCGTTTTCCATCTTATTAAAATACAGGTTCTGCAAGTAGGTACAGATGATCTGGATTTCTGCAGGGTCTGTTGTGATTCACCCTTTTCATTGCTAATTGCATGGATTTGAGCCTTTTCTTTCCTTTTTTCATAAGGTTGGCAAGGGATTTATCAATTTTATTTAATCTTTCAAAGAAGCAACTCTTTGATCCATTGATTCTTTGTGTTGTTTTCTTAGTCTCCATTGCATTAATTTCTGTACTGACCTTTATAATTTCCTCCTCATATGAGCTTGAGCTTGTTCTACTCTTCCTTTTCTAGAAAAATAAGGTTCCACATTAAGTTGTTTATCTGAGCTTGCTCTTTTCCTGACATGGGTTTTTACCGCTATCTATAAGTTTCCCTCATCAAACTGCTTTCATTGTGTCCCATAAATTGTGGTATTTTTACTGCCATTATCATTTAATTGTAGAAAGTGTCTGTATTGTTCTTTAATTTCATCTTCAACCCATTGGTTGTTCAGGAGAATGTTACTCAGTTTCCATTATGAAGTTCTTGTGATTTCTTTTGCCAATGATTTCCCATTTTGTTGCACTGTGGTCTGATAATATTCATGGGATGATTCCCGTTCCTTTGCATTTACGTAGGCATGTTCTGTGTATGAGCTACTATGTGCTCTGTTTTGTAGAAAGTCCCATGTACAGCTGAGAAGAATACATATTCTGATGTTATGGGGTGGAACACTCTGTAGATATCTACTAGTCCATTTATTCAAAAGTTTCATTAAGTTCTAATATTTTATTGTTGATTTTTTTGTCTAGATGTCCCGTCTATTTGTGACTGTGGGGTATTGAGGCCCCCCAATACATTTGTGCTCATGCTTATTTGATTTTCATGTCTATTAATATTTGTTTTATATAGTCAGGTGCATTGGTATTTATTGTGTATATATTTATAATTATTATCTCTTCTTCTTGGATTGTTCCCTTTACAAGGAGGTGGTGACATTCTTTGTCTTTCTCAGCCTGTCTTAGCTGGAAGTCTACTCTGCAAATACAGTAGCTACCCTTGCTATTTCTCAGGTTCTTATAGCATGGAGTATTGTTTTCTACTCTTTGACTTTCAGTCTATGGTCTTCTTTTTGGATTAAATGTTTCATGTATGCAGCATATTGTTGAATCTTGCTTCCTGATCCATTCTGCTAGTCTTTTTTCTTTTGATTAATGAATGGAGACCATTAACATTAGTGGTTATAACTGATATGTATTAACTAACCTTGTCATATTATTTTCCAGTTGCTCGCCCCTTCTCTCCCCGTCCTCCCCATTTAATTGCTCGCCTTGTCTGGTGGATTCCTTCTCTTGGAGCTTTTGAAGTTATAATCCTTGTTATCTCTCTCTAAAATATCCTTCGAGTCATGTTGGAGTGCTGGTTTGGTGTTCATGAATTTCTTCAGGTGTTCTTTGTCATGAAAGTATTTTATTTCTCCATCTATTTTGAAAGATAGTTTACAGGGGGCTGGTGAGATGGCTCAGTGGTCTAAAGCACCTACTTAGAACAAGCTAAACAAAAACGCAGCAACCTGGGTTCAATCCCCAGCACCACATGCCAGCCAGCCCCGCCCCCTGGTGTGCTGAGCTGGCCACACACACACTAAATAAATAAAAAAATAAAATTTAAAAAAAAAAAAAAAAAGAAAGATAGTTTACAGATACATCAACCTGGTTTGAAGGTTGTTTCTTTTTAGGGCTTGAAGTACTTTGCTCCAACCTCTCCTTGTTTTGAGGTTTTTATTGAGAAGTTACTGTTATATTAGTCATGGTTTTACTAGAGGAACAGATATAATGCAAGATGTACAAATGTATAAGAAATTACAAGATTGGCTATGACAGTCAGCTGCAGAGTCAGATGGGGAAGCGTGCCGAGGGCATCTGCACACCCAAGACTGAAGGATTCAGTCCAAAGGTCTGGAACTCACTGCAGTATTCTGTGTAAGTCTGTATCAGTCAGCTGATAGGTCTGTGACAAAAGGGGTGGAAGGCTGATGAGTCTGTGACAGCAAGCTGAAGGACCCAAGCCGGAGGCCTAAGAGTCTGCACTGGAAGCCAGGAGAAGATGTCTAAGCTGACTGCAAAGACTGAAGTTCCTCCTCCGAGGAAGTGGAACATGGAATCCTTCCTCAGCCCAAAGCTTTATATACCCATTTGTGCTGAGTCATTCTGGGATGGGCCCTCCCCGCCCTAGGGCAGGGCCCCCGTGGCCCAGGAAGTGGAACCACATAGGAGATCCAGCCATGGTGACACAATGTATGGACCACTACACCTGTGATTCTGCTGAGCTTTCTTTTATAGGTTCTTTGTTTGTTTTCTCTAACTGCTTTTCATATTCTATTCTTGTGTTGAATTTTTGGAATTTTCACTATTATATGACTTGCTGTAAATTTTTTTATCATGGCTAATTGGAGTTCTGTGTTCCTCATTTATCTGTCAGGTGTCTAATTCTGTTTCCCTGCAGGCAGGTTTTCTGCAATGACATTTGTGAACAGATTTTTTTTTGTCATTGCTTTTACATTGGCTCCAATCAATCATATGTTATTCTTCTTTGTATCAACAAGCAGCTGCTGGGCTATATCATTTGTTTTGTTTGTTTTTTTTGCGGAACCGGGGATTGAACTCAGGCCCTTGCGCTTGCCAGGGAAGCGCTTATTCCACTGAGCCATCTCCCTGGCCCCTGGGCTATATCATTTGTAGGGTTTTTTTTCTATAATTTCTTTGTGGTAAGAACATTCAGAATCTCCTCACAGCTCTTTGAAATATATAACGCATTAATACTAACTTTAGTCATCTTGCTGTACTATGAAACAGTGGAGCTTAGTCCCCTTATCTCATTGTACTTTAGTGCTGTTTCTGTTTGTTGGTTGGTTGGTACCAGGCATTGAACTTAGGACCTTGTGCTTCCCAGGCAGGCACTATGCTGCAGAGCTATATCCCTGGCCCTATTTGTTACTGTTAGACAAGCCTCTTTTTTTGGTTGGTTTTTTTTCCAGAGCCTCACTATGCAGCTTGGACTTGTAGTATCCTCCTGTTTTCTGCCTCCCTAGTGCTGGGATTACAGGCGTGTGCCACCACACCCAGACTCTTTTATCCTGCCCTCCCCTGCTCTCTTTCCAGACTCCAGTTAGCACTATTCTTCTCCCATCTTCCGAATATGAGTAAGAATGTGCAATATTTTTCTTCCTGTATCTGGCACATTTTCGTTAAAATGAATGAGTTTTCCAGGCGCATTCATTCATGTTGCCCCTGGATGTCAGTTTCCTTCTCCTAATTTACAAATGTATGGTACAAAAAGAAGTATTGTGTGGAGGTCTTAGATCTTAGATCTTTTTTGTTAAATTGATTGCAAATATTTTCTACTCTTGATATGTGATGATCTGATTTTTTAAATGAGCTTCTTCTGTATCTTATGCTTCTCTAGAATATAGGAAATCTAAGAAATCAAAGGAAATGCTCATTGAGTTTCAAGTTCTATTAGGATGATAGAACTAACTCGTAAGTAATGAGGCAATCAGAATGTATTAATAGGTCCCATATGCTGGGATTAAAATTATCTGCTTAGTACTAGAATTAAGCTGTAAGGCAGAATCTAGTAGTTAGAGTACAGCAGGTAGTTTTGATCCAACTATATTAGAAAAAGGATGTCTTTTAAAATTCTTATTACCTTGAGATTCTAGTTTAAGTTGAACTGTACGTAGAAAAAAAAAAAGAGGAGATGGCAAAATAGTTGATCCTATGGGCATGAATCTGACATTTGAGAAAAGGACTTTTTAAGGGACAAGGAATTCTTTTTAGGAAAATGTTTTTGTTGTATTTTGATCTTGTTTATTAATTGAAACACTCTTATAAATTAACTTTTTAAAAAAAATTTCATGTATTTGGTATAAGGTTCACTATGCAGCTCAGATTCATAGTGATCCTCCTGTTTTCAGCCTCCCCAGCATGGGATTACAGGTGTGTGCCACCACGCCCGAACTCTGATCCCTGCACCTGCCTGAGCAGATAAATTATCTTAAATATTGCAGAAAGTTATGGTCTTTTCTCCTTATTTTCATTTGGTTGTAATAGTTACCTTCTTCAGCCATGTCAAAGCTTTGTTATTAGGGTCAGTAGTTAAAGGTTCCAATAAATGGTGAAAACTTGTTAAACAGTTATTAAATGCTAATAATTGTTTGAAATAAGCATTGAAAGGCCTTGAGAAATCCTGGCCTCTTGCTGCTCATTACAACTCGGGATCATTTTGTTCCAAATTAATTTTTCCCACAGGAAGAGAAAACTGGTCAGAGGCCATCTGAAGCCAAAGAGATAAAGCTGTATGCCCAGATTCCCCCGATAGAGAAGATGGACGCCTCCTTGTCCACACTTGCCAACTGCGAGTACGCTTGCTTGCTTGCTTGCTTGCTTTTGTTCTTTTAGTGTTGCTAGCAAGTTTTCCTTCCTCTGCTAAACACTCAAACTATGAAGCATTTGTTTTCTGTGATTTTAATGCATGTATTTTTCTTGGTTTATTGTAAGTTCCTTTTGGAAAAACCAAATGTGAACGATTATTGCTTTATAAGATTATAAATAGAGTAATAGTGCACAGTAAAGTTTTTTCTGTGCAATTTTTTATATTATATTTGAAAATAGAGGGCCAGGGAGATGGCTCAGTAGAATAAGTGCTTTCCTGGCAAGCGTAAGGGTCTAAGTTCAATCCCCGGTTCTGCCAAAAAAAAAGAAAAAGAAAATAGATTTCCTAGTCTTTTGGAAGAAGCTAAGTAACATAATAAATCTTACTCTGACATTAAGTCTGTTGCCTCCTCTTATGAAATTACCCATAGAGTCAGAACTACTTATTTATTTGATACCTAAGACAATCCTAATTTTTTAAAAAATTCTCAGTTCAAATTATACTTATTTTGTAATCCTATTATCTGTGGCATTAAGTATCAGATCTCTCTCTCTCTTTTTTTTTTACATTTTAGGACAGGGTCTACAGAGTCTACAGTCTCACTGTGTAGATCAGACTCCTAGTGATCCTCCTGTTTACAGCCTCCCAGTCGCTGGGCGTGCGCCCAGTCTCAATTGCCGGCTTAGTGCGCCCCGGGGGCAGGGCCAGCATGGCAGGCCTGGGGATGAAGCTCCCCGGGGGCAGGGCCAGCATGGCAGGCCTGGGGATGGAGCTCCCCGCCCCTGCATCTGCCTAAGCAGGCGCTTCAATCCACTGAACTGTTTGGCCAGCCCTTGTACCAGATCTATACTGATTCATTTTCATTTATTTTCTAGGTACTATACAACAATTTTAGCAGGATTTGGTGGCTAAATTGAGGCAGTTATGCTGTGACACCTTCTAGCCGTGTTTTCACGGTCCCGTACCTCTTCTAAGGGCTGTTCTCTCTGTCTTCTGGTGTTTCATACACACTGGGATGCTTTTTTGGCTTAAAACATGCTTTTGAAGTACTGATGAACCTATGGTGCCTTTGTTTTAAGACAAAGATGTTAATGTATGGTTATTTTTTCTAAACTAAAATCTCAGTATTCAAGTTTAATTGGAGTGTTGTCATTTTGCAATAAATAGGTGGGTTTTGGGTTGCACTTTGAGTGCTCATCTTTTAAATTATTTTAAAGTATTCAATACCATTTTATCGTAAAGTCATCTCACAGGGAGATGTAAAGTTTGATTTTCCATATCAAAGTACCTTACAAATCACTTAAAAAGAGTCAAACTGTTGAGTTCGACCCCTGGTACCACCAAAAAAAGAAGTCAAACTGTTTACATTTGTGTTGACCCTTTTTTGGTGAGCTTCCTAAACAGAATTAAAGAATTCTTTCCTAATCATATTACTAGATGTAAAAGGAGTCCATTTTGTGCTGGTGTTCTCAGGAGTTGGGATGACTAAAGGATAGACAGATTCACCCAGGTCCTTGCAGTCTGGAGTAACTTTTTCCTGTTTCCAGCAGGCAAAACTGAGTAAGACACATGAGTGTCACACGTAGCTGGGCTTGCTCGCGGCCCCGGCCCTTCGTGGCTGGTGGTGTTGGAAAATCGCTGAGCTTCTTTGTGCTTAAGATTCACTTGTAAAATATAAATAAAAATAATACTGATCTCAAAAGACTGAGATAACCAAAATAGTTAATACATGTGAAGTATATGGATGACTACTTGGACATACATTAAGTATTCAACAGGATTAGCCTTTCTTAGCATGAACTTTACTGAGATATTAAACATTTTAATCCAGAAAAGATGATAAAGAATGTATAATTATATTCCCTTTAAATATTATGATTTTACATAATTAAATATAGATAGAATGATATATACAAAGTATTAAAAATAAATATCTCTGGTGGAATGTGTGGACCAATTAGGATTGTACTTTTTTCAATATACATTTCTAAATGATTTTACAAATGAAAAAATATAGCCCCACAAATGCATATGCATATTTCTGGGATATTGTCCTAAGTCAGTACCTATAGTCCAATCCTCTCTCTCTCTCTCTCTCTCTCTCTCTCTCTCTCTCTCTCTCTGTCCGTCTGTCTCTCTCTCTCTCTCTCCCCTCTGTCTGTCTGTCTGTCTGTCTCTCTCTCTCTCTCTCTGTCTGTCTGTCTGTCTGTCTGTCTGTCTCTGTCTCTCTCTCTCTCTGAGACAGGCTCCTGCTATGAAGTTCAGGCTGGCCTAGAACTCACTATGTAGCCCAGGCTGGCCTCAAACTCATGGCAATCCTCCTGCTCAGCCTCCCCAGTGCTGGGATTACCAGCATGTGCCACCATACCCAGAGAATATTTTTATTTTTTTATTTTTTTGCCACAATTTTATTGATAAACAAATAGCAATGAGACAGTTTCAAATCAAATCGGTAGGACAGTTTCAATAATTAACACACTGCATACCCAGAGAATATTTTTATAATTAAAGAGGAAAAATGATTTCAAAAATGAAAGGATAAATTCCAAAACAAAAGAGAAAAGAGGATTTATTGTCAAAAAGAAATATGACAAGTGTTTGCATTGTATTATACAGAGTTTCTGATGTGCAATGTAGGTTTTTCATATTAATTCCATTTTTTCTTTGTTCTTTCAAAGGAAGCTTTCACTGTCTACAAATTGCATTGAAAAAATAGCAAACCTGAATGGCCTAAGTAAGTAATCCACATTAATAGATTTTAAATTTTTTCTAGTTACTCGAATAAATATTCCAGAGACATTATGCAATTCCAGAAATAGGCTTCTGTTCTAACCACCATAATTGTCAGATGGCAGGATAAATATATAAGCCATGTGTTCTTAAATTTGATTATCCAAAAAAAAAAAAAAAAATTAAGAGCTTACATGAGATTCAAACATTTTAAAGACCTTTTAAAGCTTTCTATAGAATTAAAATCGAGATGACTTAAATAGAAAA
>NW_004524583.1:32437163-32440135 GCF_000260255.1 Octodon degus
TTTTTTTTTTTTTTTTTCTGGTACCGGGAATTGAACTCAAGATCTTGCGCTTGCCAGGCAAGTGCTTATTCTACTGAGCTATCTCCCTGGCCCCTTGTAGAGGTCTTTTACTTCCTTTGTTAGATTGATTCCTTGGGTATTTCTTTTTTTGGATGGTATTGTGAAAGGTGTTGTTGTCCTAATTTCTCTCTCAGTGACTTTGCTGTCCGTGTGTAGGTTGGCTATTAATTTTTGAGCATTAACTTTGTACACAGCTACACTGCGGGCCCTGCACCTGCCTAAGCTTGCCTAAGCAGGCGCTTTAGGCTGCTGAGCTACCTCGCCAGCCTGATGTTTGTTTTTTTTCTTTTTTTAAAAATCTATAAGTGTTTTGGGGCTACTCTATGTAGAGTAGCATGTCATCCATAATTAATGATAATTAAACTTCCTCCTTTCCTATCTTTTTCCATTTAGTTCTTTTTCTTGTCTAATTTCTCTGGCTAATGTTTCCAAGAACTATATTGTCATAGTGAGAGATGTTTGCAAGGAGAACAATATAATACAGGACACATTTTATAATATCAGTTTATAGGGATTCACCCAAACAATCATATACAAGAAGTGCAGGAAATCCGTCCACATAAAAAAGACCAAAGAATCCGTCTGAGGGCCTGGATCCTAATACCCTGCGTGAGTCCAGCTGAAACCCTCAGGCTTATGACAGTGCCTCCCACAAGTCCAGTTGGAGGCCTAGAGCCCGTGACAAAGCCTCATGCAGCCTGCCTCACGGATCCGCACTGGGAAGGCCCAAGGTCAGTGGTGGAAGCTACAAAGTCTGTGCCAGCCGGATGAAGGGTCTGTGCCAGCGGGCTGCGGGATCTGAAGTGGATCTGGGAAGCAACACTCAAGGTAAGAACCAGAGCCCCCCAAAGGTACCACAGCCATCCTCAACAGCAGTGAGGTCCCCAGCTCCCCTAGCAATGAGAAAAGCCGAGTTCCCATCAGAAAACCCAACGTAGCAAGCTTCTCCACGAGGCTGAGCAGTGCACCATCTTCCCCTCCAGAGCCAGGAAGTGATGCTCCAGAAGAGGACCAGAGCTCCCCCGCAGTGAACATTAGCCATTCTCAGCGGCAATGAGCTCTCAAGCTCCTCCTCTGACAAGAACAGCCAAGTTCATGACAAGGTCCTCCAGCAGAATAGCCCGAGAGAACCAGTGGCTTCCAACAGCCCCGACAGCTTCTCCAAACAACCTCCCTAACAGCATTTTAATAGCTTCTCCCATTCTCCCTTTTATGCTGCCAGCAACAATCCTCAGGTGGGCCTCCCACACCCAGCACCACACTAGTTCAGTTCAGCTGGGTTTAAAAAGTTGACACCACTTAGCTGTCCACTACATGTATTGATTAAGATTGATGACAGTTGACATCCTTGTCTTGTACCTGATTTTACAGTGAAAGCTTTTAGCTTTTGTTGATTTAGTGTTGGCGGCTGGTTTGTCATCGATGGTGTAATAGTTGATGCACAGATACGTTGTGTCAGCGTGAGAAATTCAGAAGCTCAACCAAGAGACTCAGCAGGCGGCCAGGGCCTTCGCTTTGTGAACACCCTGAGCCTGTGCCAGAGGAGGGCGTGGAGACTGTGTGGGTGTGAAGGGCTGACCCTACAGTGCAGAGCTGCATACAGTGCAAGGGAGAAAGAAAGGCTTACTCCCCACAACTTTTTGTTCTTGCTGCTTCTGCTGTCTTCTGCTGCCCTGAACTGTTGCCCTCGGGCTAGGCCACCCTGTCTTGGAGTGAGCTGATTATATACTGAAACCTGCACAAACTGTGAGCTAAATAAATTCTTCCTGCTTTACTGTGTGTTGGGCATTTTGTCTCAGCAGCAAGAGAAAAGTGACCAAGACAGATGGCTTTTATCAGATTGAGATGAAGACCATCTATTCCAATTTTTTGTAGTGTTTTATCACAAATGGGTGTTGAACTTTGTCAAATGCTTTTTCTGCATTTATTGAAATAATCATGTGGTTTTTATCCTTGGCTCTGTTAATTGGTGTGTTATATTTATTGATTTGCATATGTTGAACCAAACCTGCATACCTGGAATGAATCCCACTTGGTCATGGTGTATAATCTTCTTTGATGATATCTACATCCTGATTGCCAATATTTATAGAGGATTTTTTCATCTGTGACCATTAGGGAGATTGGCATGTAATTCCTCTTTGGTTGGGTCATTCTCTTGTTTTGGTATCAGGGTAACGCTCACTTACAGGAGTGCATTCGACCGTCTTGCTTCCTTTTCAGTTTCATTAAAGAATTTGAGAAGTAATGATGTTCAGTCTACTCTAAATTTCTTATAGGATTCAGCATAAGCCTTTCAGGGCCAGGATTTTTCTTTGTTGGTAAGGTGTTTTTTTTATTTTATTTTATTGAGAAACAAATAGTAATAAGACAGTTTCAAAACAGGATAGTACGACAGTTACAATAATTAATACATTGCATATTGTTGTCTTCGTAGTAGTTAATTCATAGTACAAATGCAGTCATGATATCCTGTCCAAACACTATTAGTACAAATCTTACTTCTCATTGAATTAAGAGAAAGTAGCTGTATATCTATTCTATTTCATATATACAGATACAAAATGGTCCTTCATTTATATCCCCCTTTTCACTTATTTTTGTCAGACATGGGTATTCCATGGCCATTTAAATATTGTAGGTGGGTGAATTCAGCAAAATAATCCAATATAGTCAAGTAGTCGTAGTGGGTTATCTGTAGGACTGTGCAGACCTCAAAAGTCATCGCTGAAATAGCTGGGCTCCCGACCTTGTTCCCTGCTCTAGCTGTGCTTCCTACCACCCTCTTTTTTTTTTCCATAATTTTATTGAGAAACAAATAGCAATGAGACCATTTCAAATCAAATTAGTAGGACAATTTCATTAATTAACACATTGCATACTGTCTTCCTACTGGTTATTTGTTGTACAAG
>NW_004524583.1:32441862-32446638 GCF_000260255.1 Octodon degus
CATGTGTTCTTAAATTTGATTATCCAAAAAAAAAAAAAAAAAATTAAGAGCTTATATGAGATTCAAACATTTTAAAGACCTTTTAAAGCTTTCTATAGAATTAAAATCGAGATGACTTAAATAGAAAATCAGATTTTATTATACATTTCTCTGCTCGGATTGGCTTTGTATGTTTTTCAAACTTGCTACATTTCCAAGTTAATTCCTCACCGTGTGCTCCTGGGTTCGTTATGCTGACCAGTGACCTCACCGCCCTCCCCTTACCAGACCCCCACTCCTGTGGGCTCTGGCGGCGGCTGGAACTTGGGGTGCAAAGAACAGAAATGTATTTGGAGACCACAAGCTGGAAATCAGTGTCACTGAGCCGAAAAGCAAGCTACGCCCCTGGGGCTTTCAGGGGCGCCTCCTGGCTCTTCAGTGACCTCCAGGTCCCTTCACCGACTGTTTCAGTCTCTGCCTCCATGGGGGACTTGCCGTCTCCTGTTCCACCTCCTCCCCCGAGGACATAGGTGGCTGTATTTGGGGTATTCCTAGATGCTAGAGTGATATTCTGTCTCCACTGAAGATCCCTCATTTAATCACACCTACAAAATACTTTTTTCCACGTAAATAACATTCACTTATTCTGCCAGGGACCAGAATGTAATTATCATGGGAGGGGCTTTTTCTCTTCCCATGCTGAGGATTGAACCTAGGGCTTCGCGTTGCTCGGCAAGAGCTCTATCACTGAGCTACATTCCAGCTCTGTTGTTTTGAAACAGGTCTCACTAAGTTATCCAGGCTGGCCAGAAACTCGCGATCCTCCTGCCTCAGCCTCCTGTGTATCTGGGTCACAAGTCTGTGCCCCCAAGCCTGGGTTATTATATAGCATAACACGGTCTCTCCTTTCCTCCCTTCAGCCCTACCACCAGGTTTATCACCGAATCCTATTCATCTTACTCCCTTTTTTTAAGCCAGGGTCTGGCTGTGTAATTTAGGCTGGTCTTGAGTTCACGATGTAGCCCAGGCTAGCTTCAAACTTGCAGTGATCCTCCTGCCTCAGCCTCCCAAGTGCTGAGATTACAGATGTGCGTCACCAAGCCCAGTTATTCTTTAAAGAAATTCTTAAATATTTTGTTGTGTTTCCATTCCTAGGAGCTACAAATTGAATTTAGAGCCATATTAGTTTCCTTAGATCATATGTTTCAAGGATTTTTGACATTTCTGAAGCAAAAATATATATGGATTCATTATATGTTTATGTAAATATATATTAGCATACATTTCAGTACATATTTTTAAATTTTTATTTCTTTTTTAAAATATTGCTCAAAAAAACGAAATAAAGTAAAAGAATTTCGAACACCACTAAATTGATTTCGTGACCTGTTAGCTAGTGGGTGGTGGCCCACAGCTGGAAATGCTGCAGTTGGGCCCTGGCGGTAGCCTGCTGCGCTTATCGCCTGCTCTTCACCCTGCTCTTCAGCTGATCTTCTTCGCCAGTATGAAAATGAAGTTTTTCTGGAAATATTATTTCTGTGTCTTTGCCCACCAGAGACCTGTGCGTGGCTCCCGTCTGCCTCGTAAGGACCTAATGTCACATCTTCGCCAGAAAGCTCCTGTACTACAGGTTGTACTGGCCTTGGGTTCAATCTGCAGTACAGACATGCCCTTTTTTTTCTTTCTTAAAATGTATTTGGTACACGGTCTCACTGCGCAGCTTCTACTCGTGGTGACCCTGCTTTCAGCCTCCCCAGCACTGGGGTTACAGGTGTGCGCCACCACACCCAATCCAGGTGGCTGCCTCAGTGTGCCCTGCGGACAGGGCCAGCGTGGCATGTGGTGCTGGGGATTAAACCCCAGTCCCTGTGCTTGCCTAAGCAGGTACTTAGTCTGCTGAGCTATCTCGCTGGCCCTCCACACATGCCATTTTTTGACGTTGTACATTTGTAAAATGTGGCCTTTCATTGAGAACAGTTCTCTAAGAAGTAAGGGTTAAGGTTGTCATGTTTGGAAACCAGGCGTGGCAGTTTACTCCTCTAATCCCAGCACTCAGGAGGACCTTGAATTCAAGCCCAGCCTGAGATAAACAGCAAGTTGCAGGCCAGCCTGGACTACAGGTCAGCTTGTCTCAAAACAGAAAACAGCAAGAAGCCTAACATGATCCTGCACACTTAAAATACCAGCACACTGGGAGGCTGAGGCAGGAGGATTGCAAGTTTGAGCCCAACCTGGGCAATTTAGTGACTTAGTGAGACCCTGCCTCAAAATTAAAAATTAGGCCAGGGAGATATCTCAGTGGTCTAAGCATCTACCTGGCAAGCACAAGGATCCAGGTTCGATCCCCAGTACTACATGCTGTGCCAGCCCCAGAACTCTGGGTACACCAAGCCTGCCAGTGAAACTGGGCATGGTGGTGTACACCTGTAATCCCAGCACTGGGGAGGCTGAGGCAGGAGGATCAGTACAGGGCTAAACCACATAGTGAGACCCTGTATCAAATAAATAAATAAATAAATGATTTGTTAAAAAAAAATAAAAGAGCGCTGGGCTCAGTGTGAAGGCCTTGGGTTCAATCTGTAGGTCAAAAAAAAGGCAGATCTCAGTGCTACCCTGGAAAGACTTTTCTTTTCTTTTTTTTTTGGGGGGGGGGCAGGGCGAACCACTTTATTTTAGCAATGTAGCAAGGGTCAGCCAGCCAAGGGGTGCTCTCAGGTTAGGCTTCAGGCAGAAGCCTCCTTGGCAGCCTTTCCCTCTGCCTGCATCCTCTGCTTCTGCTTTGCCAGGCATTTCCTGGCAGAGTAATAGGCTCCGAGGTCATTATAACGGTCCTGGTAGGCCTTAGCCACCTGGGCAAACTGCTTGAGCTCCTTGGCACAGTTCTGCTCGTAGCTCTGTCCTTCCCTCTGCTGACAGGCCTTAAGCCTCTCTTGGATGATGCTGACGGTCTGGTCATCAGCTCGGCGGTCTCTTTCCATTGCGCTTCAGCTTCACCATGCAGAGGACACCTTTTTTTGGCACTCCCATGCCTGGCACCCGGCGGCACCGCCCGGGATAGTGGTGTCTGCTCTTGGCGTGCTGCCGCTCTAGAAAAGCTCCCACAAGGCTCACAGGCTGATCCACGAGGCGGTCGAAGGCCTTGGTCAAGTAGGTGGTGGGATTAGGGAGCGACCTGGCTGTGGCGAGGGCGCTGGGATGCGGCGCAGGGGCTTGGGGTACACGTCCTTGTCGTCAGGGTCCGGCATGGCAGCGAGGGTCCCACTAGCAGTCTCCACTAGCTCTCAGTCGGCTCCCCTTACCGATGACCCCGGGCCACTTGAAAGACTTTCCTCATTTCCATTGTCATAATTCTTTTCTGAGAATATGATAGTTTATAATGGTCAACCTTAGCTTACAACAATCATTACTTGTGTAGTTATGGTGACTATTAAATGAGTTAGTATAAAGACAGTATTTAGACTTGTACCTGGCACATAGCAAATGCTCATTAAAATATTAGCCATTATTGTAGGGGTGGTCTGCTCTTCAGAGAAGGTGCTCTCTGAGGACGTCACATACTCACCTTTTCGTCTTCCATTCCATTCCTCTCCCTCCCTAGGATGGTACTCAAAGTTGCCACTCCGTGTTTACTGTGGTAGAGAGAAGTAGTAACTTTTAGAGCTGTGTGATGTGCCAGTGTTTTGCCAACTCATTAAACAATTCAGGATATTTAATTTTATTCTTTGCCTCAATTTATTTCTCAGTATTTGAAGTAACTTGCTTAAATAAGACTACATTGACAATGCATTATTTCTCATGACATAAATTTCTGTCTTCTGTTTATTAAAAATATGACTCTGAAAGTAATGAAAATGGCTCATGGTCTCCATAGGGCTGAATAGTGCTTCACTTGTGTTCCAACTCTGGCCAGTTGTGGAACTCTCAGGGAAAGTATATGGAAAGAATTTTTAACTGTTTTGCCATTATTGATGTCTCTTGTAGACATAGAGTGAGAAAATAGGCATTTGTTCCACTCATTTTAGTTGGGTTTAAGGCAAACAATGGTATAATCTATAGCTAAGGAATAGTTAATCTGGGGCTGGGAACAAGAGGCCAACTGGAGGGGCCAGGGAGATGGCTCGGAGAATAAGCGCCTGCCTGGCAAGGGTAAGGCCCTGAGTTCAGTCCCCAGTTCCAAAAAAAAGAAGGAGAAGAATGAGAAGCCAACTTCCCATATGAAAGATCAAGGGCACCACTCTCGCTCGCTCCTACCCCATCTTCTCGTAAACACAAAGGCCGCGCTGGCCACGCCGTACGGAAATCTCACACGCGTGGTGGTTCCCACTGAACCGGTGGTTTATAGGGCAGATTATTCCTGAGAACATTTTGTTATACTAGTACTGACTGGAAGACCACATTTATCTCATTTTAAAAGATTAAAAAGTAAATGATTTCTTCATGTCTTTGCTTAAAAAAAACAATTATGCTTTGGTCTTCCAGGTCACAAGTAAGCATAAAAATTATTAGTTTGATTTCCTTTATGACCTTCTTATAAGAGAAAAACAAGTATTTTCCTTCTCATAGTGTCATATATATTTTAAAATCTTTTATTTATAAAAGCTACGTAGGGCCAGCAAGATAGCTCAGCAGTCTAAAGTGCCTGCTTAGGCAAGCTTAGGCAAAAACGCAGGGACTGTGGTTCAATCCCCGGAACCACATGCCACACCAGGCCCACCCCCAGGGTGAGTGAGCCAGCCACCAAAAAATAAAAATAAAAATAAAAATAAAAAAAAAATAATAATAATAATAATAATAAAG
>NW_004524583.1:32446741-32447836 GCF_000260255.1 Octodon degus
GGATTACAGGAGTTTGCCACTACACCTGGTTTCAGTGGCCAGCATGGTATGTGATACTGGGGATTGAACCCAAGTCCTTGTGCTTGCCAAGCTATCTCCCCAGCCCTAATAGTGTCCTATTTGAATGGCATATAGAAGTATAGAAAATATATTGTCGCAGTTACGCTTCTGTTGTTGCGGGGACAAATACCTGACACCTAAAATGAAGGAAGGAAAGGTTTTCTTAGTTCACAGATAGTGGAGGTTTCCGTCTACACTCAGCTGGCTCCAGGGCAGAGCGGCACAAGGCACAGAGCAAAAGAGCAGAGGAGGGGGGCGGCGGCTCAGGCGACTCGCCAGCCTCTCCCCTCCTTACACTGTAATGCAAGTGTAAGGCCACTGCAGCCGCCGCCCCATGACTGCAGGAGGCTTTAGGGGGACACCTAGACACAAACCGTAATCTACACGATTGTGTTATACTGGAAAATTTAATCTATTAACTTTCACCTCATAATTTCCCTGTTTAAAAGAATTTTCCCTGTTTATGTAGCAATAAGATTTTTAGAGCCATTTGTTACCATTTTCCTGTTTCTTTAAAGAACTTAATATGTTACGTTAGACCTTATCTCTGAGAGCATGTCACGTATTTATTGCCTGAGATCAACCTCATCTTCTTCTTATTTGATCTGTCAGTGTATTTTGACACAAGTGATTTCTTTGTCCCCCAAAGCACCGGCAGTACTGGATTTCCTCCTGTCTTTCTGGCCTCTTCTTCCCATTTCTAGGAATTTAAGTACTAAAAATACTTAAATTTTAAGTATTGGAGAGCCCATATACTCAGTTCTTCTTATATTTTTTAGTGCTGGGGATCAAACTCAGGACCTTGCGCTTGCCGGGCACATGCGCAGGCCGCTGAGCTCGCTCCCTGGTCCGTGCGCCCAGTGCTGACTCTTCTCTCTCATTTGTCTGTACTTACTCCCTGGATTATGTCCCATCCAGACTCACAGCTTGCCTCTGTGTGCTGCTGGCTCCCAAGTTTAAATCTGCAGCTCGGAAGCCCTCTCTGCACTCCTGACTGACCATTCAGGGGTCTGAACTCCACTGGCCGGCAGGTGG
>NW_004524583.1:32448681-32449891 GCF_000260255.1 Octodon degus
CCCTCCTTACAGTGCTAGAGATCAGTCCTAAGGCCTTGTGTATGACAGGCAAGCACTTCACATTCCCCGGCCCTTAATGATCCTTTGCTACTACATAAAATAGCAAAGCAGTAATAGGAGGGGAAAGGGGGCTGAAGGGAAAGGGAAAAAAACCAAAAACAGTAATAGAAAACAGTGATTCTCCTAGATAATAAGCTTTAAGGGAGAGTTATATGATTTTAAAAAATATTTAGTTTTCATAAATTTAGACGTAAATGGGATGTGTTGGTTTGCTGTAGCTTCCAAAGCAAAGTTGCAGAGACGGGGAGGCTTAAACAGGAGAAGTGTTTCCTTGTACGTCTAGAGACTGGCAATCTGAGAGCAGAGTGTTAACAGGGCTCCTCTCCTCTGAGGCTCTCTGGTATCTGCGGATTGCTCTTGGTTTGGCTTCTCCTCCTATCTTCACGCAGTTTTCCCCTGTACCTGTAACCTGCCTTTCTCTTCTTCTAAGCTTAGCAGCCGTATTGGATTAGGGCCGACTTACATGAATTCATTTTACCTTGATTACCTTTTTAAGGCCCCGTCTCCAAATATAGCCGCAGTCTCTTGGGGATAAGGACTTGAAGACATAAATTCTGAGGACACATAATTCAGCCCATGACATGGGATCTTATAACATTATTTTAAATCTTATTTTTCTATTTAGTTGGTATAGGGTCTTGTACATAGCTCAGACTCTAGGGATCCTCCTGTCTCAGCCTCCCCAGTGCTGGGATTACAGGCGTGCGCCACGAGGCCCACTTTCAGCAGCGGGCACAGCGGGCCGCACAGCATGCGCTGCCAGGCTTCGAACCCAGGTCCTTGTGCTTGCCAGGCAGGCGCTTAGACCGCTGAGCTATCACGATCCTATTTCAGTGGTTAAACTATTTTGTATGAAGCAGAAAACTCCCATTACAGTTTCTCCTTAGAGAATCTAAAATAAAAACCCAGTGTTCTCATGGAGCTCCTTCCAGGAGTGGCTCTCCAGTCAGACGTTCGTGGGCTTCGGGCTCTCCGGCTCTCCGCGAGTTGGAATTCCAGTTTCTTTTTGTCTCAAACAAAGAATTGAATGAACTGAGCAAAAAGTAGCAGCAAACTTCATGTTAAAAAAAAAAAAAAGAAACAAAACTGAAAGCGAAGAGTGAGGCTCAGGCTGGCTCTGCAGAGCAAGCTGAGGCCGGGAGAGCGGGAG
>NW_004524583.1:32451968-32456909 GCF_000260255.1 Octodon degus
TAATAACCGATCCTGGGCCTTGAACCCAGGGCCTTGTGTGTGCAAAGTGAGTATTCTGCCACTGAGTCTGTCCCCATCCTCAAATTGCTTTTTTTAAAATTTTGATATAGCTCTCTCAAAACTGCTAAGTTTCCCAGGCTGAACTCAAACTTGTGATCTGCCTCTGCTTCAAGTGCTGGGATTATAGGCATGTACCACCGCACCACAATTATCCTTATAGATGCTATATTTCCCCATTATACATATGGTAAAAATGAGATTTAAGAGGTTCTGATGCTTCCCCAGACAGCTGGGAGTTAACTGGATCTATTTCTCACCATTGAATTATGGTTGTTGCAGAATATGACATTCAACAGAACAATCTGCAATCTCCCTATATGGTTGCTACTAGCTAAATATGGTGATTAGTTCCTTGAACTGTGGTTAATATAACTGAGAAACTAAAATTTTAATTTAAAAATTTACTTTAGCTGGGGAGATAGCTCAGTAGAATAAGTACCTGCCTGGCAAACGCAGGGTCCTGAGTTCAATCTCTGGTACTGCAAAAAATAAATAAATAAAAATTGACTTTAATTAAATAGCTCCATGTAGCTGGGTATGGCTCACCCCTGTGGTCCCAGCACTCCAGAGGCTGGGGCAGGAAGACTGTCAGGAGTTAGAGGCTGTAGTGATTTCAAGGCCAGCATGAATTACATAGGGAGACCCTGTCTCACAGAAACAAAACAAAACAGCCACATGTAAGTAGTGACTACCATATTAGACAAGGAGCTTAAGTGGTGAAGACTTAGGGTTTTACTTATATAAAAGGGATCCCAGTACATTCCTGCAGCAGAAATGTGGTTTCCTGTACTGCACTAGAAATCCTTTTTCTTTAACTTGGAAATGTAATATAAACACATGGTTTTATTCAAATGATGCAAAAGAGATTCTACAAAACCTAAGTGTTACGACCATGGGCTCCGAGTTTCTTCCTACAGGCAACCATTATTTCTTTCTTTCCTCTTTCTCCTCCAGAAGTAGCCCATAGCTGTACCAATAGAAGCATTCTTTTAAAAATGTAAACAGGCATTTTGTTAGGTAAATCACAATCTAATTAGTTTTAAAATTGAAAACAGATGGGCATGATACCTCTAATCCCTGTTCTCTGGGCAGCTGAAGCAGGAGGATCATAAATTCAAGCACAGCCTGGGCAGTTTATGACAAAGAAAGAAATAAAAAAAAAAATGGCTGGGGATGCGGCTCGGTGTGAAGGCCGTGGGTCTGATCTCCAGGACCAAAACAAAACAAAGAAGAAAGATTGAAAACAAAAGATTTTTAAATTATTTAAATATTTTTAAATTTAAAGTTTAAATATTTAAATTTTTACATTTATTTCATTTTTCTTAATTCTTTATGACATAATTATGGACTACACATAAATATGTTTTTATTTTCCACCTGAGTTCTTATACTATAAACTCACATATATTTGAAATATATATACTCCTAAATTTAAATGTAAAGTCTTTACTCTTATTTCTATAATACTTTTATTAGCCAACCATCGAAGACCATGCATTCTAAGTAACTAACTCATTTTAAAATTAATTTTGTCGTGGTGTACAATTATAGGTGTAGTGCTTATTTTAGATTGGTCAATGGTATTTCCTTCCTAATTAATTACTTTTACTAATACAACTTTTTTTACTTATTTACAAAGATATTTATTATATAAAATTTATTAAAGCGTCATTGTGCTAGATCTACAGTTGTATAATGTGATTCTCATCAGGAAAAATGCTTTCTTTCCGCTACAGAAAACTTGAGGATATTGTCTTTAGGAAGAAACAACATAAAGAACTTAAATGGACTGGTAGGTTCCTTCTTTTTTAAAAACACATACTTTTTTCCCTCTTGTTATAAAAAGTAGAAATCAGGTGTAGAAAGTACCTGTAACACTTAACCTTTTGATGTACATCTTTATTTTCTTCTCTCTCTGTCTCTCTCTTTCTCTCCCCGTTCCCCCATCTCTCTTCTGTCTCTCTCTCTCCCCCTCTCTCCTCTCTCTCCCCCTTCCCCCATCTCTCTCTGTCTCTCTCTGTCTCTGTCTCTCTCTCTGTCTCTCTGTCTCTCTCTCCCTCTCCTCTCTCTGTCTCCCTCCCCCCATCTCGCTGTCTCTGTCTCCCTTCCCCATCTCTCTTCTCTGTCTCTCTCTTTCTCTGCCCCTTCCCCCATCTCTCTCTGTCTCTCTCTCTCTGTCTCTCTCTCTCTCTCTCTCTCTCTCTCTCTCTCTCTCTCTCTCTCTCGTAGTATGCAGATTGAGCCCAGGGCCTTTGGGCTGGGTTACATCCTCAGCCTCTGTATTTCTTAGTTCATTTTGGCACAGTCTTGCTAAATGTCTAAGTTGCCTGGGCTGAGCTCAGACTTCCTGTCCTACTGCTTCAGCCTCCCAGAGTGCTGGGATTACAAACACATGCCACCATACCAGACTTTATGCCTTTTATTTTAGATTCTTTAATGGGTATCCTGATAATGGAATTGCTACTATACAATTTTGCATTCCCACTTGGTTTAACATATAAAGTCATTCTTCTGTGTCATTCATTCAACAGATGTACTCCACATGTGTGCATTGTCTGAATGCTTACCTCAGCATTAGGGATGTGGCAGAATATAAGACAGTCCTTGCTCCTGCATAACTTACATCCTCTTTAAGGGTTGTATACTAAACGTTCTCGCAGACCACACTGGGCGGATGAATGCAGCGAGGCACAGGAAGAGGGGACAGGATGGCGGGCGTGGGGTGCGGCCCGCGAGCTGCAGAGCTGGCCAGGGAGCAGGTGCCCGGCTGAGGGAACAGCGAGTGAGGACTTCCTAACCCTCATCCGCTTGGTGCTGAGAGATGGAGCCTGGTCCTCGGTGGTGCTGGGCAGGACTCAAGCACCAGGCCCCACCGGACCATCACAGGCCATGAGAAGATCTTAGATGTTTTCCCCCAAGTTATCTGTGAAGCCATTGGAGATTTTGGATCAGAGGATGTGATTTAAGTTTTTAAAATGATTCAAAATCATACCATAGCACCCGGGCTGGGGATTGACACCAGGGCTTCACACTTGCCCAAGAACACGTTCTCAGCTGAGCTACACAACTCTCTTCTCTTTCTGAAGTCCTGTTAATATATCATCAGTTGGTTTTCTTTCTAGTGTGTATTGTGTGTGCATGGTGTGTGTGTGCACGCACGTGCGTACATCTCAAAGCTTCGCTATGTACATACAGACTAAAGAAACGTAAAGCTGTGGGGCCATCGTGCCGCGCTGCCAGTGGGCCTGCTCGCAGCCGACTCGTGCCTCCCAGGGCACCTTCATCGTAGCTTGGTTTAAAGAGCTGAGTCAGTAAAGTACGAGCAGCTTCTATACTATGGGAAACTCGGAATCTTCAGCGTAAGGAGAAAGCTTTATTTAAACTGCGTAGGAAAGCCTTTCCGGTGCACTGCAGCCCATGTGTGTGTGGTCCAGTGTCTGCCTTCCTTTCTGGTCCCTTGGCGTGGGGCTCTGTGCCAAGCGCTAGCCACTGGCCTTAGTTCTCTTCCTTGACTGTACCCAGTGTGCTCCCGCCTTGGATCTTGGTATTTGCCTTTCCCTCGGCCTTAAACACTCTGTTAGCATGGGTTTCCACTGTGCTGGCTCCAGGTAACGCAGCTCGCTGCCTCCTTGTATCTCTGGCAGCCCCCCAGGCAGCAACTCCTACCTCATACAGTTTTATTTTTTCATCCTATCAGCATCCAAACTTATTCTTTCTCTCATACACACACTCCTACCCCACCCCCTCAAATCGTAATGACCACAGCAGTTTTCTTCATCAGCATCTACAAGTTGCTTTATTACTTAGTATTGAGTCAAATGTTTTCTTTTGTACAGGAATCAAACTCACAACCTCATGCTTGCCAGGCAGGTGCTGTGCCACTGAGCTGGTCCTTGAGTCAATGTTTTATTACTAATGATACAACTATATGCTTATACTTAAGTTAAAATTTTAACTCTAACAATAATAAATGTGCTTGGGGCCAGGGAGATGGCTCAGTGGAATAAGTGCTTCCCTGGCAAGCACAAGGGCCTGAGTTCAATCCCCAGTTCTGCCAAAAAATATATTATAATAATAATAATAATCATAATCATAAATGTGCTTTGTTAAAAGAAATATTTCATACACATATGAAATGTAATGTGAAAGTCTAGCTGGGCGTGGTGGGGCACACCTGCAGTCCCGGCACTCGAGGCGGAGGCAAGAGGATTGCTGAGTTCAAGGCCAGACGGAACTACATAGTGAGACCCTGTCTCAAGAACAGTCTTATCCCTCCCTCCCACTCCCAATTGCATATGTAACAGAAATGAAATTGTTCCATACACTTTAAATTTTTTCTGTGCACATGAAAATAGCTACTTGTGTGTGGCCCTGTGCACGTGTATATATTTATATATTATATTGTTTGTATCAATGATACAGAAGAGATTTTTCTCTAACTTGGCTTCTTCATTCATCAGTATATCAGAAACATTATTTCATGTCTATAAAGGCAGGTTTAATGCGCTTTTTTAAAAATAGCTATGTCATTTTCCATAATACCAGTATATAAAAATGTGTTTGTGTACGTTTATAGGGAGCCCTTGCTGGTCCTCATCTTGGCCCAGTACGCTTCTGTGCGTAATCCCATGGGGCAGTTATGGAAATTCTAGCGAGTTACTTCCAATCTAGCACTTCCAGTGCAACCCCTGGTGAGAATAAAAACACTAAGGCATATTTATAATTAGGGGAAGCCAAGGGGTCCCAAGCCCAGCTAGGACAATGGCGAACTAGAACAACGGCCTCCACCCAGGGCCAAGCCCAGGTTTTATTAATTCGTGAAGAGGGGAGTGGCTTGAGGATGGGTGGCTGAGAGAATGGCCAGAAGTAGGTGAGTGCTGG
>NW_004524583.1:32457664-32460610 GCF_000260255.1 Octodon degus
GGGCTTGGGCTCACTTTGTAGCACAGGCTGGTCTCGAACTCCCAACAATCCTCCTGCCTCGGCCTCCTGAGTGCTGAGATTACAGGCAAGCACCACCACGCCCAGCTCATGACTGTATTCCTATACTGCTGGCCACTTCAAATATTTTTCAGGTGTTTCGGTTGGTTGGCCTTTTTGCTCTTACAAATCAAGCTGCAGGTAGCACCTTTGCATATGTAGCCCTCAGCAGTTCCTTGAATGTTTACGGAGGATGCAAGTGGAAGTGCTGATGGTCACACGGTGCAGTGCAGCTTCTGACAGGAACCTACCCTGCACCTGCAGTGCTCTTCTGCTTTATAGGGAGCAGGGAGCCCCCCGTGCTCACAGGCGAGGCTGGTAAAAGGTAACTGAATCAGAGCTAGATGTGCTGTAGGAAAGGGGCCTGGCCAGAGGGGCAGGTCACAGGAGCTGTTGTTTCCTGTCTAAAATTGATACCATTTTAAAGAAGACTTTGAGCTGGCCAAATAGCTCAGCGGATTAAAGCGTCTGCTTAGGGAAACACCGGGGCTATGTGTTCGATCTCTGGGTCTGCTGTGCTGGCTCTACCCTGGGGGTGCGCTGAGACAGGGATTGAGACTGGGCGTGGTGGTACGCACCTGTAATCCCAGCAATTGGGAAGCTATAAACAGGAGGATCACTACGAGTCCAGTCTATGCAGTGAGACCCTGTAGACCCTGCCCTAAAATACAAACACAATAAAAATAAATAAAGACTTTATCTTGATAAATTGTTAAAAGAACAAATTCAGCATGCTAGCCATTTGGAAAGTTAACCAAATGGCCCATGTGGAATTAACCAGGAGTCTTACCTATACATGTGCAATGCACTGAGCCAATGGCAGAACCCAGAATTAAGCCTAAATCTTTTTTCCTCCCTTGGGACTGGAGCTTGGACCTGGGGTCTACTGCTAGGCATGCCTTTCCCTAAGGCCAATGTCTAATGAGCATTTTTGCAGCTACTTCACACTGCATAAACTAGAGCCATGAGGATGAGGAGCGAGGTCAGTGAAAATGTATTCCTAAAGTTTCACTTGCTGAAGACTGATACTCCTCCTCAGACACATGGACAGCAATATAGATGTAGAGAAGCATATAGGTACATATAAAAATTAATGACATTCCTGGTGGATGTCACAATACCGCTCAAGTGAGCGTGGTTAAATTACAAATTTCTAATGTAAAAATGCCAGTATAAACTGATTGTAAAATTTCTTTACTTTGAAAGCATTGTGTCTTCCATTTGCAAAGCTGAAACTAAAATGAAATATTGGAGCTGGGTGACACACAGAGACCGCGCCCTTCTCGACTGCTCCCTTTTGTCCCACCATCATGGGACATTCTTTCAGGATCTTAATCCAGGAACATCTATTCTCTCTGCGGTCATTGACAGTGCAGTCACCAGGATGTGGCCCTGGGCTCGCCTTCTGCATATTACCATGTGTGTGCTGCTAAGAAGGGAGGAGGGAGGAAAAGGTGATTGAGCCTGCTAATGATCCTGCCTAGAACTTTTTGTGTTTTCTTTTTTTTTAATGTATTTAGTACAGGGTCTCACTACACAGATTGGACTCAGTGATCCTCCTGTTTTCAGCCTTCCAAACGCTGGGATTGAGGGCGTGAGCCACCAGGCCGTGTCTCAGTCAGTTCTCAGGAAGCCCCGGGGCCAGGCCAGCAGGCAGGCCAGGGACCTTTTATGTTTTAAAAAACAAACAAAACCCTACATTTGTGTAATGACTATAAAAGAAAATCTTTTTTTTTTTCATAATTTTATTGATAAATAGCAATGAGACAGTTTCAAATCAAATCTCTAGGACAGTTTCAATAATTAACATACTGCATACATTCTTCTTAGTGGTTAATTGCTATAAGAAAATCTTTTTGTAATTATTGATTATATCTAAAATTTAAGAGGCAGTATGATATAACCTTTATACTACAATAGAAAGTCTTTATTTACATTTAATAGTCATATTAATATAATATAATAGAAAGGTTAAAGCTGCATTATATCTATCAAAAAGATAAGAGTTGCCAGATGGTGGGATGGGTGGGTTGGCAGATATGACAGGACAAGTAAAGCAGAATGCATCGTGCCCATATATGGACACTTGATATAAAATTATTTTATGTTTAAACTTTCCTATAATGTGAAAACCCTGAATTTTAGACTTAGCTATACTATGCTATTATTTAAAAAGCTCTAAAGTGGGCATGTGGCACACACCTGTAATCCCAGTGCTTGGGAGGCTGAGACAGGAGGACCGCAGTGAGTTAGCCTCGGCTAAATAAGCAAGTTGAAGGCCAGCCTGCACTCTCTCTCTCTCTCTCTCTCTCTCTCTCTCTAGAGAGAGAGAGAGGGCCCTAAAGTTTCTCTTCTAATAAAAATCAAATAGCTTATCTACTGTAAATGTAAAGATCAAATAATAAGTTGGGTATGTTGGTATATTCTTATAATCTCAACACTGAAAATATGAAGCAGGAAGATTTCAAGTTCAGGCCTGGCCTGGGCAACTTAGTGACTTAGTGGGACCTTGTCTCTAACGGGCGGGGAACTGTAGCACAGTGTGAAGGCCCTGGGTTCATTCTCTAGGACTACAGGAGAAAAAAGACCAAATAATATGTGTAACCAATAGGACAGTAATTAGGATCCAATGAAAGAGATACTGGAGTGCCGTTATTTCTCCTCTTGGTAATTGCATAGCTATCTTGGAAAAGAAAGTTTTGTGAATGTTTCGCTCAGTGAAACAATCAAAATAGGAAGAGTTGAGAGGGAAAGAGAACGTTCTGTTTTGTTCCCTTAATGGGAAACAACCTCTACCCGAAGTCAGCTCACCTACAAATGGGTAGGCGGGACTTAGTCCTTTTTGAAAGCTGTTGTCTATGCCGTTATCTATGTTTATAATGAAGGTGC
>NW_004524583.1:32471156-32479072 GCF_000260255.1 Octodon degus
CTCCCTGTTACTGCCAACAGAATTCAACCTTGTGGTAGATTTTGCTTTGTCTCTAAAATTTGATATTTTAAATGTACTTCAGAAAATGGATCAGCTTCATTACCTAATATGCAAACTTTTGCAGACTGAGACAGTCATTAAATACAGAAAAATACTCTAAAATGTATCATGTGTAAAAGTTAGCTGACGCAGACGTTGATTCTGAGTGTGATCAGAATGATGCCTGCTTATTATAACTGGTCAGTAACTTGGAGTGCTTACGGAATCCATTCTGTGGATGAAGACAGAACCCGGCACGTAAGTGTGGCTCCTGTGTGGAATTTTTTACTTGAATGGGTGCTTTTGACACTTTTTGCCAGTAAGTTGAAAACAGAATAAGGAGGAATGGAATTGAATGGTGACTGTTGACATTTTCTCAGAGTTGGTATCTTCCCTCTGGATTTTTCTAAGGGCTGATGGAAGAGCAGAGGCCAGCCCAACAAGACAGCTGTCGGAAGTGTCAACATCTGTCATGAGTAGTCAGTGTCTCTCAGAGTGCTGTTGGATCTTTAGTTTACTAAGACCTTAGACATCATAAGTACTGGTGAAGGGAGGAAACCATGAACCTGCAAGTTATCCGCTACCAGAAGTTCATTCCTTTGGCACAGTTCTCTCTACTTGGGCCTCTTTATGTGTCTGTAAATGAACAAGACTCAGTGTAGCAGAGTTGGTGTTTCTAACACAGCTAACTTGACTGTATTCCTCTCTTTTTACTTTAGCATGTCATACTCTTTCCCTTTTTTAAAAACTATAAAATAGGTGAAACTTAAAGCAATTAGGAGTTTCATTTTCAAATCACTGAGCTTTTAGAAATACCACATCAATATATCTATTCCTACCTTTTATTCATCAATGACTGTAAAAGAACAAAACTGAAAGGAAAAACTAAGACTCTTCTTCTGACCTAAAATAAGCTTAATACTTAACACTTAAGTCCTAATCAGATTCTAGGTTATTTCCCGTATTGGGTAGAGTAGAGGGAACCAGCCAACCAAATTATGATCTAGCAAGTTTAACCAGGGGTGTTGGGGGAGAGTAAACTATTTTTCAGTAGATTTGCACTTTAAAATTCTGAACTGGATGCTCTTGGAAAGTACTTCCAAAAAGCAGATGGATAAGTGTGTAGCCTGCACATAGATGTTAGAGGATCAAACCTCACCCCAGACTATTCTAAGGCAGCATAAGTACTTGCTGCCTGTTGACATAAGCAGAGTGGGGATACCTGGATTTGCCTACTCGAGTTGTCTCCATATCTTCTGCACCCACATCATCCCTCCAGAGAAGGTGCCAAGTAATTCTCCTACTCACATACTTCGTTACCTCCCCACACCCCAATTTTGAAAACAAATTTAGATGTTGTCTGCGCTGAGTTGTTGCCAAGTTCTGTTGGTTGGAAGCACTGTGCTCCTTTGTCAGCAGGAAGCGCGCGCCTGCCAGGTGCTCCCGCCTGCACGGAGAATAGATGGCTCTAGGCTCGCAGCTCCGGCGCTTCTCCCGGATGGTCAGTTATGATCGTGAGCTCCATTCCAGGATCTTTGCTTTTAGAACCAATTCCATTCCAAAGAGCATTTTAACATCTATTAATACTTTGGTAATAATCTTTTATACACAGGAATTTTGTAGCATGACTTTATGACTAAAGTTATTGTGTTAAATTATTTAGAAATATTGAGTTGCTGAATGTTATTTTGTGAGACCTGTTTTAAAATAGTAATAAATTGTGTTATTTTGTAAGAAAAGGACATTTGTGTCTTCTTGTTACATGATCATTAGTCTTAGGTGATAAAGAGTGACTCAGGCAACTTTTTTGTGTGTGTGATTTCTTTCATGTGTTTGACAACTACCATATATGCTAAAAGCTTTCCCACATCAGATACATATATAGGGTTTCTCCCCAGTGTGAGTCTGTTGGTGATTTTGACAAAAACCACTTGTGGTGAAAGCTTTGCCATGGTGTGTACATGCATAAGGTTTCTCCCCAGTGTGAACGCTTTCATGAATTTGACAATTATGATAAATATGGAAAGCTTTCTCACTTTCTGCTTACATACATAGGGTTTCTCCCAGTGTGAGTCCACACATGTGATTCACAATCTGTTTCTGACAAAGGCTTTCCCACATTGCTTACATTCATAGTTTCTCCCCAGTGTAAATTCTTTCATGTACTCTACAATTATCACAGGTATTAAAGCTTTTCCACATTACTTACATACATAGGGTTTCTCCCCAGTGTGAGTCTATACATGTGACTTACAATCTTTGTTTTTAAGGCTTTTCCACATTGCCTACAAACATAGCGTTTCTCCTCAATGGGAGCCCTTCATGTCTTTGCCATGTCTTGTGTATTCTGAAAGCTTCCCCACATTGTTTGCATACATAGGGTTTCTCTCCAGTGTGACTTCTTTTATGTGTACAACAACTATCATGGGTGCTAAAAGCTTTCCCATATTGCTTACATACAGAAGGCTTCTCCCCAGTGTGAGTTCATACATGTGACTGACAATCTCTGTGTCTGCTGAAAGCTTTCCCACATTGCTTACAGACATGGTTTCTCCCCAGTGTGAGCTTGTACATGAGTCTGACAGTCTGTCAAAAGCTTTCCTGCACTGCTTACATACATAGGGTTTCTCCCCAGTGTTCATCTCGTGTGTTCCTTTCATGTGTTCGCCAACTTGCTTTTCTAGTGAAAGCTTTCCTGCATTGCTAACATACATATGGTTTCTCTCCACTATGAGTCCTTTTGTGAACTTGACAGTAACTGTGTTGGCTGAAAGCTTTCCCACACTGCCTACATACATAGGGTTTCTCTCCGGTGTGAAGGGGAACTTCTAATACTATTCCAAAGAAATCAGCCTTAAGATGATGGAGAGGGAGCGGGCCAAGGAGAGGGAGAATGCACACGCATGTGAGAGCTTATGAAAGCAAGCTGCCAGGGCCAGAGAGACAGCTCAGCACACAAGCCCCTGCCTGGTAAGCATGAGGTCCTGAGTTCAATACCTGGCGCCCAAAAAGGAAAGAAGAGAAAAAGAAAAAAAGATGCTGTAATTTCAAAGTAAGCAGAGTCAGGAATTCCTGGTTTTCCTACTTGGGTCATCTTCTAAACTTTTTTTAGTAGTTTATTACTAGTGACAGCATCTTTGCCCAAGTTTTTAGTTTTCTACCCTATCAAATTAGTGTCTTTAGGGACAGCAGTTCACTTCTTCAGCTTACTTTGAACGCACAAGGTAAATGTTGGCTGACAGGCCCTAGCGCTGCAAACGAGTCACGCAGCAATGTCGGGGACCTCACCCTTTGCCAGCACACACTCTATGCTACCAGCCAGAATGTAATTTTCATCACAGTAGGCCTGAATGCAGCTTCTACTTCTGATCCCACAAGTAGCTATGAAGATACCTTGTTTGCTGCTAGCCTTCCTTAAAAGCAGAAAAATTTTAATTCTGAGCCTGTAACGGAAAGCCCTAATCCAGATGATAAATGGCTCAGTTATTTTTAGTTTATTATTTCTTAGAACAAAGGATGGGGGTCTAGAATCCTAACACAGTTTTATGTTGTGTGTATGTACTGTGTTACATATACGTGAGCATACACATACACAGTTGTTATATGTAAGCAGGCAGTAAGACTGTTCTTCCTCAGATGCGGTCCATGCTGCAGCTATAAAATAAATGGTTTAGGACTGCGGCTGGAGCTCAGCAGCAAGGCATTTGCATAGCACATATGAAGCCTTGGGCTCGATCCCCAGTATTATGGGGAGGGGGTACCTGATGCCAGTGGGTCCGACCGAAGCAGCAGGAACTCTGGAGTCTAATGGCCGGGGGCAAGGGGATGGCAAGTGTCCGAGGGACAACATGTTCATGTTTACTGAGGAAAGAGGGAGGCAAGAATATGGAGCTTATGAGGGGAGATGGAAGAGGACCACCATGACATGGGAAGGGAAGGCATGAGCGTAGTGAAATCTGGAAAAACACATACCAGTAGTAGCCTTTAAGCCAGGTATGGTGGTACGCGCCTGTAATCCCGGCACTTGGAAGGCTGAAGCAAAAGGATGGTTGAGAGTTTGAGACTGGTGTGGGCTACAGAGTGAGCTCAAGGCCAGCCTGAACTGCATAGCGGAGCCCTGTCTCAAAAAGACAAAGTGCTAGCTTCGGCAGAACATACACTAAAATTGGAACAATCCAGTGAGTAACATGGCCTCTGTGCAAGGGTCACAGGCACACTCATGAGGCATTCCATATTTTAAAAAAACAGGGCCAATCTGTATACACAAAATAGGATAGATATACAGCTACTTCCTCTGTTCAGTGAGAAGATTTATATTAACAGTGTTTAGACAAGATATCATATTTGCATCTTGTACTCTGAATAACTACTACGAAGACAACAATATGCAATGTATTATTGTAACTGCCCTACTAACCTGTTTTGAAACTGTCTCATTGGTATTTCTCAATAAAATTAATAATAAAAAAAAAAACAGGGCCAGCGAGATAGCTCAGTGGTCTAAAGCATCTGCTTAGGCAAGTGCAGGGACTGCTGTTCCATCTCCAGCACCACATGCTGCGCCAGCCCCACCTCCAGGACAGGCTGTGCTGGCCACAAAAATAATAAATAAAAACAACAAACCAATATTAGCCTTTATAGATTGTACAGTATGACTGTTGCATGAGGCAGCTACAATTTTAAAACTGTCAAGGTAGCTCTTGGGAGGCTGAAAACAGGAGAATCACTACAAGTCCGATCTACATAGTGAGACTGTGTAGATCCTGTACTAAAATGAAAAAATAAAAATAAAAAATAAGAAACTGGCAGGGTAAACCCCACAAAAGATGTAACATTCCCACAATTCTGTTTTTTGCTGCGGAGGCCCTCAAGGGTAGACAGCTGTAGTCACCGAATCTCTACAACTAAATATACTTTAAAGTGTTTCCATTTTGGTGTTTTCTTGGTATATAACTCCTTCTGTGAAACAAATATTCAGGGCAAGGTGCTTGGAGGTATGAGGGGGTCACACTGAATGCAACAGTGCTCTGAGTGCTCAGTGGACCAAGCACCTGCTTAGGCAAGTGCAAGGCCCTGGGGATTGCTCGCTGGCACCACATGCCCCTCTGGCCCCGCCCCCAGGCACACTGAGGGCATGATGGCGGACCACCCTGTAATCCCAATGCTGGGGAGGCTGAAAACATCTACTAAATAACTCTGAAGTCAGAACACAGAATCAGCATGAGCAATTATGCCTAAGAGTCAAAGCAGGGCATCTCATTCATATCAACTTGTCCATTTGATTGGTAACTGTATCGTACACAGTGGAAAACTGATTTACATAGCACTATACGTACAGTATTTTGAAACAGCTTGTTAGGGTTTGTATCTAGTTGTCCTATCAAAGCCTCATCTAAGTCATGGGGCAGACCTGGCCTAAAAAGCAGCTGGTGGCTAGAGGACCAGGGCAGGGTTCGAGGGGTGGAGCCAGAGAGGTGCTAACCATTAAACTGGCCACCATGCTTCCCCAGGCCAGTGCCCTCTCTTGGAGGTGTGGAGAGGGTCATGTTGAATGCAACAGTGCCCTCTGGACCCTGTAGTGCTGGGCAGCAGGTCTGCGACTGAGGCCACGTTGGGCAGAGAGGAGATGTTTGGTAAAGACGGAGGCACTGACCCTGTCTCCTGAGCAAATAAGGCTCCGAGGTCTTGCTACATAATTCAGGGTATTTTACACTATGAAACCTCTAGTAACTGTGAGGTTTCAGTTACTGAAAGGTTTATGTCAGTTAAATAAACCTTTCCCTCCTTCATTTCTAGTGTCAGGTATTTGTACCAGCAACAAAAGAAAAGTAACTAAGATACAGCTCATTTTGAAGTCTCAGAATCCTTTCCAACTAAACTGACCCAGATGCTGAAAGATGAGGAATAATAAGTGCCTTGTAAAGGTGAGCAATATTATTTAGTAATTCCATATTTCTTTCCAGTAATATAAACCAGAGCAATTTACAATAACACAAACTATTCACATCATTAGTAACAAATACAACTAGTTCACATTTTTATCGAACACTTCCTGTAAGTCAGGCGTGCACTGACCATCTGGACATGCAGCTTCACACTGAATGATCAGGATGGGACTCATCCGAGTCACATTTTTTTGCCACTGATGATGACACCACGACAGCGGCTAGCACCCAACACAGTGTCCAAACCTTTCTGTGGCATTTCTACCTTCCTGCTCCATTTGTATTGCGCCAGCTCCTGCTGCTTGTTTGTACAATTTTCCAAAAGCTAATAACTATGCCGACCTGATACCCCAGCCCCCCAAAACAAACCAAACTAAAAAAGGAACAAAGGAGTCTTTCCTGCTCAGGGGCACTCCTTCAAGACCCACAGGGACAAGGAAAGCAGCTACGTGATCCAAGTCGGAACTGAAGTCCCTTCTGCTGGGCCTCAGAAAGGCCCTTCCACGCCTAACTGTAAGAGCCAGGCCTCGGCCTACTCCTCCACCTCCTTGGCCTCCTCCTCCCGGATTCGCACCAACAACTGGAAGAGGTTAGGGGCCGGCCCTTCTGCAGCCCCCGCCAGCCACAACTGCCTGCGGAGGGCTACGCTGTGGGTGGCCCCTGCAACGACCTGCTCTAGGCGGGCCTGGTTCACCTTGTCTTTATCAATGCCCCCTTTCTCCACCACTCTCTGCAGCAGCGGCTCCAGGCGGATGACATAAGCAGACAACTTTTCTCCTGGGTTCTGGTAAGTGTTCAGAAACCTGACCTGCGCGTCCCTGGAGCTCTCCATACTCCCAAACACCTGCTCAAGGGCCTTGAGGCACTCAGCGGTGCTGATGGCTGGGTTGCGGGTCTTCAGGATGCGAATGACGTCCGCGGCGGGGCCCCTCAGGCTCTCCATCAGCCGGCGCCTCTTCTCCGCGTCGGGCACCTGCCAGTCCCGCACAACCTCGCTGGTGTGCTCCATCCAGGGTTCAAAGGTCTCCTCTCCCAGCCCCGGGATGTCCCTTCCCGAGAACAGTGTCAGCTTCTTGTACCAGACAGACTCAAGGAGAGGCTGGAGAACAGTATCCAAAACGTAGCTGAGCATCTCTGCTGGCAATTCTGGGCCTGGGGCCGGAGCAGGGTTCTGCAACCCCAGAACACGGGCAACATCTTGCACGGTCCAGCCCTCTCTAGCGATGAAGAGATGCAGCCGCTCCAAGAACTCAGCATCGGAAGTGGGGGGCTTAAAGGCCACCTTCCAGACCCCGCCTTTGCCTGGCATCTCCCTAGGGATCAAGGCATAATCGACAGCGCCAGTGAGCTCTATCAGGGCTGCTTTCGCATTCTCCTCCCTCCAGAACATTCTTCCAAGAGCCCGATGGGGCACGTGGGGCATCCCGGCCTGAATGGTCTCTTCAATTTCAGCCTCGGCACGGTTCACTGGTATCCCCCAGACCAACAGAGCTCTCTGGGGGTTCACGTCCATGCCGCGGCACCGTCTTCCAGCAGAATCACTGCCGTGGCTCGCGACGCTCCGGCACAACGCTCAACCTCGCAGGTTGGCCCGAGAGCGGCACAGGGACCGAGACGTCAGAGTTCAGCCCTCGCCGCGTCTCCACCCCCAAAGTCATCGGCGCAGCCGGGTTTGGGGGCGCTCACCGGCTGGGTCACGCGGCTGTCGCCATCTTGCGCCCCGGGTCCCGGGTCGGGGTCGGCTGCCTGGGCGTGGCGGAGGGGGCAACGGGGACTGGCGGGAGTGGCCCGAGGTGGCCGCGTCCCGCAGCCGGGCCCCTGGCGGGCGGGCGGAGCCCGACCCTTGGGAGCCGGCAGCCACCGTCCCGAGACCGCGGGAGGACTGGGGATGGGCGGGGCAGAGGCGCTTTGGGCAAGAGGAAAGCGAGGCCG
>NW_004524583.1:32479172-32517932 GCF_000260255.1 Octodon degus
GGCGGGGCGCGCTCGGCGCCTGCGTACCCATGGCAACGGCGACCGCCCGGACGCCGACCCGCGCGCTGGGCGGGGCTGGAGGGTCTGGCTCCGAGGATGGCGCGTTTCCTTTTTCATGTTTTCCACTTTTTGTCTTTTCTTTTTTTAAACAATAAACACAAAAGAAGCACCAAGTTTAAGGCAATTCTGAAGTGGACTTAAAATGGTACTGTGGGGGCCCGGGAGATAGCTCAGCAGCGTAAGTGCCTGCCAGGCAAGGCCAAAGTCCCTAGTTCCATCTCCGCTACCGCAAAAAATGAATCGATCAATAATGTCGAAATGCAAGAGTCACTTTGGCCTTGTCTTCCCGGGATGCTCAGTCCGGGCTGCATATGCAAATACTCATCAGCATCCCAGTTCATCCCTGTACTACCTATCCATGCTTCGCACCCTCTGTATTTCATCCCAATAAAATTGAAACGTAGGAGGGTGTAATCCACACGTGATCTAAAATTCTAACCACCTAACAGTTTACCCCGAGTGTCACTGGGCAGCGCGTTTATGTGCTATCCCTAGCATCGCTTGGGTACATGTCACTTCCATTAGTCAATTGTGTTAAATTTCATAAAACCGTCATCTTTAGCTCAGCTTGGTGACACACACAGGTAATTCCAGCACTTGGAAAGCAGAGGCAGGAGCACAGCAAGTGACATCAACCCTTGGCTCAAAACAACCCTAAATAAACGTCATTTTAAAATTTCGTTAAGGGGCCAGGGAGATGGCTCAGTAGAATAAGCGCTTGCCTGGCCTGAGTTCAATCCCTGGTCCCGCCAAAAATAAATGACTAAAATAAATAAAATTTCGTTATAAAACATTAAAGGAAAAATGCAACTTTTGGTCATCCAGTATTTAAACAATTAGTCTGGTAAATTACAAGATTTGTGTCTGCTCCGATGTCTTTCTAGCCAGGCAAACATATTTTCCCTGTTCTGGCCTTAATGACAGTTAGTGAAACAAAATAAATATGGCTCAAAAAAGTTACCTACTAACCCTCTGAAACAAGGTCTACTTATGTCACTCCCCAACAGGGAAAATTCCCCTAAAAGAACACTACATTCAACTCTGAGATTTTAAAACCTTATTTAATAAAAGGTTTAAAGATACAGAAGAACATTCAAAAGTAAATAAGTTACGTAGATACGTTACAATCACATCAGCAAGATTCTTTAGTGTATTAATTTTTTATAAAAAGCACACAAAAAATAAAATCTTCCATCTGGTCTATCACAACTGTACAGCAAAAGAGGTAATATTATATATATATTTATATATATTTATATATGTACACTATTTTACTATGTAACAGTCTCTTAAAAAAGGGTGCCACAGGCAGCAAACACACAAAAGGCAGTGTCTGATTTTTTGTTTCAAAATAAAAGGAATATACTTATTTATATGCTATGAAAATATCTGTACAATAATTACAGACTGTCAAGGCTATTCCTGTACTGCCCCCTCCAAGGCCTTCAGTTCTGAGACGAGTAAGGAAAAGGTGAGACAGCTGCAAAGTGTTAATCAGAGGCAAATATGAACACAGCCAAATGTGGTGCAGACACAACTCAATTATAAAAATACGCAAACTTCCTGTAAACCTAAGGAGTTGGGCTTGCCAGTCTGATAATAAATAACAGCCCAAAACAGTGAAGCCCAGTGAAAACGCTTAGCTGAGGCATGAGTCTGTGTGGCGGTCCTCCATCTTAATCTCGGGCACGAGAGGAGAGGTTAGGTCACTGAGGCAGTTACTACAGGGAGTCCCCTTGGACACAAGCAGCACAGGACCTCTGTGCCGGGGGTGTGGGCGTCAAGAGGGGCAGGCAGGCGCGCACCTCAGCCAGGAGGGGGCTGCGAAAGGCATGGAGGACAGTGATGACAACACTGTCTCCTCAGGTGGGTAAGAAACGGTACAGAAACGGTACAGACACCAGGCACTAGGGTCAGTTTCATACCTCTTAACTGAACGCAAAGGAGGCTGGGAGATTGACATGGTAAGACAGTGTGGGGAGGACATGATAAAGCTGGGGCTGTTTGCAGCTTAACTTGTTAATGCAAAGAGCTCTCAATAGGAGGGGAAACAACAGAAGACAAGCCTAATATAGTCATAGGGAGAAAGCACCATTAAGGATATATATACCTATGCCAGCTTCTATGGCTACAAGACTTTGCTGAGCGGTTACTGCCACAACTGTAGCTGTCCTCTACACGTTTCTCACATCACACTCCAGATACAAATGCATTCTGAACACAGGCTCTCCTAAACCATGGCGTCTGGTGCAGTGGGACCAGGAGGTACCAGCTTGCCTTTCCTTGGCTACCTATGCCTAGTCTGGTCTGAGCTTAGAAGTGTCAAATCACTTAAAAAAAAAAAAAAAATCCAAATTCTAGATGCTACCAGTGAACAGAAGGGTCTTGTGGGACTAAAGGAGGTTCTATTATCACACATCCATCAAGGCGCCTGAAACCAAATGCGGACTAGAAAAAACCTTGGGAAGCGTAAGTAGCACTTTGGGGCGAAGCTGCGAAGGCACTCATAGTATACACGTGACTTGGAAGAGAGCCAGCATCTGCTGCCCTCCTTCGGGGTCACCAGATTTCTGCAGTCGTGGGACCTGGAGCTGACAGACACCCGTGGAGGAAACTAATGGGGATGCTGGAGATCTGAGCAGCTGTCTACACATCTTGGGGGAGGGGATTTTGTTCCCTTCATAGCTGGGGTCTTACAGAACCCTTACTAATGCATAAGCTAATGTAAGTATCTCCTAGTGCATAGTTTAAATGCAAAACTGCCTCTCCATTCCCGGTCACCAGCACAATGTTTTTAGGCTATCTCCTAGGCAGCAGCAGGATGAATTCTGGGGGCCCAAGGCTGCCGGCCCCACACACACACACTCACTTTGAATTTCTTTTGCACAACTAACACCGAGTAATGACATCAGAAAAACTAACTCAAGCTTCTCGTGAGACTTCCAAGTGAAGGGGCCTCAGAAGCTTCTGGCCACCTCACTCCCAGGATCCTAGGCCAAATATGGCTTCTGCGTGCTAGTGTGCAGGCCTGGTAAACAAAACTGAAATTCCAGCCTTCTGCCAACTCCCGCAGGCCATTTCAAAGTATCAAAGAGGGGCAACAGAAACTGTCTTTGATCTCCCTCCCCCTGCTAGTCTCTGTGTGGCTTTAGGGACGCCCTCCACCATCCCAGCCTCTCTTCAGTGCTGCTGTCATTCCCATCAGTGGCCAGAAATTCCACAGCAACAGGAAGAGGGACCCTAGGGTCTGGGGAATTGGGGGTGTCAAGAAGGTGCCTGGTTTTGGGATAAATGCACTTGGGCCTCTGAAAATCAGGAGGCCCCTGGTCCCTGAGAGGATGTTAAAAATTAAATATTAAAAATAAATAAATAGCTCCCAAATGACACAAGTCAAAGAATGGAGGCTCCTGTCCCATCTAGTCAGGAAACCTCCTCTCCCAGGAAAGACCCAGAAATCTCCAGCGCAGTAGGGTGTGCTGAGCTTTGGGGATCAAAGAGGGTGGGGGTTGGGGCAGTGAAGTGGCAGCTACTGAGGGCAGGGCAGAGGCAAGCTGGGAGCTGGCACCAGCTGGAGGACCTGCTTGAGGCTAAGCTCCCTCAGCAGCCTCAATGGCCCAAAGGTATTTGGCAAAAAGGAGGGTGGGAAGCAGGAGGGGCTTGTCCAACGCTGCCACAGCCAAGCCCTGTGGCCCCGGCTTCCAGCTTGCAGCCTCCGGATGGTTCCTTCCTGGAGCAGGCTGACAGCGAGGACAGAAGAGCGACCCCTTCCCCAGCACTGCTCAAAGCTTTGCCGACCAGCACCTGTCC
The DNA here is from genome assembly GCF_000260255.1 of Octodon degus. Taxonomy (NCBI): domain Eukaryota; kingdom Metazoa; phylum Chordata; class Mammalia; order Rodentia; family Octodontidae; genus Octodon; species Octodon degus. The sequence goes on from NW_004524583.1 coordinate 32,483,040, forward strand.
TGGCTGGGCTTCACTCCCCGCTAGGTGAGGCCGTGGCCTGAAGAGAGGGTCACCAGAGCAGCGCAGGCCTAGACACCGCCTGCAGGGGTGCCACACGCCCTCCAAGGGAGTCCCTTGCTTGGGGGTGGGGCAAGGCCTACTGCAGCCTACCAAGTCCGCTGGGGCAGGGAAAAAATGCTGCAAAGGATTGAGCTTGTGCTTGGCTAGCCAAGGTGGCTTCCTGGAAGTTGGAGAAGGGGGCCGAGGCCACTCTGCACGGAGGCCACCAGGTCGGGGCCACTCCCGGCAGCCCCCAGGTTGACCAGCACGCTCAGTCAGGAAAGCAGGAGGACGACTTCCCAAAGACCGGAGGCAAAGAGAACTGGATCCTGCAGTCCTTAACACTGCTCCTGGGGCCTTTATAAAGGAAAAAGGTCGTTTATTTCACTGTCTAATTGTTTTGCTGAGAAATGTCCACACGACACTCTGCCCTCGAGGTTGCGGGTGAACTCAGCCCTTGTCGCCCGCACTCTCCTCCTGGGCGTGCAGGGCAGCGGCGGCCTCCTTGGCCTCCCTCTCCTTCTGCCGCAGGGCCGCGGCCTTCTTCTCCTGCTCCGCATGGCTCTTCATGTGGGCACTGCGGCTCTTCACCTTGTAGAACACCCTGCAGTGGCGCAGGAGAGACGCACATAAGGAGCTTGCCGGCCCAGCACCCCTGGACGTGGGTAGGGTGCGCCTGGCCTTCCAGATTTGCAGCTTCCCCACTCCCCCACCCACCCCTCCACCCTCACCCTGGAGCTCGCACCACCCAGTCTAAAGCTGCCCCTGATGATGTCACTGCCCTGGCAACCCACTGAGCCAATCAGAAGACACACTGAGCACTCAGTAGCCCCTCCCACCCCAGTGCAGCGACAGGGCCAGATCTTACCTGCCGCATTTTTTACAAGGAAAAGTGTTCTCCTGGTTCTGGGTCTTACTAAATGCCTCTGCTTTTTTCTTCTTCTCTGAGAAAGGCAGCGCCCTTCGTGACTTCCCTGGCCCCTCCCTTGGTTTCTCTGAGGCCTGGCCACCTGCTGGCTCCGACTCAGAGGCATTGGACTCATGGCTCCGCAGAATAAGGATGTCATTGGCCTGCAGGAAATCAGCAAGGAGGGTTGAGTGCTTCGGGAAGCAGGGATCCGCGATTCTGGAATCTCAGGGAATGCGGGCCCTTGAAGGTCGCGCCCTCCTGCCACATAATCACCTCGCGCCCACTCGAGTCCGTCCAGTAATGGGCCCTTGGTGCCTCCTTGGAGGCCCACTTAATCCTGGATCCAGTCCAGCCCTGCTGTTTACAAAGCTGCTGGGCTTTGAGCCATTAAAAGAAAATCAAGTTTGGGTGATGTGACAGGTGCCAGGGACACAGAAGTTGACATATAAGACCCCTGCCCTCAGAGAACTCTGGGCCTTGGCCACAGACAGGTGTGGCCATGCAGGTCACTTGCTGAGCACACAGAGGATGGCAAACACTGGACAGAGAGAAAAGACAGAGGGAAAGAGCAGGTGTCGGAGCAGAGAGGACAGGTGATGCGGCCCTGGAGCAGGTGCTGCTCTGGGCCTCTGGTGGGGGTCCCAGATGGACCCTCAATGTGCTCTGGGTCGACCCTTAGAAGAAAGTGTTCACACAGTCTGCAGAGCTCAACGGTGTAGACACAGGGCACAGAGCTTCTGGTGCAGACAGCCAAGCTCAGAAGAGAGCAAACAGCTGTGGTCAGCGTGTGTCCAAATCCCCACCCTCCCCCTTCCCGGGAGAGCTGTCCAGGGCAAGGGCATCTCGGACCAGAAGTCTCACTTCCTGGCCTGGCCTGTGCCAGACAGCACTGCACCAGGAGTCCAGGATCTGGGGTGAGACTGCAGTCGAGTCACCTGGCAGCTCTAACCCAAGTGTTCCTCTGCAAAGCTCCGAGAATCTGAGACAACGAAAGTAAAAGCACTCTGCAGAGGATGTGTGTGAGGGGCCAGGTCTCAGCTCCACTTCAGATCCTGTCAGGCAGGAGACAGCCCGCGTGGGGTGGGCCGAGGGCTGAACGATGGCTCCTGTGTGCCTCCTCACTCTCCCACATGCCCCCTGGGATCTCACAAAGCTCTTTCCTCCAAATCTCAGAACCAGAAGCTTTCCAGTGCAAAATAAAAAGCAGCCTGGCCTCAAGCTATTAGCTGTGTTATCTTGGGCCTCAATTTCCTCATCTGTAAAATGTGATTAATAATAATCCCTACCTCCTAGAGTTACAGGGATTAAACAAGCTAACAGCATGAAGCACCTGGTACACTTTCCACTGCTGTGACAATGAGGGCTGCCACCTTGCTCCTGTCTGCCCTCTGTCCCTGGGCTCCGGGAATGGAGGTGGGGGCTCACTTACCGCCTCATTGGCCTGGAGTGTCTGCGTGGCTTTGACAGCAGCTGCCCGCCTGCTGCGCTCTCGCCCCTCTTCCTGCTCCCCCTTCTCCTGGATTTCTGAGACCTCTTCCTCCCCCTCCTTCCTGGGCTCCTTCTCCTCACTCTTGGGCTCCAGCCTCTCTTCACTTGGGGACTCTCTTCTGGGAAGAGACATCCTCGGGAACTTCTGGGAAGTCTATGGGGGATAAGAACACGCTCGGTCACAGTGCGATAGTGCTCTGACTCTGACCCAGACGGGGCTCAGGAGCCCCTACTTGTCCTGCTGGTCTGGTTCAGGTTGCAGCCTTCCCCTGGCTGGTCTCCCTGGAGACAAAAGACTGTCTTGAGACCTGGAGTCCTCAAGATGAGGGCAGTGAGGGAACGCAAGCCACCTGACCTCCTGGACCTGGAGGACATATCCTCAGGCAGAGTGGTCTGGTAAGCCAGACAGGAGCCATGCACTCCAATTCCGAGCCATCTCTGCAATACTTTCTACATCTCCACTCCCTTTCCATCTGCAAAATGGGGAGTAAACCACTCCCTGTCTTAGAGCAGCAGGTGACCGAGTGTGAACCTGTAACTCTGAGATGGTATTTTAGACAGATACAGGGATGTAGAATTAAAGAACAGTCTCCTTTCAGTACTGGTTAGGTCACGTACCACGTCTCAGGGTGTTATTAATATGTCCTTTATGCTTCTGCAGACCTGGTAATTCCTTAACGAAGAGATCAAGCCTCAATCTCAGAACCCTGGCAGGTAACACAACATCTAACTAGAACTTGGCAACAGTGATTGGTTTTCATGTGTATTCATTTTTACCAATTCCTTCCATTTATGAGAAACAATAGTGGCTTTCTAGTCATGGTTGTGATCTAGAGCTTCTCTTTGAGTGCAAATGGGTCAACATAAAGAAAAATATTAAGTAATAGCACAAGTGGTATGTAGACATAACAAAAATAGGAATGGTGACATGTGGTAGGGTGCGGATAGAGCAGAAATCACAGAAGTGTCGCAAGAGTGACTGAAGTTCGGGAAGCAGTGCTAGAAGGCTGCTACGAGGAGACAACAGGAGATGGTGGTACAGACACGGTGGGGAAGTTCTCTAACATCCTGAGCCCGTGTCATGCTTAATTACTGTGACCCCGGCTGGCTACTACAGAGGAGAGCTCAGAGGACTAGGGCTGAGGCTGTCAGCTCTTGCGGGCTCTAGGGACCGCGCTCTCCTCTGCCTGCCTCCGCAGACCCTGCCAGGCTCTAGGCAGTTGGAGCTGGAAAAGGAAATCACCTTAACGTCCACCTCCACCTCTTCTTGGGCTGACTTCTCATCACTTGTGTCCACGTCCCCAAAGGTTAGAGTTCCATTGCGACCGATTTTCACTTGTTTCTTGTAGGTGTAGTAGAATTCCACACACTGGGCCACCGTCTTGGTCTGGATCTGGTTTGAAGCCAAAACTGAGGTTAGAGTCCGCTGGCTTGGCTCGCCTGCCTGGAGAGTCCAGCCTTCCTCCTTCCCGTATGTTCCCCTTCACCGTTGGGCCCCAGCTAATCTAAGTGAATGGTCAAACACATTGTAGTGTTCTTTCCATTTTTCTGTAAGTTTGAAACTTTTCCAGTTAAAAAATTGAGGAAAAGTCTGGGCATCAACCACACTGAAATCAGCCCCAAGCTGGCAACAGACATGTGCAATCCAGGTGCAGGTCTAGACAGGTGAAGGAGGGGCAACGTCACACTGCCCCTTTCAGGCAGGACTCTCGTAGGAAGGCCCTGGGAGGCCTGGAGAGGAGGCAGAAGACCCAAGTCTTGTTCCTAACCCTGCCACAGTGGGCTGTGCGGCCTTAGGCGAGTCCCCCTCCTTTCAGGTTTTAGTTTTGCTTGTACAAATACAACAGGATGAGGCAACTCCGGACTTCTCAGCTTGCCATTTTAAGCTGTCCCATTTCACAGATCTGCTTGGCCACTAGGTTTTTTCTCTGGACGACTTCCCACTCAAGCGTTCTTGTAAACTTCTTGCCCACCCCTGGCTCTGCCCACGTCCAGGAGCCCAGGGCCACTGGGGCCCCTTGTGAGGAACACACAGATGTACCTCATGTCATGGGAACGGCCCAGGCTCACGCTTGCTACTTATACCACTACACTTTCCCCAACTAGTCGCTTGGGTTATTCATTTGACCACTGATCTGCTCCTTTCATTAGGTGTTGGGGCATCTCAGTGAATTACACCGCAAGGACTTCCCAGTGAAAGCAACTAATCTGGGGCGAGTGTCACTAACAGACAACATATGACTGTCCCCTTCACCGAACCCTCAAGGGAGAACTTGGCAGTCTTCCATCCAAGGCCCAAGCCAATCCTGACACAATCTGCCACCCAGCAGCAAACAGCAGTTCTTGGAAGCTCTTTTCCCTTAGTGAGCTCTTCCTATAGCCCAGGCTTTGTGAGATGGAGTTGGAAGAGACACAGAGCCCTGTACTCTTCCAAAAGAGTACGAGAGGTGAACCTGGGCACATCGGCTATGACTAGAAGGAAGCCTTGGCTCCACAGGAAGCAGGCAGAGGTCACCCAGGGCAGCAGCAGGCACCTGCTGCCTGTCGGTCCTCCTCACCCTACAGTGACCTCCTCCGCCATTTCCCTAGGGGAACAGCTCTCGGCCCTTACTCCCATCTTATCTTCCCACCCATGTGACATGTGACACCAGACCCCTGTATGGATTGAGACCTACAGTGTGGTTACACCACCCAAAGATAAAAGGGGACTCAGAACCAACAAAAGGTGGCTAGGCCTTTCCACTTCTTGGAATGTTAAGAAAACTGTGTCAAGGTTACCTGGGGACAGTGACTTGACTACTTAGGAGGGCGTGGTCAGCAACTCAGGGTGCCACAGACAGACAGGGGTCTCAAGTCCTGTGTGCAGGATGTGACAGACCCCAGGGCCCTCACAGCCCAGCAACAGCCGACTTACCAGCTTCTGCACCAGGAAGAAATCTTTCTTGTAGATGGCAATGCCTTTGTTGAACAGCTTCCTTTCAGCCATCTTCCACTGGTCAGAGCCTGCAGGGCCAAGGAGGAGCCAGGGCGTGAGGCGGGGAGGCCTGGGAGTGCCGGGGAGATTCTGAGCAGCTGCAAGTGCGAGGCATCCCCACAGGTCTCCGCAGCATTCAGCACTGACTCCTCCCTCTCCTTGCTTGTGAAATGGGAACAAGGATCTAGACCCTGCCCACCCCCACCACCACCCCCCAAGTGTGGCAAGGACAGAATAGCAGTGGAGATGAAGCCCTTGGTCCTCTCTGGTACAGACAAAATGTGGCAATAGCAGGGATCAGGGACAGTGGCTTTGAGAATGACGTGATCTGGCCAAAGTCCCTTATTAAGGTCCAGAATGAGCCATGTGCTCCGAGGGCCAGCTAGGCTCTGGGTACCTGAGGCCACTGTGGGCTCCTGGTCTCACACCTGTGACCCAGGCTTCTTGCCCAGCTAGGTTCCCACCTGCTCACTTCTTTCACTCCCTGCCCTTTAGGGAATGGGAGTCCCCTTGAAAGCCACCCAGCTCTGGTACCAGTTCCTGCATCTGGTTCTTGGCGGATCCCCCATTCCCTGCCCTCACCCAGGGCTGAGGCTCAGCACCAGGGCTCCTGATGCTAGAGACCCCAGGAAACTCGGGCCACAGGCCCACCCCAACCAGGCCCACCTGTGTAGTGATAAGTGGCCAGCGGGTGGCTGAGGGGCCGCAGGGGCTTCTTCAGTAGCAGCTTATTCAGAGTTTCCTGGAAGAAAATGGGAGAAGACAGGGGTATGGCTGAGGTCTGAGTGTGGGCTGAGGCCCAGGCCCAGGCCCAATGCAGAGGCCTCAAGTCCTAGGGCAGGGCAAGTACTTCCTCTTGCCGCCTGCACTGCTGAGGGACCAGGAGTCAGGGAGGATGGGAGAGGCGTGGTAGGTGGGCAGCTTAGCAACCGGGGCCTCCTAAGGGAAAGGCAGCCCCCAAGGCAGGCTGCATAACAGAAGATCCTCAGTAACAGGCCTGTCTCACGGGGACCCCGCTGACAGAGAATCAGGGATTGGGATGGACAGGAGGATCCTGTATACCAAAATGTAGACGCTAGAACCGGGGTTCCATCGGGCCGAGCAGCTCCCATCCCCACCTGGGTCAGGCCCTTCTGCACACTCAGCTATGCCAGCTTCCAATGGGACCCTGGCTGCACCCGCAAGGCTCTTACCAGAATGTCTCCCCGGGACTCGTGTAGGCAGTGTAGGGCCAGCTCCTGGTTAGTGCCGGCACCAGGGAAGATGCTGGAGCAGGCAGCTGTCAGCAGGTCCTCCACTGAACTCGCAGGAGCATGGGTGGCAGGAGGGGAATCACATTCAGGGCCAGTGCTGCATGCACCCACCTGCCCACCCAGCCTGCCCACCTCAGGCCACCGCTCACCTTGCCGCTGCTTCTCCCGGCTGCCCTCTAGGCTCTCCCAGGGCTGCCACACCAGGTCAGCCTTGTGGGGGTCTGCAGCTGCCAGGGCACGGTCCTTCATCAAGGGGATTTCCGCTTGGAAGCGGGTGCCCACGTTGATGCGTCTGCAGCAGGGACAGGAAGGGAGTGAGGCCTCACTTCACAGGGATGGTGACCCCGACTTTCATGGGGGGGTGGATTAAGGGGCAAGTGGCAGAAACTGAGTTCAGGGAATGGCTTCTGGGAGACTGAGAACAGCCTGGCACCTGGCGCCCCCACAGGCTGGCCAAAGGAGAAGGTGCTTTGCATAGGAAGATGGACAGAGTCTCTCAGACCCCATCCAGCACCCCTTGAAGACAAATTGAAGCAGAGCTGCTCCTTTTCTTTCTCTACAATGTCCAGGTAGACCAGGAAGGACAGTGGAGTCTGGGCTGACTCCAGAGGGCCCCTGAGACCTCCTCTCCTTCCCAAGCCCAGCTCCATGCAGGGGGCCCACCTGGCTACCCTCCCGCTGCAGCCCTAGTCAGACAGCACTTACGGCTCGATGCTCACAGGGGTGGCGTCTCCCATTACCGAGAGGACAGGCGGGGTGACTTCGGCGCTGTCTATGGGACAGAGTGGGCTGTAAGCGGCACATTCCTCCTCTCAACAAAGCACCCCTTCCCTGGGTAGCTGCAACCCATGCACGAGTCACAGCTGTGACTCAGGGAGCACTTAGAACTCAGGCTCTTGAGTACTGGCTCTGCAGCCTGCTGCAAAGACTCAGGCCTTAGACTAAAAATCTGGGCGCCTCAGTTTTCACACCTGCAAAAGGGACTATTTCTGTCTCCTTAATATGGAGGGAATGAAATAAAGCACAGAGCTGGGCGCCCAGCCAATATCAGGCAGGCCGAGGTGGTGGTGCACACCGATAATCCCAGCACTGGGGAGGCTGAGGCAGGAGGATTCCAGAGTTCAAGGCCATCCTTAACTCCATAGTGAATTCGAGGCAGCCTGAACTACACAGCGAGACCCTGTCTCAAAAACAAACCAACCAAAATCCCCACCAGCCGGCAATCTGCAGTGCCCACTCCCTGCTCCCAGGAGCTCCCTGGCTACAAGAAGTCAGTATAAAACTGCGGTTTTCTAGTAAAGAGGCTGAAACTTTGGACACACAAAGGAAGTGTCTGATAACTATCATCTCACTTCCTCTCTGGATTTTCTACCTCAGTTTCTTCCAAGCTAATCTTCTGATATGCCCCACAAAATTAAGCCACTTCCTCACTTTAAAAAAAAAAAAAAAATCACCTTTGCCAACACCTTTGCAACGTGGGATGAGCACCCGCACCGCCCGCCTGCTCATGGGCACTCCTCCATCGCCTCCTCCCCAGCCGCGCAAGGAGGCTCCTCTCCCCGCGCGCTCCTGCGCAGTCCCACCTTGCTTTGCCCCAGGGCCCTGCCGCCCCTCCCTCCCCAGTCCCACTCGGCTCAGGCCCCACCCCTCCCTCGTGCTGTCCTTACCCCGCCCGCCCTCTGCAGGCCTGCAGCTCAGTGTCACCTCCACTCTAGGGCTGCTGGTCCCACCTCGCTGGCTTCTGCACCAACTACCTACTGACCCTGCACTGCGCTCTTTCTGGAACAGAGCATGGGGTCCCACCCATTACTGGGGTCCCAGGTCAAGGCTTTGCTCCCGAGCGCTCCTCAGGGAGTGGTGGTTAGCCAGACCGATCTCTTCCCCTCCGCAAGGACGACCTGCGGAGAGGGTGAGCCACAGCAGTCAGGGTAGGGCAAGCCTCTTCCCACCTTCAGGCAGCAGGGGGCACCCGAGGGCTGTACGAGGGTGAGCCCATTAAGGGCTGAGTGGGTAAAAGGCAGCCCCGCAGCTGCTACCACTCGACCCTTTCCACCACCCTAAGAGCTAGGACTTCCCCATCCCGATGACCCCTTTGTGAAATGGGCAGCATTCTTCATTCAGCAATACACCCATCAGGCCAGCCAAACGGTTCCAAAACTGCTCTTGTCCAAAAGGACCGACCATGCAAGAGGCCCGGGAGACCAACCTGCTCTGGCCTCACCACACCCCTATGAGGTCAAACCACAGGAAGCTGCCCTGGTGCCTCCCCCAGTGGCAGAACATTGGCCGTTTCACCATCAACCAGGACTACTAATCCCTTTTCAATCCTGAAGACACCAAGGCGCAGGGAATTCAATGACCTGTGCAAGAGGATGTGACGGCAAATGGTAGGACAGGGACCTGAGCCCAGCTGTAAGGCCACCTCCTCACCCGCGCCCCACCCCTGCTCGTTCTCGTGACAGGACAGCCTTCTCTTCTCAGAGGAGACAGCAGGGTCCCTGCTCCCACTGCCAGCAACCCCCAGGTTAAGCCGCCGCCCTGCCCCGTGCCCCAATCCCAAGGCCACCAAAGGAGACAGGCGTCACTCACTGGAACGGAGCAGGGTGCGGTGCGCGCTCTTTGGCGTGATGGGCGGAGGCGCCGGGACGCTGCTGGTGGAGATGATGGCATTGAAGTAGAGACCCGAGCCTTCCCGCACGGGGCTAAGGATGGGGGGCGGCGTGTAGGGCGGCAGCTCGAAGCTGCGCTCGGAGGGGTGTTCGGCCAGGCGCACGGGAGAGCGCAGGTGGCTCTGGTACGGGGTGATGTTGGAGTACACGGCGGGGGCAATGAACGTGCCCGCCTTGGTGGGGATGATCAGGGGCTCGGGCCGCGGCCGCTGCTTCGGCTTTCGCACAGAAGGCTCCCCCTCCAACCTGCCGTGCAGGTCCTCAGCCTGGAGGAGGGGACAGATCAAGGCTGGCTCAGCCCCGGGCGGAAAACTGGCCCACAGCACCCTCGCACCAGGCAGGAGAGGAGGGCAGATGTGAAGCCCTTCGCACTCCTAGCAGGCAGAGCTCAACAAACTCTTTCTAGAAATCCCCGATAGTAAATATTCTAGGCCTTGTGGCTTACAGGAGGTCTCTGCTATCTCTTCTTTCCCTTTTACCTTAAAGAAAAAAAAAAAAAAAAACCCTCCATAAAAATGCAGAAAGCATGCACAGCTCGTGGCTTGGGGCCCAGGACACTCCCTCACCCCTGCACAGCAGCAGAGCAGGAGCGCCAGGAAGGGCCCTGGCAGCTTGGATTAGAATCTATCACTTTCATTTGCCACTTAAAATTATACAATGTGTGTGCATCTTTAAAACAACAAACAAACCCTAGGGCTTGAACCTAGGGCCTTCCTGCTGAGCTAAATTCCTAGCCATCTCTTTTGTATTTTGAGATAGGACTCACTAAATTGCTTAAATTGCCTAGTTTGGGTTCAAACTTGTGATCCTCCTGCCTCAGCCCGCTGAGGACTGGCGTCATAGGCATGTGCGACCTCGCCCAGATCCACACATCTTCACTTCTGTCACAGAAATAGTGTGCACCTGGGAAACGCAGGGGCTATAAGGCCCAAGTGAAATAATACGCGGAAATCAGTGAGAAAGCTACCTGGCACACAGTGGTTCATAAACACTGCTCTTCTCACTGCTTAGGCTCCAGGCTCTGCATTAGGTGAAAGCTGCTAAGTGTGCCAAGACCCGCACTGGGGGAGGGAGCCCAAAATGGGGCAGGAGAAACGCTAGCGTGCAGAACTTCTGCTCTCAGAACCTTAGATCTGCCGCCCCGGACTTCTCCCTAGCCCCCATCCCTGGTATATGCTGCACAGAATAGAGAGCAAGGCCATGAGGCAGCAGAGGCCTCCAGCCTCGGCCCTTACAGCCCTCCCTCCAGGTGAGCAACCACAGGCTCTCCTAGCTGCGGAGTACCATAGGCAGGGCTGGCTACAGCGCGTGGGGGCAACAACCAGCCCCTGCCGGCAGAGGCTCCAGCCCCCTCCTAGGGAAGGCCCAGGCAGGTCCTTGGCTCCTGTGCACCCTCTTATAGATTAAATGAAAGAGACTATTCCTTCTTTTGCCTGTAGAAGAGCAATAATGATTACATAAAAAAGAAAAGGGAGCCAGGAAGATAGCTGGGTAGAATAAGTGCTTGCCTGGCAAGCGCAGCGTCCTGAGTTCAATCCCCAGTACCACCAAAAAAAAAGAGAGAGAGAGAGAGAGAGAGACAGACAGACAGACAGACACACACTCACACACACAGACACACAGACAGAGACAGAGACAGACAGTTGGGCTAAGGCAGCTACCCCCTTGCTAGACAAGAAACTTTAAAAAAATAAAACCTAAGTCAGCTATAACTGATTGTAGTTTATGATAAGGCATTTAAATTATTCTGGATATCTGACTTTTTTTTTTTTTTTTTTTTGGTGGTACCTGGGATTGAACTCAGGATCTTGTACTTGCCAGGCAGGCACTTATGCTGTTGAGCTATTTCTCTAGCTCACTGACAATTCTTTGAGTATGATAATGGTAATGAGATTATGTTAAAAAGAAAAAGAAACTAAGAGACCATATGTATGTATTTTATCTTATTCAGATAAAAACTAAAGTGTTTATGAATGGAATGACAGTGTTTGAGTTGTGCCTCAGAATAATCCAGGAGTGGGGAAAGAACAGGCCCAGATGAAACAAGACTGGCTCTATTTTGATGACAGTTGGGTGACAATGAACCATACACTCACTGTGCCATTCTGCTTTTATAAATGATTGAAGATGGCTATGATACAAAGAAAAATAACTGAAGGCATAGCAACCATGTCCCCCAAAAGCCTAGTAAAACCCCACAGACAGGAACACAGGAGCTGCAAATCCAGAGCTAACCGGTCCATGACCTATTATAGGGCTTCAGGTCAGGGCTCAGGCCTGCCAAGGCTGGTGGGGCACGAAATAAAGGCCTAACAGACGCAATGCTGGAGTTGCGCAGGGAAGAAAAAATGGAAAAGAAATTTTCAAGAAGCACTATAAACTCTAAACAGGATAAAAATACATAGGGACAACAGCAAAATTGCTGAAAATCAAAAATGGTTTTTACCAAACAAGCAAAACACACCCAAATCTTGAAAGCAGCAACAAAGATGCCTTATAATTAAACAACAACATAGCTTTTAGTAATTTTTAACACTGTAAGAAGACAACAGAGTGACACCTTTCAAGTGACAAAAAGAAGGTAACTACAAATCTAGGATTCACCACTTAGCAGTTACCCCTCAAAAATGATCAAAAGAAAACACTTTCAGTCTTTTTTTATTTTTTTGCGGAACCGGGGATTGAACTCAGGCCCTTGCGCTTGCCAGGGAAGCGCTTATTCCACTGAGCCATCTCCCTGCCCTCAAGAAAACACTTTTAGGGGGCTGGTGAGATGGTTCAGTGGTCTAAAGCACCTATTTAGAACAAGCTTAGTAAAGCACAGGGATCGCAGTTCAATCCCCCAGCACCACATGCCAGCCCGCCCCGCCCCCTGGTGGGCTGAGCTGGCCACACACACACACATAAAATAAAATTTAAAAAAAAAAAACACTTTTAAATAACCAAAGACGCATAAGGTCCGCCCTTAGCAGAGTCCAGCTAGACACACTAAGGGATGCTTGAGCAGTTCAAAAGTGAGCCAAGCACAAGAAGAAACGAACAGCAAACAACAAAAGCAAAGGTTGGGGGGTAAACCAAAATTAAACAGCAACCAAATAAAAATGTCATAATGTCCTACTGATGTTAAATGAAAATGCTTTTCAATAATCCTACAAGTCAAAGATCAGTAGAAAACAGAATGGAGACCTCGTAAGAACTCTGCGTTATCTAGGAAGAGGTAGAGATACTGGCTCATCTGAGAGCCATGTACCCTCGACTCGCTGTACATGTTTGCAATCTCTAGCAGCCTTCTCGACCAGGCAATTAAGCCCCAAGGCCTAAGGCCTTCACTGTGTAGAAGTTCATTCTTTTCTTATGCATCCGAACAGTACCTAGCACAGTAAAGAACTGAGAAAATAGTCCCTCGGATCCCTTTCTGAGGATTGGGTTCTTTCTGTAGGTTAGAGACTGCCTCAGCGATCACTAAAGAGAAATACTGAGATATATCTAATAATCAGCAAGTGGAGAAATGGAAACTAGCGGGAGGGAAGGGGAAGAGACATAGCGTAGGAAAGCAAGTTGGATGAACAGAAAGCTAACAGCAGATTTCAGTCCAGGCGTAGCAGTAACACAGCAGTGGGATCTTTAAAAGTAGAGCTCATGGAAGCAGAAAGTAGAATGGTAGTTACCAAGGCCTGGGGCTTGGAGTATGGGCTGGGAAGCTGTTAGCCAAGGAAATATAATTTTATTTTTTAAAATATTTTTAAAAATCTATCAATTGGGGCTGGTGAGACGGCTCAGTGGTCTAAAGCACCTACTTAGAACAAGCTAAGCTAAACAAAGCACAGGGACCGCAGTTCAATCCCCCAGCACCACATGCCAGCCAGCCCCGCCCCCAGGTGGGCTGAGCTGGCCGCGCGCGCGCACACACACACACACACACACACACACAATAAATAAATAAATGTTTAAAAAAAACTCGATCTATCTATCTATCTATCTATCTATCTATCTATCTATATTTAGTACAGGCTCTCACTATGTCACTCAGACTCAGTGATCCTCCTGTTTTAGCCTTCCCAGCCCTGGGATTACAGATGTGTGCTACCAAGCCAAGGTTTGGTGGCCAGCTTAGCACAGGGCCACTGTAGCATATGCCAGGGATCCAACCCTGGGCCTTGTGCTTCCCAGGCAGGCACTTAGAACGCTGAGCTATCTCCCCAGTCCAAAACATAATTTTAGTTAGGAGGAATAAGTTCAATAGGCCTAGTGAGCAACATGGTAATTTTCATTAGTAGCAGTGTATATATGCTTAGAAATGGGTAAGTGCAAACTTAAAATGTTCTCACCACACAAAAATCATATGCACACCACATGCCTGTCATCTCAACACCCTGGGAAGTTCAGGCAGGAGAACCAAAAGTTTAAACCCAACCTGGACAGCTTAGTGACTTACCAAAACCCTGTCTCAAACTTTTAAAACAAAAAAAAAGTTTTAAGGGCTATAGCTCAAAGGCCCTAAAATCCTAGTATTAGGTGGAAAATGTCTGAGCTAATGCATGTGTTAATTAGCTTGACAGCCATTCATAGTACATACCCTATATCAAAACATCACTTTGTATGTCATATCTAATTTCTTCAGTAAACAAATAGAAAAGTATAAATTGTATTGGCATTCTAACTAGAAGACAAAAGTTGCTACACTTTCACAATGGGGTTGAAAAATATTCCTTAAGTGAAGAATACAGAAAAAAAAAAAGAAAGTAAAAGGATTAAAAAGAGGCACCATGGGGCTGGGGAGATGGCTCAGTAGAATAAGCGCTTCCCTGGCAAGTGCAAGGGCCTGAGTTCAATTCCCGGTTCAAAAAAAAAAAGAGCCACCACGCAGACACTAAGCAAAAGAAAGTTTAGACAGAGGACTTTGAAGGTAACAGAACTAGAGCTAAAGAAGAAATCTATTATCTATTCCAAATGAACACCTATCGAATATCATTGCCACAAAACAATAGTATGAGTAAAAGAAGAAAAGAAGCAAACGTCTGACAGAACAAAACGTCTCTGCATCCCAGAAACATGGGGCCTTGGACCACCTACAAACCAGTCAAAATTGCATTTTCGCAGATGGTCTCAATTCTGAGTATAAACCTGATTCATCCTTCATCCAGAAATTTGGTTTAGAAAATAAAAATATTATCACCACAGGTTCTGGGAAACCCTTTTGACACTGTCCTTTTTCCTGCTTCCCTGGGGTGCTAGGCCCGCAGAGTACACACGCCCTGGAGGGGTTGGGAAAGGAGCCTCTCACCTGAGCAGGGGCATCTGCCCCTGGGATCCGGGTGGACCGCCTGCGGGTGACAATAACTGATGGCTTGTGCTCAGTGGAGTGCTGCTCCAGGTCCTTCCCATCTTCATCCACACCTCCAACTTGGGCCACCTCAGCCGGGTCCACAGCCCGAACAGGCACAGACACGGGGATGATGAGGGGCACCAGCCCCGGGTCTTCTCGCACCCGCTTGGCGGCCAAGGATGGCTCGGAAAACTCCACCCCACACTTGGTGGCTGAGGTCAACACACTCTTCCGCTTCTCCTCAGAACAGCTGGCATCCTAGGGAGAAGGGGTTTGAGGGGAGGACAGATTTAGAAGCTGAGTGCTGATTTGCTATACTATTTAATCCAGGGACTCAGTATCCAGAGCAGACCCCCACTTCCGTAGACCTGGCTCCTCTCTGACCACCTCTCCTACCATAGCCCGAATACTCCCTTCTGCCAACTCCTCCACCCTGGAGCAGCAGGGCCTCCAGAAATCCACCTCAGGCCACAAGAGGCTCTCAGATGTTTCACTTGGTCTGTAGAATTGGGGACATGACGTAGCACCTAATTTTTTTTTTTTTTTTTTAAATCTCTGCAAAACAAAGTTAGCAAGGAAGCTGTAGCCAGGTAGATAAAGAGTAAGGGAGGGATACATCCAGCTCTCCATGGGTACCTAGCAAGAGTGGAGCCTGGTGTCCTAAGGACACACTCTGATCCTCCCACACAGCAGCCTGACCCTAAAGGCACTGGCCGTGGACTTTTGATGGCAGCTCTGGGATCAGGCTTCTGCTCCAGCACTCAGGGCTCACCTCCGCTCATTGGAAGACAGGAACATGCCAGAACATCTTCAGTGAGTTTGAGGATAAATTATTTGCAAAAAAACTCTAGACACAACACAGCACACCTGTCTGTTCTCCCTATCACTACTAAATTTCTTAAACACACACTTCATTGCAGTATAATTTATATACAATAAACAGACCTATTTTAAGTCACATCCCAAGTATTTTGACAAACAGAACCCCATGGAACCCCGTTCCCACCCTATTCCTGTCTTTCAGCATCCTGCATCCGGCCTTTTGCTCCTGCTCCATACTCGGTCCTCGTGTCAGCACACTGTTCTACCTGCCAGTCCTGTGTGCATTTATAAACCTTGGCTTTCCCTCAGTACAGATGTCTCACAGCGCAGGGGTTCCCTGCAGTAGGGGTCTCCCTGTGCCCCAACCCAGCCAGGTCTGGCACAATGGTCCTCTCACCTTGGTGCTCTGCAGTGAGGCCAGCTCCGCCGCCTTCTGAGCCAGGGTCAGCAAATTAGCCTCCTGGGATGCCCGGCGCCTCCGTCTTGTGCTCTGGATCACCCCCCCTCGTAGCACCTGCCCACATTCACCCGTGGCCCCTGCCCTCAGGCCCTCCTCACTGCCCATGGCCGGAGCCTCCCGTTCCCGACCGTTGGGTGCCAGTCTCTCCCCGTCAGACAGCAGCTGCGACTCTCGCAGTTCCATAGGGAATCCCAGAGCTTCGGGATGGGGTTGCCCTAGGGAGCCGGGAGGCGGTGGCTGCAGAGGCCAATGGTGAAGAAACAAATTGCCTGTGGGCTCCTGCCCAGGCTGGGCGCCCACCCCATCCAGGGCGGTGGGAGGCAGAATCCCCTCCTTAGAAAGGCGGCGCGAGCGGCGGGGAAAGGCCATCTGGGGCTGAGGTAGCACAGGCTGAGGGGCCGCCTCCTGCAGGAGGGCCTTGCGCAGTTCTGGGTTCATGTCTGGATTGTGGGAGAAAGGGTAGGGGGCCATGCTGTGGTGGGTCAGGTGCGGCTGCCCCAGGGGCCCTGTGGATGGCAGCCCGAAGTCTTGGGGCTGCTGCGAGGGTGGCTGCTGCATGGGGTAGAAGTTGTCAAAGAGCTGCATCTGGGGCAGGGAGGCCTGCTGCTGCTGCGGCTGCGGCTGCGGCTTCTGCGCAGGAAAGGCGGCGGCAGCAGGGTTGGGGGGTGGCGGGCCCTGCCGGAAGACCTGCCTATTCACCTGGTGGCCAAAGGCCAGCTGGAAAGGCTGCAGGGGCAGTGTCTGGTTGGGGGGTTTCTTGGCTGCATGGAAAGAGTTCAGGGGCACCTGAGGCTGCCCTCCCTCCAGCTGCACCTTCTGCGGCATCATGGGCCGCGCTGCATTTCCATAGCGGTCCAGCTGTGGGGCGCCAGCTTTGTCCCGCTTCAGCGCTTCAGGGTGGTTATAGTAGGCAGAGGCCCCCACGCTGGGATGAGGGCTCCCCTTGGGTCCGCCATAGAGGGACAGACGATTCCATGCAGCAGGAGGTGGCGGCTGGCCAGGCTGCTGCTGCCAGCTGCTGTCACCGACACCGCCACCTGCTCCCCGGTCTGGGCCCCGCCCTGGAGTCATCACCGAGTTGGGCCACTTTACGGAGCCCACTTGCTGTGACAACATAGCCGCTGGGGCCCGCTCAGATCCATACACAACAGAGTTGAGCAGAGCCAGGCTGCTGGGAGGCGGTAGCTCGGCAGGCTGAGAGGTGGAGGAGGCGCCCGGACCCTCAAGCCCACCGCCGTACTGCTCGTCCTTTACACGGACTGGCTGGGGCAGCTCTTTGGGAGCTGGCTCCTGCTCGACGAAGAGGCAGCGCTTGCGCTTGTTCTGGGTCTTGGGCTGGGCCTGCAGGTTCATGGTGTGGCCAACCGAGCCCCAGCAGGGACAGCCGCCTCAGCACTGGCCCATTCCCTGGGCAGAGGGCCTGGCAAAAGCTGGTCCTGACACAGCAGTGAAGGGAGTCAGCCTCAGGCAGAGACCTGCTCTTCCTTCCTCTTCCACAAGAGCTCTGGCGCAGCTACTCTTCCCAGCTCATGGTGCTTCACCAGGTACTGGAGGCTGCAGAGGGGAGAGAGGGACAGCATCAGCTACAGAGCCCAGGGCCTCCTGGTTCCGCAGGGGCACTGGTGACAGAAGAGCCAGGATCCACAAGGGAGCTGCTAGGAAGGCAGCAGACTCAGCAGCGTCTCTGAGGTCCTCCTCACTCGTCCCACCACTTCCTAGTCAGGCTCCAGAGTGGCTGCACTCGGTTGTGTAATCTGTACACTGCACAAAGGCATGGGGGAGGGGACGAGTGGGGCTGCGGTCCAGCTCAAGCCCCTGAGGGCAAAGGCTGCCTCGGGCTCTGTGGTCCCCCTGTGCTGGGCCTGCTGGGTGGTCAGGCTGGGTACTCCTTGCACATCTGACTGTGTAACAGCTTCCCACCCGGACCCAGACAGTGCCTCCTCCCGATGTTCCCAGTCTATCCCAGACACAGGAAGTGGGACGGACAGAGTTCATTCCCAGCACCACCGCCCTCTACACAGCCAGGCCAAGCCTTCTAAGAGCACAAGGCCCTGGGCCAGGCCCACAGAGGCCAGTAGGTGAGGCCCCACCCCTGGGAAGAGCGAGTGAGTGGGGCTCAGGCTACCCCAGTCTTTCTCAACCAGCACAGAACCTGTTTTGCAGCCCAGGCTGGCTAGAGGCCCAGTAGCAGGCCAGCAGCTGCAGATGCCCCCACCCCAAATGCTAGAAACACTGGCACTGTGAACAAATGGTCTAACGTGGGCATGAAGGGTGCAGAGTGCTAGAATTTAGGTCCAGAAGGTTCCTCCACAGTACTCACAGTTCTTATTGGATAACTGGACGGGGGTGGAAGATGTGCTATGGAACCCAAGGCCTCAGAAGGGCCTAGCAAGGCTCTGGGACCAAGCTACTCCCCAGCTCCCTCTAACTTCATTTTTTAAAAAGGGTTGCTCTACTGATTCAGCTTTAGAACAGAACCCGGGCCTCTACTGTATAACTGACATAGCTGCTTGCGTGAACTTTTTAAAGACTTTTTCTTTTGTCAGAAGGATTTCCGTTTGTTTCAGTTTGGTGTTTTTGTTCATTTTGTACTGAGAGTTGAACTCAGGACCTCAGACTTGCCAGGCAGGTCCTGCACCACTGAGTAAATCACCAGCCTCAGTTTTCGAGTTTGTGTTTTTTCCTCCCTGTGAAGGTAGTAAGAGTGGGAGAGTGGGTTACCTGGGAAAGTGACCCAAAGTAACACTCTGGTCCTGGGTCATCAGGCCTGGGCGCAGACGGCCGGATGGCAGCTCAAGTTGCTGTGGAGAACTAATCTGCAGGTCCAGGTGACCTTAGGCCCTGGGTGCTCCGGGTCACTGTGTGCAGGAAACCAGCAGAGGGCAGGAGCTGGGTGGTGCAAAGCCTGGCTACACCAGCGCTGCCCGCCCCTTGGCCCGTCCTATCGGCCCTATCACTGCTCTGCACGTTTCCGTCGTCGCTCAGCCCCGTTCCCAGGCCTGCCAGCCTCCCCAGTATGACTCACGGGAGGCCCCTTCCTGGTCTTTCACTTTCACCCAGCACCCAGGAGGGTAAGTTCCTCCTTCATTTCCTTCCTCCGTTCCTGGTGTGCAATCCCTTTGTCTTTATGGAAGTTTCCAAGAGAGAGCCAGACAGAGTCCAGCAGAACATTCAGCAGGAGGAAAGCGATTTGGGGAAGAAGGAGGAGCTGGGGACCAGAGAAACACCAGTCCAGCAAACCCCTTTGTAAATTCTCTTTCCCTGAGAGCCAGCCCAACTCTTAAGCCACCAGGTGGGAGTACCACCCGGGCTCAAGCCCAGCGAACCCGAAGTACAGGGAGTGTTTGCAGAAGGGAGGCGCGGATGGCCAGAGCTCAGGGGCCCACATCCTCCAGGGTCCCCTTGAGAGTGCTCACTCACATGCACCAGGACTGCCCGGTCCCAGCCTTGTCGCCAAGGGTGCCACAGCATGGGACTGGGCACTGAAGCAAGGGGGCACCCTCATGCACATCCATGAATGCTAGACTAAGGGGCCCTGGCAGGGGAGTGGATGCCTGATGCAGGGTTTGGGGGAGACAAAAGTTGTGTTTGTGGATGGGGCTTGGGGACTTGGCTGCTCCTGCTCAGGAAAGGGGCTTGGAGGCTGGGTGCGGGCCCAGAGGGGCTGGTTCACACCTCGGCACGTCACGGGGCGGGGCCACCATTCAGGACACCACAGTAGGTTTCTGCAACTCAGAGCAAATCAGAGGGCCCGGCTTAGGGGAGGCTGAGTCAACCCAAAAGCTGCCCACTGCAGAGGCCTCACTGTCACCGCCACCAACAAGCTGAGAGTACCAGGATGCACACATAGGGCCTGGGTCCCCCAGAGAAGCAAGGTCACCATCTGAGGAACAAGAAGAGCAGAAGGGGCCAGGGAGGTGGCTCAGTAGAATAAGCACTTGCCTGGCAAGCGCAAGGGCCTGAGTTCAATCTCCAGTTAAAGAGTGGAAGACGTGGGAACCTGGCAGACAGGGGAGGGGACCACCCAGGCTGAGGGCCCAAGCAGCAGCAGCAAAAGCAGTAGTGTGCCTGTGCCGGGAGGGTCCTCAGCACTCCACTCCTTTTCATTCCCAGGACCACCACAAGGCCAGCACTGCTTTTAACCTCCATTTGGTAGAGGGGCCAGGTAACAGCCATGGCCACACCCAATGAGGTCTCAGAGCAAGGATTCCAGCCCTTATTCCCCGCCCCCACACACACCCTAGGCCCCCAGGTCCTGCTGCACACACCTTTCACAGCTCACTGCCCAAACACAGCGAGACCCAGCTGCCAGGAAGCAGGGAAGCCGGCCCCACCCCCGAGAGCCCAGCAGGCCTGTGAAGTCCAGCTGCAGCACGCCAGATACGCCACCTCCTCCACCCCCTGGGCCTGGGCTCTGCCACCCTGCAGCCCCACCCCGGCCCAGTTCTGGCTGCTACTGCTGGGGCCTTTCCAGCTGTCAGAGCCCACTGGTGCCTCCTGGCCTGCAACCTGGGGCAAGGACTGGGCCACTTCCTCATGTCTTCCTCCCCTCCCCCACCGCACCCCTGGGGGGAAGGAAGTCAGGGCAGTCTTCCTCACAGGGAGGAAGCAAAAGGAAGCCACCTTCTCCAAAGGCCACTGACCTGCAAACCGGGCCAAGTTCCATAGGTGCGGGGAAGAGGAAGCTCCTAGCAGGCCCAGCAGGAGGCTCGCCCAGGACCATCAGCAGGGCCTCTGACAACGGATGCAAGCACGCAGTAAAAGGAAACCCACAGCATGGTGGGCCCCACTCCTGCAACCCATCTTGTTCCTCTGACCGACTGTCATGCTCTCTTCCTTTTTCCTTCCTCCTGGCTCCTCTCGGCTCCAACCAGTCCCTGCCCAGTGCCACTGTTTGGGCTGAAGACAAGGTGAGAGTCCTTAGGACCGTTGAGGCTTCCCAGAAAACTGCAGTGAGAAGCACTTTCTCTACAGAAGAAAGTAGTACGAGCCAAGGAGAGGAAGCTGCCCTGACCCCAAAAATGGCCTCTCCAGACTCAGGAGGGGAAGAGCTGGAAGGGCCGTCAATTCTCTGTGCTCTGCTCATCTTGCTCTGCAAGGACAGCGGCTCCAGCTCGTACCCGGCTGCATACCCAACACTGGGCCACCAGGAGAGTTCAGTGAGCCCCACCACAGAGAAAAGGCAAGACTGTGGCCGTGAGGGCCTGGCCACACCCCAGCCATGTGGGACCTTTACTGTGTTCATCTGAGAACAAGACTGTGGGCGCCAAGGTCGCACAGCCCCAGGAGAAGGCGCCCGGCTGGATCCCAGTGCACACAGAGGCTCAGCCTGACCTGAGGGTGAGGGCAGACACAGAACCCCTGGCTCCTGGAGACTCGTGCCCCTCGCTTAAACCTGGGCCACCCAAGGGCCAGAAACGTAGCAGTAGGAAGCACGAGAGTCCAAGCTTATGCATGTCCCCTGAAGGGCAAGACAGACCCCAACAAGGCCTGAGCTCCAGGTAAACAACAAAAGTGCTGTCTTGGGACCAAGTCTAAGTACCTCACCTCACTTGTGAGTCCCTGCAGACTTGGGCTCCTGCCCCTCCCCTAGCATGCCACGTGTGGGCCGCACAGTTGGGGCCTACAACGTGCTGTTCTTGCTTTGCTCCTAAATGTCTGAGCAAGGCGGGCCGACTGTGAGACCATCCCATCCTTTTTCTCTGGCCAAGAGCTCCTCCTCCTTTGGGGCTCAGCCACTGCTTCTTCTGGAAAGCTCCCCCAACTCCAAGGCTGAGGCAAACTGCACAGGGAGCTCATCCCAGCCTTGCCCCAGCCCCACATGCTATACACACGTCCCAGTGCCGATTTCCTCACCAAGGGTACAGACTTGGACGCTTCGCCTGCAGGTGGCTCAAGAACGCGCCCGCAAGACGGCAAGGAAGGTGAGTCAGAGCGAGCCCGGGCAGAGGCGCTCACTGCCAGGTGTGCAGCCTGGGCCCTGCCTGGTCCTGAGGCAAGTCTCCCTCCCAGAAGCAAGCAGACTCCTAGGAGGCTGAGGTGATATGCAAAGGCCGGCCTCAGGACCACTTCCACTTCACAGCCCTGGCCCTACCTTCCCAACAGAGATGAATAAAAGCCTTTCTCCATGACTGGCCCCTGCAACCAGGCTACCAGTAAAAGTACCAGCGTCCCAACCCTGCCACACCATGGCCAAGGACCAGCACCCAGGGGTCTGTTTACCTCATGCCCTTACGTGACTGGGCTAGGACTCAACACCAAGGCGGGGATATGACTAATATCCCCGCCACTCAGGAAGCTGAGGCAGGAGGATCACAAATTTGAGGCCAGCCTGGGCCTCAAACTTGTCTCAAAACTTTAAAAAGAAATAAAAGTCTGGGGATATAGCTAAATGGCAGAGAGCTTTCCTAGGGAGGGAGAGAAGGAGGCAGGAAGGAAAAGGGGAAGGAAGGAACCAAGGAACCACAGAACCTCAGTCTGGCTAGGACAGGGTGGCTGGGGGGGCGGGGGGGTAAAAGCCGCTGCCCTCCCAGGACTCACGCTCCAAAGGGCTCTGGCAACAGTCTGACAGGGTCTGGCCCCTCCAGCCTCGATAGATCTTCTTTCTCAATATAGAGTAGCTATCCAAATGCCACCCCTTGCAGCTGAGGATTCACCACTGGCCAAAGGATCCCACTGTTCCAAATCACTACACACACAAGCCCTGCTCACAAGGGACCTGCAGACCCACAAGAAGGCTCCCACGGCAAAACGCGTACACCTGCTCCTCACATGTGCCACTGCCCCTGGGAACAGAGGCAGGCAGGAGGCCTAGGTCCTACCCATTCCCAAAACAGAGTCCCAGGATTACCCCTTTCTGGACTGAAACTTAGTACTGAGGTGCAGAGCCTAGGGGCTTTGGGGGGAGCCGGAAGTCCAGGGGTCTCAGCCACCAAGCCTGGCCAGGGTTCAAACTGGCTGTAGTTTGAGCTCTGACAGTAAAAATGTCAGCATCTCAAAGTCCACTTTGAAAGAGGCACATGAGAGGGGAGTCCACCTTCCGAGACACTCGGGGCTCCAGGTAGCCACTTTTACTTAATTTTATTTGTCATGCTGGGAATGGAATCAAAGGTCTTATTCATGCTAGACAAGCATTCTACAGCTAAGCCACCCTCAGCCCTGGGCAGCCGCCTTTACTGTCCCCTCCCCAGTTGCCCTACAAATACCCACAGAATGGCAAGGAGGCCAGGAGAACAAGGTCCCTTTCACAGAGGGAAGGTGGAGCCGAGAGAAACTTAGGCAGTCCCTGAGGACCAAGCTCCAGGCAGTTTCTGGCTCCACCTTTTGGGACAGAGGGCCACCTCCCTCCTGGGCAAGGGCCACCAGGATCCCAGGGAGTCCAGGACTCCTCCCACAGGACTGGGACAGGCTCTCTCTACACACAACCCTGCAACCACATCCTGGGGCAACTGAACCTCAGGTAAGCCCTGGTTTGTCACCTTTTGGTGGCCTAAACGTCCAGCAGGACTCAGGCTGCCAGACACTGCCCCAGTTCCTCCTTTCCCTTCTACAAATACCTGGCTAGGACAAGGCTCTCTGGAACCCATGCCTGAGTGCCCCTGTGCCAACCTCAGCTGTGGGCCAAGTCACAGAGGCCTGGCACAGGGCCTCCCACAGCCCCACCCACCAGCTCCCCACACCACCACACTCTGCAGGTCTGCCCCTCCAACCACTCATCCAGCGCCTGCTGGAAGCCAACTACCGGCAAGGCTCTGGGGAGACAGAGCTCCCTATCCAGTGGGCAGAGAAAGGCAGAAATTTCAATTAATTACAATGCATGTGACTCAAGATAAATACAATGCCCGGAGGAAGAGGTGACCCTGCAAAGCCCCTGACCTTGTGCCTCCCTGGAGCTGTGCCCTCCGCCTGGAAGCCCTGCCTGTCCTCCAACATCTGCGCACGCCCACCACTGACAGGCAGCCCTCAGGCACAAGCACGCTCACCCCTTCTGCATCCTCAATCCGTCCCACTACTCTCCACAAGGCTTCTTCAGCTCCCTGCTGCTTCTGCCCCAGGCAGTGCAGTCCAGTGAAGAGGACAGGGTACAAGGGGCCCGGCGCCTGGTGCAGGAGCAGCTGCACGCTTGTTCCTGAGCGAGGCACTCTTGAGGCGGGGGCAACACAGGAACCAAAGAAACACTTCTGCAACCAGTAACTGCTGCAGGAGATGGGGCCGCTGGCACCCCCTGTGTGCCCAGGGTGCATGAGTTGTGCTTCCTCGTGTAACCACACACAGCGCTCTCCACTGAGAAATGGGCAAGGGCTGCCTCTGAAAGTAACTGTCAGAACTCGAGTGCCAGCCGACTGTCACGCTCTGCTGCCCTTCGCGCTGGTGCTGAGCCGCGGTTATCACGCTTCAGGATGTGCAGATCCACCCTGACAGAGTGGCTCCTGGGTCTGGCTGGGAGGACAAAGGAGCACGAAAGTAACAACACAGCTGCATAAGCAGCCCCCGTGGCAACCAGTGCACGATGAGGGGAGGGACTGAGAGTTTGGGTCTGGTACAGAACCCCCAACTTCCCAGTCTCAAAAGAAACTACCTGCCGCAGCACTGTGTCCCACTGTGCCCTCAGTGCTGGAGCTGCTGGGCGCTGCAGCCCTGAGACACATCCAGGGAGCTCCAGCTTCCAGGCACTGTACTGTGGGCATCCCAGACAGCACCGCATTTACTCCTCACTCTCTTCTTCTCACTTTATGGCAGGAAATGAGGCGTTCCAACACCTTATTTAGGCAGGCACAGCATGCCGGCAATCCCAGCTACTCCAGAAGCTGAGGCTGAGGTGGATCAAAGGTTGGAAGCCTCCCTGGGCAACTCACCAGCACTCTCTCTGAAAACATAGAAATGAAAGAGCTGGGAATGCAGCTCAGTAGCAGGATGCTTGCCTGACATGTGCAAAGCCCTGGGTTTCATCCCCAGTACAAATACACAAGCAAATAAAATCTACTGAACACAAAAGACAATAATGGATTAACAACAGAACAAAAATCGTAAGACATGCAAATCCAACAGCAAAACAGACTTGAGTCCTATGCCTTACCAATAATTACTTTAAATGTAGTAAACACTCAGCAGTGGTCAGCAGAATTTTTAAAAAGATGATCCTATTACATTCAGTTTACAAGGGACACTCCATTCAAAGACATAAATAGGTTGAAAGCAAAGGATAAAAGAAAAAAGAGATAGCATGCAATCAACCCAGAGAGCGGAACGGCTATACTAACAGGAGACAAACAAAGACCTTTCAACAAAAATTGCTGCTAGAGGCAAAGGACATTTTGTAATACGCAAGCGTCTGCCATTGAGAGGTATCACAATGGTAAGCACGTGTGTACCTCACCGCAGAGCTCCACAATGCTCGAAGCAAACTGTCAGAACTGAAGGAGAAATAGATAATTCAACGATCCTCACTTGAGACTTCAATATTCCACTTGCAGTACGGGACAGGATAACTGAACAGAAGATCAACAGGGAAAAGAAGCTTTACATGCCATAAACCAATTAGATCTAAATTAGATTAGGCTATCTCGCCCACCAGCAGCAGAATACACTCTTCTCAAGAGTACAGGGGACATTCTCTGTGGCTCACCATAAATCAAACCATACAATAAGCCAACACATTTAAAATAAATTTTAAAATGAAACCATGTGAAGTATGTTGTTTGACCATACTGGGCTAAAATTGGAAGTCAAGTAACAAATTTGAGAAATTTGCAGAAAATGTAATTTAGGCATCTCAGACAAAGGACTGAGTGGCTCCTTGTGCAGGCCTCACACCGCCCTGATCCTGACTCCAAGCTCAATCCCAGAATCAAAACAGCTGCAGGATGGAGAGGTTTTGGGGACGGCAAGAGCTCATCCTGCAGCCCTGGTTTTCCATGTAGCCGTGGAAAAATGGCCACAGGCAAAAATTCCCACGTCCAGGGCCAATCTACAGAATACCCAACAGGCAAATCCCTCCCAAAAGAAAGGTGTTAACACTGGCAGAGCTCCTGCAAGCATCAGGTGTACCTGACGCTGGCTATTTCTAATTCACCTTTACAAACCTCCCAGGGAGGGTCCTACTCTCCCCTCTTTACAGAGGAATCCGACCTCAAGGGCCAGCAGCAAGTCCAAATGCTTCCTGTCTGCTTTCAAAATGCTGCTCTTTCCACCTCCCTACACTTGCAGACCTGGAGGGAACCCGGGTGTCAGAACACCAGGAAGCCAGCTCGGACTCTGCCCTTCCTTCTGTTCCTTCGTGGGGTGGCTGCTTCTCCAGGGGTGTTTCCAACAGAGCATGGCGTAGAACACTCCTCTCAAGAAACAATCCCAGCCCCAGCCTGCCAGGAACAGGTTCCTCCTCAGATTTAGGGCACCGGTAGACGCCCCTGGGAGCCAGCCAGAAGAGCCTACAGGATATGCAGGTGCTGGGGCAGGCTGCAGGGATGGGCTGGGAGCGGCAGGCACTCACTCAGGGATAAAGGCCTCGGCCTCTGCAGACAGCGTGGCTTGGGCTTCTGACCAGAGCCAACTGGCAAAGCAGTGCCCAGCTGGGAAAGCTGAACAGATTCCAAATGTCAAGAGACGCTATTATTCACCAAGTCTAATTCCTCATTCCACTCTGCAGTCCAGAGAAGGAAAGAAATTTGCCTGAGGACACACAGCCAGGAGCGGAGCAGGGGCCAGAATCAGGAACTCCAATGATACTTCAAGCCTCCATTTCGGGAGGCCCTAGAGCCTGGAATGGGAGTTAGTCCTGACGCCGCACAAACAAGGCTTCATCAGCACCGCACCTCTGCTATTACCGTATTTAATCCTCAACAGGCAAAGCATACACATTACTCTCTCCATCTCTAACCAAGGAAACTGAAAAGACCTGGAGGTCAAATCACTCGCCTAAGGTCACAGGAATAAAGCAGCCCTGCCAGGACTGAGCTCTTTCTGGAATTCCCTCCCTAAGCTTCCTGCTTCATTTCCACGGCCACAGCAGGCTGTCAGGGATGGGTGACAGGAGCATCAAGGAGGCAACAAAAGCCTCATGGATGCTTACGCCTGCTTGGTGAGGTGGCTTCTTCAGGCCAAAAACCACCATAGTGTTGGGAAGCACAGCTGGTAGAGGAAGGTGGAGGGCCCCAGCAGATCTGGTCGCTGGTGGAGGAAGGGGAGTCCCTGCAGATCTACAAAGAGGCTACAGGTGATTCCTGACCCAGGGCCATCTATGAAAGGCTCGCAGCTCCCCAGGTGGGGCCCCAGCTCCCCACCCCCACCCCCCACCAGGCACAGCTGTTCAGCAGCTCTTTGAACATAAAGCCTTTCAAGACATACTATGGACAGTACAAATTCCCTATAATGAATATGATCTTTATTATATCAAAAGTGTACCAAGAAAATTAATTTGGGGGCTGGGGAGATAGCTCAGTGGTCTAAGTGCCTGCCTGGCAAGCACAAGGACCCAGGTTTGATCCCTGGTACTGCATGCCGTGCCAGCCCCAGAAGCTTAGGTGTGGTGGCACACACCAACTCTGGGGAGGCTGAGACAGAAGGATCACTGAGTCCAAGCTGTGTAGCAAGACCCTGTACCAAGCACAAGATTAAAAAAAAAAAAAAATTAGTTTTCCTAATAATGACGGGGGTGGGGGAGGGGGAAGGGGAAACGAAGGTGGGCTGGCTGGCCTTAGCTCTGACTTGCTTGTCAAATGTCCCAAATCCTACAGGGCCAGGCTCTGTCCCTTCCCCGGTACCTTTAGGTCTGGGTCCAATGACTCTTATGCTTAGATTCCTATTAATGCCAATGGCCCTCCCAGGTCACTGAGCACCAACCCCCCCCCCCCCACAGCCACCCATATCCCTGCATGGACCTCTCAGAGAGCTTCTTCTGGAAAGAACTTGAACTCCTAAATTAAAGCTGTTCGTGGTACATCCTGAAAGACAAACAGTGCCCACATACTCCAAAGATCACAGTAAAAATCTCTGTCTCATGGCCGATAAAGCCGAACTCCTGAGAGGTAAAGTGACAGGGGCCCATGGTCACCTGCCTCAGGACACATGCTAACTACCTGGGTAAGGCTGAGGTCAGAAGCTCCCAGGAGGATGACCTCACACTTGGCACCACCTCAAATCTGGCGTCGCCGGGTCCTTGACATTTGTTGGCTCATCTCCTCTGCAGCAGTGAGGTAAAGCAGGGGCGTACGGATGGGCTCAAGGCTACCAAGCTTCCTCGCCCAGGCTATCCTGCCTGGCCAGCCCCAGGAAGGGCCAACACTACCCAGTAGGTAGGGGTGGGGGTCAGGATGGCAGCCGCTGTTTTGGGATAAGAGTGAAGTGCTGTGCCTAAGAAGCCGGCAAGCAGAGCAGAGCTCCAGCACGGCTGCCTGGGGACCCCAAAAGGTTGCAGAGGGACACAGAAAGCCGCCTGTCTTAGTAGCTTGGCCATCAAGTTAGGCCCTTTTTCAGGCCTTGGTCAAGATTCAGGACCTTTGCCAAATGCTTGCACATTCCTTGCATTTCTCCAGACTCTGAGCAGCTGCTGTAAGGCCTTTTTCTCCTATGTTGATTTATTCTTTGTTGTTCCTGAAATACACCCAGAGGCCTTTGGCACACACACCAGGCCCCGGCAGAGCGGAGTGTTCAGCCCAGGCCCCGAGTACACACCAACTAGGTTCTCTGGGACCTGGGCCAAGCCAGCAGGAATGATGGGCCCTGCGGTCAAACCCAGCAGCGAGGAGAAACCAAGATCCCACCTCCCCCTCCCTACTCCACCTTTGTCCCCCCTCAGGTTTGGGGAACAGGGGCCAGTCAGAAGGTCTCCCAAGGCCTAAAGAAAACCTTTCAACTCCTCCCAGCACAAGCGATTCACCCAGCGGTCCTCACACTCACAGCTGACAGCAAGGCCTTGTGGCTCAAAGCTGGGCTTCTGGCTGCCCTGTGTCTTGCGTTGGCCAAATGAATGCCAGCAGGACTTCACTCCAAGGGTAAAGCAAGGAAAACCGTTACTGGGACAAGTGAGGTAAGAAGCCTCAGACAGTGCATGTGCCAGCTCCTGCCATCAGTCTCGTGAGCCGTGGGCTCCTCACCAGTAAACACACACAGTGGTTGTTGTGGGATTAATGAAACGAAGACGGGGACCTGACACAAAGTAAACACTCAACAAATGTGCTTTCTCTCCCCAGAGCTGAGCTGCAGCCCAGGCACTGGGGGGGGGGGGGGCAACACTGAACTGAGTTACATTCTCAAAGCTTTTCTATTTTTTATTTTAATACAAGGTCTCATCAAGTCACTAAGTTGCTCAGGCTGGGCTTGAACTTGTAATTCTGCCTCAGACTCCCAGAGTACAGGAACAACAGGCATGTGCTATTCGCATGCAGGTATGGGTATTTTCAGTCTTTAATACCCAGAGAAAATTAATGGCCTCACCCCACAGCTGGCTGAGAGCAGGGCTGGCCAAATAAGAGCAGGACCAGAAGTCAAGGAATCCCACAGCAGAGTCGGACTCTGCAGGTGAGAAGGGCATCTGGCTTAGAGACCCAGGAGACAGCTGGCAAGAAGGCCGTGGCCCGTGCAATATCAGCCTCCCCTGTAGGGACAGCGGGGCAGGAGGATTTCCCAGACTCTACCTGGGGGAGCTTCCAGGATGAGCCAGCACCTTCCTGAACTTGCTCTAAGAGCAGCAATGAAAAGGAAGGCAGCAGGGCCGGAGGGAGGCCGAGAAAGGGTGGCCACAGGAAGTAGGAGCTGGGGAGAAGGCAGCGACAAGGGCCGGCAGCGAGCAAGGGGCAGAGGCCACCGCGGTGAATGTCCCACAAGTAGAAGCACCAGCCTGGTTATTTTTGGCACCTCTTCTGCCCAGAACTAGCAAGGAAAAGCAGCTGCTAGCAATACGGATGAGCTGTTTATGCTCCAGTGTGCAGGCCTGCAGCAGGGAAAGAAAGACACGGGCAGCCACCGCATGGAGGGGCCTCTGCCCCCTCTTCCTCTCCAGAATGTCCCTGTAAAGCCCAATCTGTGTGCTGCACAGCTGACAATGTGGGTACTTCTGCTTTTGCTCAGATCCAGCCTCCCAACCACAGAGCTCACTTACACACACACACACACATGCACACGCACACAACAGACAAACAAATAACTATGGAGCTGGGCCACACCCAGGAGCTGAGACAGTCTTCCTCTGGGCTCTTCCTGTACTGAAGCAACCCTTCCAACATCCAGAAAACGGGCAGCGACCCCGCACAGGACACAAGTGCGGCCCTGCTTGCCCCCATCCCTGACCAAGGTGAAAGTGGAGACTCCACGGTAATTTCAAGCAACTTACTTGGCTTGGCCTGGCTTCCTCATGTGAAAGCAAAGGACGACTAGATGTCTCTGGGTGTTTTCCAGATCTGGTGACTCCCAGGAGTCAGGGAGCCTGGGACTATGACCAGTGGGGCCAGATGAGGGGCCAGGTACTGCCAGCAGGCAGCAGGGGGCCACAAAGCCAGCCCACGTGCACACTATCGAGCACACTATCGCGCTCCTTTCTGAGCTCCAGGGGCCTGCCCTTCTAGAGAACTGGCCAGCCTGGGCAACTGGGGGCTGAATTTAGGGCCACTGTCTGCCCAGTTCTCAGGAAAGTTGAGGAACAAAATCCCTCACCACATTCCTTCCTACCCGGACCCCACGAGCCCAGAAGTTGGGTGGCTGAGAGCAGACCGTTGGGGCGGCAAGCCTGCTACGCCGCCGTGCGCTCACCAAGCTTTGGCCTGGATGAACCTCACCCTGGCTGCTCCCCTCCCCCTCTGGTGATTCCCTAAGGAAGCAGCAGCCTTGGAAAAAACTCACCCCAAGGCTGGGAGAAAGGGAGACGAGGGGGGAACACGGTCCAGGCTGCCCAGAACCTGAGGCTGCATTCCAGGAAGAGCAAGCACAAGAGTGGCATGCCACAGGTCCCCCAGCCCCACTCCTCCCCACTGGGCCCCCAAAACCACAGCCAGCAGTCCCTTCCCACAGGGAGACCCCCACCCCCACCCAGCAAAACCTCAGCTCCTTTCTGACAGTGGCAACTTCCTCTTATATAACATCCTGATAACCTGGAATCCGGCCTTCTCTCCTTCCCTGCCTCCTTGAACCCCCACTGAGGCCACCCTGGGAGGCTTCAGGTGACCCAAAGACTAGGGATTTCTCAGCTGAGAAAGCTGCCTTCCTCAAGCCCACCCACGCGAGCAATTCAGCCTGGAGCCAAGTGGGCCAAGCACAGCTGAGCTCTGGGAAGCTGGGCTAGCCCGGGACCACCGGCACCAGGGGCTGCGCCCATCTAGGTGCAGTGGGCCCCCCAGTGGTGCTCAGTGCCTAGAGAGTTAGAAACAAGGGCCACAAGCTTAATTTCTGTAAGCCCCAAGGTCTGGGGACACACTGCTTTCCTACCCTAAGCAGGACACGCTTATTTTCTCTCCCTGGTAGGACTAAAAGGGCAACAGGCCCTGGGCCTGGAACTGGTGGAAGGGTAGCAGCTATCTGGCCCACAGCACCTAACACCCACGGCTACACTACGATGAGCTCTCCTCCTCCCTGTATTACAGGAGAGGAAACTGAGGCTCGGGATGTGAAGCCACGCCCCAAAACACACTGCAAAGGAGAAGCTGGGACATGAACATAAGTCCCTCCTTCCTCTGCACGCTCCAGACTTCCTGGCCGGTCCGGGCCAATGTGACTGTCTACACACCATCCAGGAATGGTATTGAATGTGGGTGTGGAAGTGGGTGTGGTTCTGGAATCTGAATTGATCCCCCCACTAACTGTTACTGCTCCCAACTGTGACCTATGAGAGCCAGAGCAAGTGTGCGTGCGTGTGTCAGGGGTGGAGAGGTGATGTGGATTCCAAAGAGCAGTTTCCAACACCAAAGTTATGCTGTAATGCTTCTGATTCATGAAATGAGCTCACAGTCCCCAGTATCCTGAAGGCTGTTCTGCATGCAAATGTGGATCTCTTAGCAGGAGCTGGGGATTTCAGCATAGTCCGCTTAGCCCCAGCCCAGAGCTGTTTCCTTCAGCCGCACACAGTCCAGAGTTCTAACATGCAGAAGCAATTCCTTTTGAGTGAATGCAAACACTGGCTGCATTTCCTGCGGCCCACAGTGAGTCAGGGAAGCAGAGAGGCCAGGAGCTGCTCAAGGACTGGCACCTGCGTGCGCACGCACGCACGCACGCACGCACGCAGGGAAGGTGCCAGCCTCAACTGCACAGTGGAAATGCCCAGACTAGCAGATCCCCAGGCAGGGCCGTCCACAACTCCTCCACTGAGGTCCTCTTAGCATCAGAATAACCAAGACACAGGCTCCAGAGGACCGGCCACAAGGCAGTGGCAGGGAACGGGGTTCGCCAACACCCAGACCTCATGGTGGACTGCCGGATCCTTCAGAAGGTAACAGTTCAATGTGAAGAGGGCCCGTAGCAAGGCCTCGCCGGGCCCCTCCACAGGCCAAGGCCTCTTTTTCTTTTTCTTTCTATTAGTGAAAACCCTTCACTGGTTCAACTAACGTGCCCTAGACACTGCATGCCACACACTCGCACTGTCAGAACACCACGGCTTACACTGGCATTCCAGCTACAGTGCACCTACACTGACTCCTCTACAAACTTGGGAAAGGATACATAGACTGGAGCTTGGAGTCTTTGTTCTTCAGCACCATTCAACAGTAAAATAACTAAGGGACAGTGCACATCCAAAAGGGCATTGAAATGGCACCCAAAATAGGACCGGAAGGACAAGCAGGAGTCTTCCATCTACTTATGGCCACCACCACCACACCATGAGCAAGGGATTCTCTCTCCCTCCCTCCCTTCCTCTCTCCCTCCCTCCATTTTTCTCTCTCAAACTGGAGACTGAACTCAGGAGTGCTCTACCACTAAACTGTAGTCCCAGTTTTATTTTTTGAGTCTCACTAAATTGCCCAGGATGGCCTCAAACTTGAGGTCTTCCTTCCTCAGCCTCCCACGCAGATGGAAGTGCATGCATACCCCTAGCAAAGTGCAAGGGTTTCTTTGGGAAGATCCAAATAACACCTGGTGTAACACCCATCCTCCTCCCACTCCGTCTTCCAGAGGTCTTGGCTCTCCCTGGATTCTTCAGCCACTAGAGTGCCTCGTTACCGCCATAACTGCATGCTGGGGGTTTTTTTTTCCTCCTATTAAAAGCAGCAGCCCACAGGGTCAAACATGAGCTATTTTTAAGACCTCTGCTTAAAAGTTTAACCCTCATGCCTGTAGACACTCCAAGGGTACTCTTTTGTGGAGGGAGTAAGGGGCTGACAGCCTTGGGGAGCCAAATTCTGCCTCGAGCTTGGAAAGGTCACACTGAAAGTGGGCAGGCTGTTCTAGCCAAGGTTGTACAACCTGGGGGACATTCTCTAGGTGCACCAGTGTGACCTCTGGGAGCTACACAGACCAGAGAAAGGAGCCAAAGGCCACTCCAATAAAGAATGGAGACTGGACCAGGGCTATGCAATGAGATGGTTTATCACATCAATTGAATGTTTACATCTTTATTATTCCCTGTGCAGGCAGGACCCACAGATTGTTAAGCAAAGAAGGCTTGTCTTTTCCTTAGGTTCTGAAGCCTTCTAACACCTGTGGGAAGGTAACACTTCTCTGATCCTAGGAGCAGGAACCACACCTTCCCTGTGAGGCTCTGGAGCAAGACAAGTGACTCTGCACCCTCAACAGATCTGGTGGAGGCAGAATAAGAACAGCTCTTCCCACTGTCACCAGACCCCCTGGCTCTGTCCTAAAGCTCCAGGGACAGACCAAAACCTCCACACAGGCCAGACTGCCCCTGCAGGAGGAAGCCAGACACCCTCTGCTCTCCCAGCACAGCTGCCAGCGGAACCCCCTAGACTGGGGCGCCACCGTGGCCTCTGTAGCCTGCCAGCGCTCCCCCTACCCTTCCACGGACTGGTACTCAGGTCCCACCTACGTGGGAGTGGGACAGTCAAGGCAGGAAGTAACCACAGAAGTTGTAGCCAACAAAGTTTTAAATGGGGCAAATGACTTCCCCTTTCATCTTTCCAGCAGCTCACTGTAGACAATGGCCCGGGACACTCGGTGGTCTCCCCTTTTGGAGGCAGGCACCTCTTCCTAGTATTCTGGAGACTGAGGCTTGAAGGGCACACCAGGCTCTTCACCACACCCCTCGCCTTGCCCCAGAGGCCGGGGTGGGCGCCTCTATGGGACAACCTGATGCACACGCTGGCAAGTGTGCCGGCGGAGGTGGGGGTAAACGCCGACATCACCACCCCCCACCCCGCCCCCAGCGCTCGTTCCCGACAGGCACCAAAGGGACACAATACCAGGCCGGGCGCCGTGCGGGCTCGTTGGGCTGCTGCGGGCGGGCGTGTGGGGGCGGAAGACAGATGACAGGTCTGGGGTGCGCCAGCAGCGCCTGGGCGCGCGGGGCAAGGCGGCTCCCCGCGCTCGAAGCTCCGGTCTAGGCCTTGCCCCTTGCTGCATTTGCCCCGGTTTCCGGCCCCCTGCACCTGGGACCGGTCGCAGAAACAGTGCCCCTGCCCGCTTTCCCGAGCACGCAGGCAGCAGAAGGGGCTCCTGCGCCAAGTTCCGCAGCTCGCGAGCCCCGGGCCGCACGCGGAGAGCCCGGGCTCCGCCAGGCCGCCAGTCCCTGCAGACACCACGTTTCCCTCGGGCGGAGGGGGAGGAGGAAGCAGCGGTGCTCCCGAGCTGGCCGGCAAACTGGGGAGGGCTTTCCTGCCCGGGCGCACGCGAGCTGCGTAGCTGCACAAACACGGCCGGGCTTCGTCGCACACGCAGCTGCGGGCGCAGGACGGGAGCGCGGGGGCGGGCTGCGGGCCGCCCATGCACGTCCCCGCGTCCCCCACCACAGAAGTTGGCGCGCGCCGGCCCTCGAGGCCCCGCGCCCGCGCTCCAGGCCGCGCCTGCAGAGCTGCAGCCC
>NW_004524583.1:32518032-32542944 GCF_000260255.1 Octodon degus
GTCCCCGCGCTGCTGCCCCTGCCGCGTGCAGGCCTCGGCCACGGGCTCGCGGCCCAACTTACCCCGCTCCGGCCCGCGCTTCGGCCTCAACCGTGCCCTTTCCTCTGTGGGCCGCCGCCTTCGGTCGGTGGCCTTCAGTCACCTCCGGGGCTCCAGCCCCCTGCGCGCACTCCCGATTTTGAAAACAAACAGAAACCCTCGCCTCCCCGCGGCGTTCGTGGGGCTTCTGCGGGCCTGTGCCTCCCTCAGCTGGGAAGTTTGCTGGCAGGGCCGTGGCGGGACGCGCGGGCTGTCACCCCGGCTCGTTCACAGCGTAGGAACCTTGGCGCGCCCCGTGCAGTCCACCTCGCAAGCGCTCTCCCTCCCTGCGTGTCACCCCCAGTCCTGCGATGCAGTGTCAGGATTGCACGGCTCTGACTCATCGGTTGAGCTCACAGCTTGAAAAAAAAAAAAAGGGCGAGAGGCAACAGCGCAGGAGGAGGGCTCTCTGGTGTGCTACAAAGGATTGCACAACTCAAGGCTCGGTGCACGGAGTGCCCAGCAGCCGGCCAGCGCGCGCGGCGCCGCGAGGAGCAGGAACCAGCTCGACCACTTCATCAGCACAACCGACTGGGGCAGCCTCTCCTCCAGCAGGCCCAGCGCCGCCCACTTCCTGCGACCAAATAAGGCTAAGGAAGGCTGCTTTAAACCTCCGGCGGCGGTCGGGGCTGGGGATTTCCAGCAGACCTCACCTCCACTCGGAGTCGGGCGCCACCCTCCCCCAGCCCAGGCGGGCGCCCCCATGGCTTTGCTGGAACCAACCGGCCACGCGGCTCGTTCCTTGTACACCAAGGTCAGGAGGAGACAGTGACGAAATGTTTGGAAACCCACGGTGCCTGCCAGGAAAGTGTGTGTGATTTTGGGGAGGGCACAAGTCGCTTTCTGCCACAAAGAAAACTCGGGTTTTGGGTACAGTAAACCATGCACAGTCCTCTCCGAGGCAGTTTATTAGCAGCCTCCCCATCTTCACTTGCTGGTTCACCAGCTTCCCCGGGGTGTAGAAGTACAGGAGAAACACCCCCCCCCCAGGCCCTGTGGAGGCCCCACATGGCCACTGCAAGTCCAGCAACTCAGACTAGAGCGGGGGAGCTTTCACATGGTCCCTGTGCTCCTTCAATACCTCCCCGATCATTTGCTAGTCCAAGACCTGGTCCCTCTTTGCGTGACTATCTGGAAAATGGGAAACATTTTCTGCAGCTCAGGAGGTCTTGCAGGGCCGGCAAAGTCAGCAAAGGCAGCCCTTCTTTCAATGTATTTTGTTGTTGTTTTAAGGTGAGTCAGAAGGAGATACTCCTCTGAAGAAAAAATTCCCCGGAGAATTCACTGTCCTTGGAGCCACTTTCCCTTGAGGCTAGTCCTTAGGAGTCAGGAGAAGATGGGCAGCAGAATGTAGTTCGCAGCACCTGAGCCTGGCAGGACCCTCTGCCTAGAAAGCTGCGTGATCTACACCTGTTCTCAGGGGCACGGCTTTCCCATTCTCTTCGGTCCCTTAACTGGCTGGAGCACCTGAACTCACACTTCACCCAGAAAGGTAAAGGACTCACTTGTCCCATGTTATGACAGAATGATTCGTCAAAATAATGACCTTCAAAACAATCTTATCTACAAAATACCAATAATTATACCAGGAGACAAGATCAGGTGACCTCTTACAGTTCCTTCTAGTTTCAGATCTATCATTCTGTGGTTGTAAAAAGTAAATGAAGGAGTCAGAAAACCACCTTCTCCATGGAAAAGCCCAGGCTCCCCAATTTAGCAGCCCCTGTGACAGCACCGTTCCTGACCAGTCTCAAGCACTTTTCCCTGCAGCCTACTGAGCCACACTGTGCGACCCGAGTTACCCCTCTCTAATGAGAACATGGAGGTTCACAAAGCTAGCAGGCCAGTCATCTGTCGCCTCTTTTTCTCCTAAGCTCCCACAGAGTAAGGCAGCAAGCAGTTGAGGGACTGGGGTGCTCAGCCCCACCACCACCACCACCACAGAGGCTGGACTTGCAGGACTCCTGGCAGAGGCTGTGTAAAGCCTTTTAGCTTTTCCATTTGCTGGTTTCTTCCCTCCCACTGACAGCTCATCCAAGGGAAGGAAACAAAAGCAAAGTGACTTCATCTCCAGGGCCCCAGCTGCCAGATTCTTCTGCAGACCTGCAGTCATTCTGACCTGTCCTAAGAGACCAGCCCCTGCAGCTGGCCTGGGGCCAGCCTAGAGGGAGCCCCTGAGAGCCAGTGCAGACCGGACCAGGGACATTCCCAACCGACCAGAAAACCCGGCTGGGGAGCACATTCCTAGAAGAGCCTGCCACATTGCAAGCCAGGGCCCGGCCTCCAGGGAACTGGCAAGCAGAAGCCACTCCAAAGGGCATTCCTTAGCCCTTGTCCTGCTGAGACTTCCTCCTTGTCCCACATGGGGCTGCCTGGCTGAGGAGCAGCCCAGCAAGCGGAGGCTGGTAGCAGAGTGTACCAGAAATGGAGACATCGGTGGCTGTGCAGCAGCTCTGCTCCTGGTGGGGCATCACACCCCTTCTCTTCAGCCCAACTAAACCTCTACATATGAGCCAGCTCCAGAGGAGAGGAAAGGGGCACGAGGATGTGCCAGAGAAGGAGGGCTCAGGACCATTCCCAATGCCACCATTTGACAGAAGCGGACCTGCCAACTGCCAGCAGAAGAGGATGTGGAAAGAAGATTCGGCCTTTCCGGGAAAGCCCTGGAGGTCAGCCGTGTGCAGATATGACAGTGCAGAATCACTGGCATGTGAAGTGAAAGTCTTGGTTTTAGAAGCCCCGGCCCCTCCTCCACCCTTTCAGGGCTGTGCCAGGGGCGCTGATCCTCACATGTTACCCATGGAGCCAGTTTCTTCACCACCTGCCTCTTTTGCAAACTGCAGGAAAGCATGGAGTTCGGAGCTCCAGTTGCCAGGGGCTGTCTGCTGAGAGAGAACAACCCCAGCAGGAAAAGCACTCTAGCAGGTCACCAAATGCCGGGTCCCAGTAAGGGTAGAGTGTGGCATTCAGAGGCTTCCTGACACTGAATCAGCTCCCCAGCCCTGTGCAGAGTGGCCCAGCGCCAGTGCAAAGTCCACCCAGAGCTTCCTGTAAATGAGTTCTACTTCAAAGCTGGTATGAAGAAAAAAAGCGTCTGAAGAAGCCAGGGTCTCACCTCCCAGCCACCTGGCCTGGCTACATTCTTGTCATCCCCCCTCCCTGCACTGTCCCTGAAGACAGTCCCACACAACCCAGGGCACATGGGGTGTTCATGTGAACAGTTAGCCTCACCCAGAGGAACTGGGGGTAAGAAGCACTGTTGTGGTGTGGCTGGGGAGATAGCTCAGTAGAATAGGTGCTGGCCTGGCAAGTGCAAGGTCCTGAGTTCAATCCCTGGTCCTGCGAAAAGGAAAAAAAAAAAAAAACCCTCTACTTTGGGGCTGGAGAGATGGCTCAGTGGTCTAAAGCACCTACTTGAAACAAGCTTGGCAAAGCACAGGGACCTCGGTTCGATCCCCAGCACCACATGCCAGCCAGCCCTGCCCCCTGGTGGGCTGAGCTGGCCACATACACACACACACACACACACACACACACACAATAAATAAATGTAATAAATAAAAATAAATAAATATTTAAAAAAAAAAAGAAGCACTGTTGTGGGCCTCTGAAACGAAAGCCTTGTGTCCCCGTGTGCTTATATTCCTACCATCTTTTCTCTTTGCAGAATAAAGGTACTGCCTCTAGGTCCTCACTGCCTACAAAGACAACAGAAGAGAAAGCTGTGAAAAGAACAAGGAGCCAGTGCTGAGGCAGAGTTCTGCCTAACTAAAACCTGAGGACAGTTCTCCGTGACCTCTGGGCTCCCGTTTCCTTTCTTTATTGTGTCCTAACAAAGCACCATAGTAGTTACATGAGCACTGAAAGGTGCCTTCTCTGCAAGGCCTGCGACGATCCGGTGACAAACCCTGCTTTCTAACTGTAGCGTGCTGGGCACACATATAAGGGGTTACAGCCATTAAGTTTACTGTTTTACTCGGTATTTCCTTCTCTCAAAACTTAAGTTCTCCCTTTCAAGAACCTACTTCCAGGCAAGATTTTTTTTTCCCTGAAGAGACTCTTATTGGCCTCTAGGTGACCTTCTATGCAGAGAGACTTTCCAACATCCACCCAGTGTCCCCTCTGGGGGTACCTTCCCTTTGTGCCCTCTCCACCTGGCCTGAGCTGGGCAACCCTGCAACAGTTGTGCTTTCTCCCTTCTTCTTGCCAGGTCCTTTCTGAAAAAGCAAACCTAGTTAAGAACTACCTCAGTCATAAAGTTAAGCCACAGTCACCTGACATACTACAGAGAAGCCCTGCATTCTCTTCTATTCTACCCTTGAAAACCCACGGGACTCTCCTCCTCAGTTTCACACTTACTTCACCTGTTCTGGGGCCAGGCCAAGCCGGCCCCACCAGCCCACAGCTGTCTGCACTCCTCAGCCCTCCCACACCCCTCCTCAGCCTCCCTCCCCTGTAGGCCTGGACCGCGTTCTGAGTGCCTTTGTCAGGCCTGAGAGGAAGCTTCTGTAGAAGGCTCCAGTTGCTGCTGTCACTCTGGGACAGACGTCTGGCTGGGTGCAGAGAGAAGGACAGAACAGGTGCAGCTGCCAAGGAGCCTAGGCCAGCAGGGCCGCAGGACAGAAACACCCTTCCTCAGTGAGCAGGAGCTGCCTGCTTCCCTGGGCCCTCACTTGGGCAGAGCCCGCGCCCCAGCAGGACCACGGGGCCGGACTCCCTCACAGCTGTCCCAGCAGCCAGGCTCTCCAGGTCCAACGTGTGTGCGCTTGACAGCATTATTTTTAAATGAAAACAAATACCGATAGGTCACGAACTGGAATCCAAAATTCATGTGCGTGGGCATGAACAAGGGAAACACACAGCTAAGCCCTGGGTCCAGATCTCAGCTCATGCTAACTCGGTGGGCAAGTTCCTGACCTACTCAGTTTCCTCACCTGCAAAATGCGGATGGTAAGAGCCTGAAAGCACGCAGTGAGTCTTCAATACCCATGGCTGTCATTTCTTCCTCCTCTCCTGACAACCTTGCTCCTGCTCTTGCACACTTCACTGTCCACACTGCCACCAAATGCTCGCTCCTCACTGGTCCTGTCACCTGCCGCATAGAGCTAGGACTGTTAACCAGACTATCAGCCCGGTACATTCCTGGCACCATCTGATTCTGCTCCATTTCTCAAGCAGGGCTCCGGCCCCACAGAGCTGAACAATTTGGGGTTCCTAAGCTCTGCTTTCTCACTGGCCTTCACCCTGATCTGCAGGCCACCCACGCCCAGGTCTCCCAGCACACTGGAACTTAACCATGTCCAGCTTAACAACTGCTCTCCCGAGCAGCATTTCTGGACTCCACAGGGCAGAGGACGCCGCGTAAGGGCACATGGTTGGAACGCTCCCAGGGCCCTCTCCCAGGCTGGTGCCTCGACCTTGTGTCCCCCCACTCCACTGTGAGTGCTGGCTGCTGAGAGCTCACAGCTGGCCCTAATCAGAGAGAAGCTTTGGTGGGACAGATCCCATGGGAAGACAATGTGTGCTGCAGGGCAGCCTGCGGGCTCCAGCTGCAGCACATCCTTCCTTGCTTAGCTGCGTCCCTGCTGTCTGCTTCCCTTCCTCCTGAGAGCACATCCAAAACCCCAGGCACCAAACCCTTGTACTTCCTGCTCCAAAAGATCAGCACAGCAGCTCTCTTCCCTAACCCTCTGTGGCCACCTCCGCACACCTCCACTGCACTACCTACATGCCACACCGTTTCTGTGAACAGAGCACTATCGTCAGAACCAGGGCTTCTGAAGCACACAGTCTCCTGGATCTTCCACCCCGTAGTGTCCCCAGTGCCCGCACACTACGAGCACTTTGCAAACATTTGCAATAAATCCACAAAAATTTAAAGCAATTGGGGCTGGTGAGATGGCTCAGTGGTCTAAAGCACCTACTTAGAACAAGCTTGGCAAAGCACAAGGACCGCGGTTCAATCCCCCAGCACCACATGCCAGCCAGTGCCGCCTCCTGGTGGGCTGAGCTGGCCACACACACACACACACACACACACACATAAATAAAAATTAAATTAAAAAAATCAAATGTTTAAAAAAAAATTTAAAGCAATCAACAAAAGGTAACATCATTATTACTGGACCAGCCAAATAGCTCAGCAGGTTAAAGCACCTGCAAGCAGGTGCAGGGGCTAGGGGTTTGATCCCCAGGCCTGCCATGCTGGCCTGGGGCATGCTGAGACACAATTGAGACTGGGTGTGGTGGCCCATGCCTGTAATCCCAGCTGTTGGGAGACTGTGAACAGGTGGATCACTACAAGTCCAATCTAGTAGTGAGACCCTGAACACCCTGTAGACTCTTCCCTAAAATACAAAAAAAAAAAAAAAAAAAAAAAAAATCATTACTACTTGTACTGCTATTTCATTGATTCTAAGATGCATATTTCCCCCATTCAACATTTCTGAGGGGCTGGGGAGATGGCTCGGTAGAATAAGTGCTTGCCTGGCAAGTGCAAAGGCCTGAGTTCAAGCCCCAGTTCCGGGGGAAAAAAAAAAAAAAAAAAAGATGCTTCTTACAATGGATAGCATAGGGGCTGGAGAGATGGCTCAGTGGTCTAAAGCATCTACTTGGAACAGGCTTGGCAAAGCACAGGGACCACGGTTCGATCCCCCAGCACCACATGCCAGCCAGCCCCGCCCCCTGGTGGGCTGAGCTGGGCACACACACACAATAAATAAATGTAATAAATAAAAATAAATAAATAATTAAAAAAAAAACAATGGATAGCATATATATTTTTGGAAGGAGGTGGGACAGGGTCTCACTATGTTACCCAGGCTGGCCTTGAACTCCTGGGCTCAAGCAATCCTCTTGTTTCAGTCTCTTAAGTAGTTAGAACTGTGGTCATGTGCCACTATGCCCAGCATGCATGTATGATTATCAGCATTTTCTCTTAGCTTACTATATAAAATAATGGTGCATATTAGAATCAATGTCTCTTGAGGTTCAATGTGTATGGCATCATTTTTATTACTACTACTACTGTTGCTCGGGTTTGGTCTTTGGGACCCTGGGTCCTGCAGCACGAAGTCCACAGAGCTGTGAGGCCCCATTGTCTGAGCTCAGGAGCTCTTTGCCACTCTGACTTTCATAAATTGACCTCCAGTTTTGCAGGGATAAAAAGGACTTGTGTGTCTGGATTCCTCCAGAAGCTCCCGTGAAAGCCTGCCTATAGGATGCAGACCAAGCTCTGGACCAAGAGCGAAGTTCTGAACCTGCTCCTTCCTCTTAACTTTCCGGATGACCTCTCACGAGCCTCCCTATCAAACTGCTCCTGTGTGCCCAACATAGGAGACCCAGGGTCCAGCCTGCACTCTGGGAGAAAGCTGTGATCCCCTTTTACAGATAAGGAAGTGAGGTTCAAAAAGGCTAAACAACTTTCCCAGTGTCACACTGATGGAATTCCACCTTCAGACTCTGATTCTATCTCCTGCATGACAAAGGACAGCTTGCTGAGCGTGTTTCTCTCATAAGGAAGTGGAGGGGTCGCACACTGGAGCTTGAGAAGCCTCCGCCACAGGTATATTTTATTCGACCCACTCATTAGGCTCTAATTGAATTTACTGCCAACATTTTTTTTAAATCTGGAGACTTAAATTAAAAATCATCGTTTCTGGTTTGTTGTTAAAAATTAGAACAGCAGCAACCACGAGCCCTGCTTCTTGGAGGCGGAGCTCAGTGTTGTTGCAAGGCTAGGGCGACTCACACGGTCCAATTTCCTGCTGGTCCCGCCCCTTCCTAGGTCATGGGTCACTGTCATTTATCATCACATTGGTGCCCGCCTCTGTCATTTCATTCTCTGTGTTCCCTGCTGGCGTCTGAGTGCATGACCCCTCCGCCAGATGAACCCCAGAGCCTGCTCCAGCCCTGGGTCTTTCTCCACACAGCCTCCCTCTCCAAGGAAGAGTCTGCGAACCTCCTCCTAGAGCCACACACACAAGCATTCCTGCAGACTCCTGCCCTGCGCTCCCATCCCAGGGCCCCCCTGCGTCTGTCACGCACACTCACAGCAAGAGACTGGGATGGGGAAGGTAGCAGGTGTGGGAATGAGTTAGACGGGTCTAGGGGTGGGCCCCGGCCAGAGAGAGGGAGGGCGGGCACTGTGTTTCCCAACAGGAAAGTGGTTCACAGAGATAAGCGTGAGCAGGAGGCTGCACCGTTGCAGGAGATGAGCAGGGTTGGACACACGAGGAAATGCAAACAGCAGATCATCAGGAGGAAAAATGTACAGTCTCAGCAACAATTTAGGACACGCGAATCCCAACACCATTAAGGCCCCATTATGGCCGAGTCAGTGTGCAAATTAAGTAAATACCTAAGACAAGAGTGCTGCTGCTGGCCGGGCTTTGGCAGAGCAGCTGCACACACTGCTGTGCTACTAAGAACCGTCTAAATCTTTCCAGAACGCGACTTGGCATTCTGTTGCAAGAGTCTAAGGCTCTGACCTCACAGTGACGGTTGGGGGACTATTTCCCATGACACTAAAATGCTACCACAAAATAATCTGTACAAAAGAAGTTCATACTGCCTGCGTAGATCACCAGATACCGAAATCTATTCACATCAGAGCAGCATATGAGATGGTACTTGAGTATAATACGAATGGACTCCACACATGGAACACTCTAAGAAACCATTCGATGAAAGGACAAAACCAGCACAAACAAATGCGTAGGAACTTTACAAACTGCTGAAACTTCCAAAAGCACATTAGAATCAATCAGAAGAGAATTCCACACTGTACATTGTTAGGGTGTAATGTTTATCCTACGAAGTTGAGGAAGAAGGCTTAAATAACAACAGCGATGATCGCGATCACAATGTCAGGGCCACTGGACAGGCTTCCTCCTCATAGAAACACACCAGGCTGAGGTCCCGGAGGACAGGCAGGGGTGCCCGGCTGGCTTCACGAGGGCGGGAGAAGGAACGCCAACTGGGACGGAGCTTCCCTCATCTGGAGACTTGGAAAGACACCTCTCCGGGAAGAACAAAGCTACCCAAATAAACCCACACATTTAACCTCTGACATCCTGGGTGCTGAC
Organism: Octodon degus; assembly: GCF_000260255.1. NCBI lineage: Eukaryota > Metazoa > Chordata > Mammalia > Rodentia > Octodontidae > Octodon > Octodon degus. Next base: position 32,527,197 of record NW_004524583.1, read on the forward strand.
TCCTACGGCTGCCATTGTGCTCCCAATTTCACTAACACCTGATGTCGGCAGCTTCTGAGGTGACAGCAGGGCTGTCTGTGGGCCAGCCTAGAAGCCCAATCACCACTTATAGCACTGTTTCTATGGAAATGTGTTTCAAGCTTCACAAAACTGAGCTGCTGACAACCCTGGGGCGCACATGTGATCTCTAAATTAGGGAACTGAGAGGAGCTGGGTCCTGAGCGCAGGGAGACAGTCTGTTACTCAGATTCTGTGACAGTTAATATTCAGCCACCAACAATGACCAGAACTGAGCTCCACATCATGACAGGGGGAGGATGGGGCCTGGAAGTCTAGGCATGAACATGATATTCTAGAGAAGCACACGGATAGCCTTGGCCTACACATACACTCACCCACCCACTCACATGCGAGTATTACTTGGAAGATGTAAAACTGGCCAGAGTACCCCGAGGATCCTGGCAGGGCACGATTCTAGACTCTTTCCAATTTCTCCCTAACTCTGGCAAACCTCCAGCCACTGGGTCCTATTTCAGTCTGATCACAAAACAAAAACTCCAAATCTTTGACAGTTTTGGAACTGGATTTTAGTGGCCACGTCCCAAGATAACCCAGGCCCCAGTAGGGCCTGGACATCCCACCAGACCACTGTGCACTGCTGCAGTGGCCTCTGTTTTAGCAAGCTCTGGCCCGCTCACTTAACCTGCTCGCTCTGGACGCACCTACCTCAGGACCCCAAGCACCACCAGGGAGCCTCCATTTCCTGCCCTGGTCGCGCTGCAAGCCTGGTCACAGAGACATTCCCTATGCCAAGCAAACTGCTCTGTTCCAAGAAAAGGCTACACGCTAGGGGCTCACCCAAGACAGTGGCGGTGAGGTCATTCGCCAGGCACCAGAGAATTAAGGATGCCACCCACAAGAGAAGGTGGTCAGCCACAGGGCCACACCTGCAGCTGTAAATTCTGGCAGAGCTCAAGGCAAGGGCGGGAGTCAGATTCTGAGAGCTCTGCCCCATAAGTCAGAGTGGAATGGATGAAAGAAGGGAATTTATAGGCTAACTTCAAAGAGATACTCTAAAATCAGTATTAAAATATTCGCAACGATGCACACCCATCCCTAGGTGCAGCCCCGGGCCAAGGCTGGGCTGCAGGTCAGTTTGCAAAGCATACTCTCTGGCTGCAAAGGAGAGAATCGGCCTCCTCCTGCACAGCCCGGCCAGCAGGTGAGTGGGCGGCTCAGCGCTGCAAGGGCCATGCGCACACTGGCTGGTTCCCTGGAAACTCAGGTGTGAACAACATGCTGGGACTCCGAGGCCACCCAGGGTTGCCTGAGCCAGCACAGGAGCCAGATTCCACACTGTGAACGCTGTAGTTACTCATTGAGCTGTGCAGTCAGCCAATCTATGGCCTGCAGCCCCTGCGCACTGCAGCAGTGGCTGATAAGAGGCTGCAGGGCCGCCTGCCTGGTGGTAACAGATGGGCGGTGTGGGGTCCCGCCCCATCCTCCTTCCCAGCTTGATCGAAGTCTCTGACATTAAGGCCTGTCTGTAAAACAACGCACAGGAATGTCTTTGTCTTTCCAGCAGAAACCTCTGCGCCTGAGAGCCAAGTGGAGGAGGAAGCCAGGGTACAGACTGAAGTGTAAAAGAAAGAAGATGAGCCAGGGGTCCGAGTGCGATAGCTCATCCACCCATGGGGGCCAGACGAGCAGAACTAGAGTGCTGCAGGCTGACCACCGGGTGCACGTTGTGGACTGCATGCTGACTACACTGTCTCCATGGATTGGAACTCCAGGGCCATCTCATCACCAACACCGCCTCAAAGAGAGATCCACCTGGCTTTTTGCCCCGGACCTGTGGCATTCTGGACTACTTCTGTTCTCATCTTTGGCTGAGTATAAAGCGTGGACAATAAATCATCTCTTCTGTGTTAGCTGAAGAAAAAAAAAAAAAAACATAGATATATATTTCGAAAACAATTACAAACACATAAATATTCCATGTATAGCTGCTTCACCTAAATCCAGTATTTACATTATGCCTATTCCTACCATGGCCAGTCTGCCCAGTTTTTCTACCCTCACAGCACATGTATGTGCAACTGTTTTATTTCTTTTCACCAAAATTCAACACTTTTCCATAAACAATCATTGATTAACAATCAGTGGCACAATGGTGAATCCAGGGATCCTGAATTATACGTAGCCACATGGAACACGGAGGCTATAACAAGGCTTTTTGCATTTTAAACAATGTTGGCTGATGTGGTAGTGCATGCCTATAATCCCAGCACTCGGAGGCTGAGGCAGGAGGCTCCTTGCAAGTTTTAGGCCAGCCTGGGCCTATATAGTAAATTTGAGGCCAGCCCGAACTGCATAGTGAGACCCTGTCTCAACAAAAACTAAGGTGGCCATAAACATCTTTGTGTTTATAGTTCTTCTTTTTAGAACTATTTCCTTAGAATTAATTCCCAGTAATACTAATACATAAAAGGAAATTAATGGCTTCTTACAGTTTCAGATCTACATGTTAAAATATATATTGTTCTGTGTGTCTTACCTGGGCTATTTTCCACAGCAGTTTTCCTGACCACATCTTTTTTTTTTTTTTTTTTTTTTGCGGAACCAGGAGTTGAACTCAGGCCCTTGTGCTTGCCAGGGAAGCACTTATTCCACTGAGCCATCTCCCTGGCCCCCTGATCACATCTCTTAATCCTACCAATCAAGATCTACTCTAATGAAGCTCTACTCTGTATATTGAAGGGTTGTTCTTAGCTTTTTTGTGTCCGCATCAAACCAGCTTGAACGCAGGTCTACTTTTTCTTGGGGCCCGGGGGGAGTGGAATCTACTCTTAAAATGCACTTTCTCCAACTCCCCAGTGGGCTGGGCATCAGGACTGACTCACTGTTGGAAAGGACACTGGGGGAAGCACAACTGACTTGTCATGGACTAGCGGGAAAGGAAGAAAAGATACAGAGGAAGGCAGAGAGGCTGGGGGAAGTAGGGCTAGGGGAGGTAGAGGCTGTGGAGAAAAAGCAGCAACAGATCCTCCCAAACGAGCCAACATTCCCTGGCCACAAGCACATCCTGCTCGCAGCCCAGGAACCCCCTGGCTTTATTTCCAGGGCCAAGAGCAAAGACTCACAATGATGGGTTCCTGAAAGGGCTTCCGGAAATACTACGTGCTTCTAGGTTCCAAAAACATATTTTGTGAACAACCTCAATCAGGCGCTCACCAGCATCTGATAAACCCAGGCACAAGTGAGCTCAGCCTTAAGAGTGGCTCAGGTTTTTTAGGTTTGTTCTACAGGGGCTCAGTTTTAAGAGCAAAAAAATCCCTGAAGAAAAAAGTCCAGCCTGATGTGGTGAGGCACAGCTGTGCTCCCAGTGCACCTGATGTGGTGAGGCTAAGGCTAGCAGCTCGCAGCAAGTCAGTTCAAGGATAGCCCAGGACTGCACAGTGAGACCCTATCTCAGAGAGCGAGTGAGAGAAAGAGAAATAGACAGACAGACAGACCGAGACAGACCAACTCATCAGCATGGTAGAAAAGATGCGGTGGTGCACACACCTAATCCCAGCATTCAGGAGGCCGAGGCAGGATTGCTGTGAGTTTGGGGTCAGCCTAGCACACATAGTTGAGTTCAAGCCCAGCCTGTACTACAGAGCATGTCTGTCTCATCCGTCAAAAAAAAAAAAAGAGGTTCCCCTGGGCACTAGATAGCCGTCAATAAGAGTAGTGCTCTGCGAGAACTCCAGGTCCCACCACGAGGCACTGACAGGCTCTAACGACGCACTGGCGCGGAACTTCCCAGTGGGAAAGATCCTCATGCTTCACTCCCTCATTTTATAGGCAGAGGCCCTGGATTCCTGCTTTGGGGCTGCTGTACCCTAAAGCCACTGTCAAAAGATCTGTTCCTCTCTGGCCTCCAACAAAAAGAGCCACAGCTGATGTGATGGCCTCGTGACCAAGCTGAACAGGGCTTTTGCTTGAAAGCACTCTGGTCTGCCCGCCCCCCTGCCCTGCTGACTCGTCTGCCTCGGGCCTCCTGTGCAAGGCCGGCAGGCGGTGCAGGTCCTGAAAAGGAAGCAGTCCCCCAGGTCGGCTGGGCTCTACCCTCCAGGGTGGGAAGGGAAGTGTCCCCACCACAGGTGCCTTCCAAGGTGTTGTCAGAACACTCCCTAGAGTGAACCAGGCCGGCAGCCAGGCTCTGTGTTCTCCAGTCCCCTTCCCACGCTCACCAGGGTCTTACTGGCAATCTCAAAGAAATGGTGGCGCTGCCACAGTGCCACGGGAGGCCAAGGGCCATCACATGAAAAGTAGCTCACAAAGCGTGTCTGACCACCTGAGCTCAGGTCCCCCTTCACCCTGCACCCCTTCAGTGCCCCTTCCGGCCCCTGGACAACACTTCATGGGTGCCAGGCACAGTTCTAGGCTGGTAGAAGCCAGATCAGCCTCTGACTTCAGAGTCCTACAGTGGAGAAGGTCAACGGCAGAAATGCCAAGACCCCGGCCAACAAAAGCGGCCTGGGAATGGCGACTTCCAGCTGGTCCTGTGAGCACCTGCCATGAGGAAAGGGGCAGGAAAGCATCCATGCGGAAGGAACAAGGAGGAACTGCAGAAAGGGGTGAAAGTGCACCTGGGGGCAGCTGTGCTGGGCAGGCAGAAGAGGCCGTTCTGAGGAAGGCTGGCTTCCTCCTGAAGGAGCTGGGCCGTCCACAAAGGTTAAGGCAATAACATGGTCAAAGCTGGGTTTTAACAGAGTAACAGGTCCCTCAAGGCTTCAGCTTTACTTTAATGCTGTTTTCAACACAGTTTATTTCACCTGAACACAAATGGGCACCTGCAGTGTAAATGAGGTGTGGGCCACAGTGCCGAGCAACACCTCGGCCCTGCCCCTCTCAGGGCCCTGGCTCTACGGTCACTAAGCCTCGGCACTAGGAATCACTTCCAGTCCAGCGCTGCAAAACCTCAGCTCATGACACAGCCAGCTCCATGGGGGCAGTGGGCTCCCCCTGTATTGCACCAATGGAGAAATCTTGGACCCCTGGCAGGCACCCGAGCCAAGAGCCAGTAATCTCAAAACTGCATTTTTCTTTCTTTCTTTCTTTCTTTTTTTTTGGTGGAACTGGGGATTGAACGTTTTTTTGTTTTTAAGGAAATTAATTCCTTTGCCTAAGAGTACTGGCACGGAGTGAGCAGGATTTCAGTCAAGCTGTCCTTGCCTCAAACAGCTACAAGACACGAGGATAAGAAGGGACATAAATTCACTATTTTGGTGGTAACAAAATGAGGCAAGGAGTGACAGATGATGTTTATAGCATCAAACACCCAAAGCCCTAACTTCTGGCTCTCAGATAGAAGCCTAGGGGCCAGCAGAGCTGGGCAGGGGCCCGAGCAGCTGAGCACCAGGGACCTCAACTGATCCGCACACCAACCCTGAAGTCAGAACTCCAGGCTGTAGTCTGAAAAGCAAGGTGGTGCCTCCCACACACGCCAAAGCCCTGTGAATCCCACCTAGCCCCGGAAGAACAGGATTCTCACCTAACAGCCTTTTAGCAAGAGCATGCCAAGCCTTGTCTTTGTCCTCACGAGTCTAAGTGATTCCAAGTGGAATCAAATGTGCTGAGAGGCTCCAGATGCTGGGAGGGCATCCTTCTCCACTGGAATATATTCATACTCAGATGTAATGAAAGACTCTGGAATATAAAATTCTAAAGCTAGCTGGAAGCTAAGGATTTGGAAAGATGCCCAAAAAGTTTAACATGAAGATGTATATGTTTTTAGGGGCCCACGGAGGATGTCCTGTCTCTTCCTCCCATGCCTGGCACGGCCCACTCATCCCCGTCTGGGCCCCAGGTGGGTATGTGATTTGTCCCCGAGACAGCTCTCCTGGCTGCTGGGGAAGCTGCAGCCTCTGGAGCTTCACCTTCAGGGCTAGCAGCAAACAGGGGCACGTGACCCGGCCTGGGCCAGTCAGATGTTCAGCCTGAGCTCTGCCTCTAGAGGGTGACACAAAGAGGCAGGGAGGGCTCAGAAATCCCCCTGGAGGTGGTAAGCAGCTCGGGTCTGCATGTGGCAGTAAGCCCGGGCTGGTGTTCTCATCTTCTGGCTGCCCTGTCCCCCCAAGTCTGACTGATTTCAGAGCCTCGTTCTGCAGCCTTCGGGGACATTCAGTGAGCCACCAGATAGATATTTTTCCAGCAAATTCCTTTTCTCCTTAATGTAGCCCAACTGGCTTTGCTGCTTATAGACCAAAGGCCTGAGCTCCCCTTGTATCTCCTGCTTGTACACAGGCTCCTCTAGTCCCCAAGGCAAAACTGTGCTCCAGCCTCATCTTTTCTCACATGAAAAGTCCAAAATACTTACACCATCCAAGAAAAGCACCACCACTGGTGGGTGCAAGTACGGATGGACCAATGCCATAAAGGCTGAGTACAAGAGCCCTGGTCCTGGATCTCAGCAAGAGGCCCTGGCTCAGGCAGAAATTAAAGGCCATGCCGTTGCCTTGGGCTCTTCCCTATTTGCCACCAGCACAGGAAAAGGCAGACTTGAAGTTAGGAAACCTCAGCTGTATGTCCGACGGCACGTGTACTGCAGCCGGGGCCAGTGATCCCTGTGCCCCTACCTCAGGAGGTCCTGGCACTTGAGGCACTCTTCTGGCAGCACCCCAACTCCTCCTACTTCTTCCATCAATAAATCTTCCACATGCTTGACTTCCCACAGCTCAATAACTGATTTCAATTCAATCTAGTAAAAGCATTACTTCTTTGCGCAGGGAGAACGTCAACACGTGACGCACTGTACCACACGCGCAAAATCAAGGTCCCTATTCTCAGCAAGCGCAAAGCTTGCTCCTCCAACAGCTCTCCTGACAGCCCCACCCCCAGATTTTCTCCCCTCTTCACCATCAGTTCCTTCCCCACGCCTGTTGCCAACTGCCTCAGCCTCACTCCTTACACGGCGATCCCCTCCTTTCCTCTGCACCTCCCATTGGGTGACATCATGTGCTTCCTGGGCTAGCTGCTTGCTTTTTTTTTTTTTTTTGGTGGAACCAGGGATTGAACTCAGGTCTTTGCACTTGCCAGGGAAGTGCTTATTCCACTGAGTCATCTCCCTGGCTCTCTCTTTCTTTTTCTTTTTTCTTTTTTCTTTCTTTCTTCCCCTCTTTGAGATAGGTTCTTGCTATGCAGTTCAGGCTGGCCTTGAGCTCATTTTGTAGCCCAGGCTGGCCCCAAACTTGTAGCAATCCTCCTGCCTCAGCCTCCCAAGCACTGGGATTACAGGCGTGCACTACCACACCCAGCTTCTACCTGTTTCCTATGCACTACCATGCCCTTACAGAAAAGTCTAATTAAATACTTACACCATCCAAGAAAAGCACCACCACTGATGGGTGTAAGTACAGACGGACAAATGCCGTAAAGGCTAAGTACGAGAGCTCTGGTCCTGGATCTATCTGGCTTCTATCTGTTTTCTATGCGATGGTGAGCCCCAAATACCTGCTCCAAAATTTCTGATAGACAAAGGGGCTAAAGGGACATGATCACATTTATCTGAATGCCACCTCAGGCTGCAGCTACGTGATAAACCATTACTTTTATTTAGATGATGTTTGTTTGAAGTGGTCTGGTTACCGGAGATTATGAGAGGTAGAGAGGCCAATATACCCCATACCATCTCTTGGGGAATCTTCTGCCCCAAGCCTGTACGTGTAGCTGGCTACTAGACAGCTCTCTCAGAGGTCCCACAGGCTTCTACACCTCCCCACGTCTGCAGTTAGACTGTCTTTCCTGAATAATCTGCTCCCCTCTGTCTTGAACAAAAAAACCACACAGACTCTGCAAGTGCGGCGGCACCTCACAGCCTCTCAGCTCAGCTCCTGACCCTTCCTGGCTCCTGCCTTCCTTCTGGAAGCGGCCCACTTGAACTCACTCCCTCAGGCCCCAAGGACGGCAGTGACCCCTTCACCTGTGGCTGTGCCACCTATCTTCCTCCAGCTCCAGACAATCTCCGTATTGCAGCTGGGTGATCTTCCAGAAACCAAATCTGATCCCCATCCCAGACACACGTCATCTGGGCCTCCAAGGTTCCCAGTGCCTTGGTCCCAAGCTCTTAGCAGACATGGAAGGGCCTGCCTCCTTCTCACCTGCTCTTCGTGCCCTACGACTTGCAGTTAATCCAAGACACCAGGTTGTGTTGCGCCTCCAGGTGTCACCTGAGCTGTTCCCTATGCTCAGAATGCCCTGATTCCCTTTACCACCTCGTGGGTGCCCACTCACTTCTCAGGCTCCCCAGGCAGCCTCTGATTCATTAACCCCACAGCAGCCACTCGGCACAGGTACTGTACAAGGCATGAGACCATGCTAAACCTTTCCTGATTTTCACACTTGAGAGGCTGAGGCAGGAGGGTTACCGTGAGTTCAATGCCAGGGTGGGCTATATAGTTAGTTCAAAGCTAACCTGAACTACACAGTGAAACTCCGTCTCAAAAAGAAAATTTTTTTAATTAAAAAAAAAAGTATACAACTGATGGAGGAAGAAGAGGAAAAGGAGCTGTAAAAATAATTAAGATCATTATATGCATGTACCACGTGCCACAATGAATGTAACCATTGTGTACTGCAAGCACATACTAATAAAAAGGACCTTTTATAAAAATGCATGATAGGGGCCAGGGAGATAGCTCAGTAGAATAAGCGCTTGCCTGGCAAGCCCAAGGACTTGAGTTCAATTCCCAGTTCCACCAAAAAAAAAAAAAAAAAAAAAAAAGCATGACAGAGAGCATTTTGAAGCTTAAACTTTTCTTCACCTTTATACCGCTGGTACCAAGCACAGAGCCAAGTACTCAGTAAGGCATACTAAGGTCATGTAGCAAGAGTGAAGAATGAAGGGTGCAAGAGAACACCCCGTAAACCATGGAGGCAAGGTCCCCTTCTCCACACTGCCTAAAGGCCATCAGCTAGGTGGGCACAGCCTCCTGGAGGAGGCTGGGAAGACAGCGGGAGCTCTGCCACTTCCTCCAGCAGTGGGCACGAGGGTCTCCGGGAGTGCTGCTGGCTTTTAAGTTGCTCAGGACATGCGCAGAGGAAGTAGATTCTGCTCTGGGCAGACTCCACGCAGGCCTTTTGTGGGGACTTAGAAAGGCAGGGCACGGGGCAAGGCGCCTGCTGCCTGCTTAGACCTGGCAGCCGGGCCCAAAGCTTTGATCTGCCATCCAGGGAGAGCCACCTGCAGCTGTAAACCTAGTCCTGGTTCTCCTCTCCAGTGAAGCTCGCTCGCCCCAAGAAGAGCCTTTCTCTTTCACTTCCTAAGGTTTACAGGACTTACGGCCTTCTGATCTACTTCCCATGAGACCGGGGAGTATCTCTGTGTGTTCACCCAACTGCCGCAGACTGAGCAAAGGGAGGGAGGGAGGAGATGTGGAAAGAAAACAAACAGAAGACAGCCACATAAAGCTGCTGCTTCTATGAGCAGGGAGCCCAGGCGAAGGGTCTTGAACCCGGGGTGGCCGGGACAACACAGCGCAAACGTCTCCACATGCTGAAGGAGACCACAGCATCTGCTTGGTTTTTGTTTTGTTTTGTTTTTTGGTACCAGGAATCGAACTCAGCCCTCGTGCTTGCCAGGCAGGCGCAGCTTTGCTGAGCTAGCTCCCGGGCCCAACCACACCATTTAACACACACCCTCCTCGTCCTACACAGCCCCCCTCCACCCGACGCTCAGCCTTAGCAGCTGCAGCTTCTTCCCGGGCTGGAGCTGCAGCTGAGATGCATGGATATGCCAGGAACCGGTGTGTCTGCCGCCTGCCCGGGACCCTCCTACGGCACCTGCAAGGTTAATCTCGAGTCTTCCATCTTACACACTGGCAGATTCCGCTTTCCCAGTGACAGACTGACCACCAGTCAGCGCTTCCCTCTGGTGCGACCTGCCTTACATTTGTTTCTATCTGCTGAGATTATATCTGGGAAGGTAACTGCAACACGTCGAGCTGCAGGTGCCTGAAGGAGGGGCCGTGCAGGACTGAGGAACGGAAGGATCCAGGGTAGAAAATCCACTCTCCGGGTTTTATTATTAGATTTTTCTTTTTCTTTTGTCTCCGAGTTTTAAGTAATCACATTTGTCATAACTGTTGTATGGTTTCCGGACTCTGTACCTCTCTCTCCTAAGAGGTCTTCTTCCTCTTACAGTTCAAACACACTTTTACTTTAATTCAGTCACATTTATACACATAGTAAGCTCTTTGTCTATGCTGAGAACATGTTTAAGTCTGACTTTATACTATACACTGTATCTTGGATTTTGAAGTGTGTGGGAGTGTGAGTTCATCAAACGGAAAACCAAGGGGGCTCAGGCTCAGCTCGGCAGTAGACTTTGGCTGAGTATATGCAAGGCCTGGATTCAATGCCCACTGCTGAGAAGAGAAGAGAAGAGAAGAGAAGAGAAGAGAAGAGAAGAGAAGAGAAGAGAAGAGAAGAGAAGAGAAGAGAAGAGAAGAGACAAGATAAACTAAAAGGAAAAGAATCTACCAGATTTTACTTTTAAATAAAACAAAAAAGTTAAAGAATCTGGCTTATAGGCTATGTTTTATGGTATGTAAATTATATCTTAATTTACAAAGAAAGAATCCGGCTTTCAAGGCAAAGTTGTCATTCAGTCTGGCAACTGTGGGGAGACCACCAAGCCGCCCCCACCAAGCCTAAGGTAAGGGTCAAGCCAGGCTCTCCTAGACTTAGCTTCACAGTCCGCCTAGCTTGATGGGGCCAACACTGCAGGGCAGAGCAAGCCTGCAGCCAGCCAGGAAGCAGCTCTTCCCCTCCTCACAAGCCTGGCCTGAGGTGGTCTGGCCTCCTCCCAAAAGCCCTCCACCCTCCACCCAGCAAGGCACAGGGCATCATGCAGAAAAGCAACTAGGCCAAACGCAGACGAGGAAGAGCCAGTGTCCAAGCACCCAGGGGAAAAGGGTACTAGAAATGGAGAAAACTAATGAAGTGGAAAGCCAGAAGGAGCCAGAAAAGACCGGCAGGTGAGCAGAGGCAGGTTCAGGTAAGAATTAGGCTAGAATTAGGACAAGAAACCATGTTGGCACTGGGCTGTGTGGCCATGCACAAGTGGACACAATAGAATAGCCCCTGCCATTTGTATCAGAGCCATAACGGAATGGTTTCTGGTTTTTGTATAGTTAGGGAAGGGTCTACAGGGTGTTCAGGGTCTCACTACTACGTCAGTCTCAAAGTGATCCACCTGTTCATAGCCTCCTAAGAGCTGGGATTACAGGTGCGCGCCACCATGCCCAGTCTCAATTGCCGTCTCAGCACACCCCGGGGACAGGGCCAGCATGGCAGGCCCAGGGGATTGAACCCCTGGCCCTCGTGCCTGCTTGCAGATGCTTTAATCTGCTGAGCTATTTACTGGGACTTGCTATAAATGGAGCACCAGGCTGGGGTTACAAAGATCTATACACTAAGGGCTTCCATGTTAGCTTAAAAGTAGTAAGTTTTAGCCAGCAACACTCAGGAGGCTGAGGTTAAGAGGATCACCGTGAGCTCATACACAGCCTGGGCTACAAAGTAAGCTAAGCCTGAACTGCATATTGAGACCCTCTCCAAAAAAAAGTGGTAGGTTTTATTCATTCACCTACAAGCACACTTCAGCAGCTGAACAAAGGGTATAAGCACAACCCTGGCCCAAAAAAGAAGATGAAAATTCTTTTTTTTTTTTTTTTTTTTTTTAATATTTATTTTTATTTATTACATTTATTGTGTGTGTGTGTGTGGCCAGCTCAGCCCACCAGGGGGCGGGGCTGGCTGGCATGTGGTGCTGGGGATCGAACCGCGGTCCCTGTGCTTTGCCAAGCTTGTTTCAAGTAGGTGCTTTAGACCACTGAGCCATCTCTCCAGCCCTAAGATAAAAATTCTTACATCACGATTCCAAGTTTCCCTCAATACAAGGCCCCAGGTGGATATTCCTGGGGTGCTGGGAGGGGCTCACACTTGGTAGGAAAAAAATTTTTCTTTTGGCGGAACCGGGGATTGAACTCAGGTCCTTGCGCCTGCCAGGCAATCGCTTATTCTACTGAGCCATCTCCCCAACCCCTCTTTTTTTTTTGGGGGGGGGGATCTTAAGCAAGGGCCATAAATAAGATGAAAAGGGGGGTGAGACTAGGAAGAAGGAAAACCCAGGCCTCCAAAACAGCAAGGGGGTAAGGATGGATGGTGTCTACCAGTGGTTTGGGTGAACACAACGCAAGTTCCTGGGTCAGAGCTGTGACTCCAGACGGGGAGCTGGAGCCAGACCCCTGTGCGGAAAGGCCTGACCGCCAGCCAGCCAGCGGAGAAGGCTGACTCTCACCATGCAGACAGTGGGGAGCCATTGAAGGCTGCTGAGCAGGAGGGTGAACCTCGCAACCGGCATTTGAGTGAGATTACAGAGCAGCCCTTTCTCTGAGGCTTACTCAAAGCTCTGTGTGTATTTCAAGTGGCCCTTGAGACAGAAAGTTGTAGCACTTTTGCCCTGTGTCATGTAGACCGAAAAAAAAAGGGAAGGTTGAAGGGTCTCACAAAGAGATGCTTCAGTAAGAATGAGGAATGGGGGGGGGGACGTTTTAAAGACAGGACTAAATCTGTAGGACACAACAGCCAGCCACGGCACCTGGAGAAGCAGGCTTCTTTCGAAGCTGGGATGCCCTCTTTAACTGCGGGTGCTTGCCTCCTTTTTGGAGGTGACTGGGCGCTCAACACTCTGTTGTGGTGAGGAGTGGCCAGCTGGGTAGAGGCCAATGAGCAGAAATACAAGCATCCGTCCTGGACAGCGTGGAAGGCCTTTGCTCAGAGAGCGCCCTCTTCCCTGGGACTTCTGACTGCCTCTCACAGGAGCACCCTGAAGTATTGCAATTGCTGAGGTCCCTAAATACCTCCAGCATATCTTCCTCCCGAAATACTGAAATTATTTCTTAAATCTACCAACTTTTGAATCAGAGCTTTTCCACGACTGCCTCTAACCGTGCAAAGCAAGGCAGCGGGCAGGGCTGACCCTGGGCAGTGAACTGGGCTTTGACTTCAAGCAATAAATCAAGATTTCTGTAAGGTGGCAGAGGAAGTGAGGATTAAGTTTCCCATCTTAAACGTCTCAAACCGGGCTGCGCATCCCTGCAGGGCAAGCTCTGTGACTGCAGAAGCAACGTCAGCCACGTCAGCAAGGGGCCTGAGTTCTGGGCAAAACTCAGCCAGACTGAGACGAAGATGCGGACAGGACGGAGGACCCTTCCAGGTAGTGCCTTAACTGCAGGGAGCCCAGCTTCCTGCTTCCTCCAGCCCAGGAGGGCCTCTGGACATTTCTTATCTCTGCAAGGTTTTACATAAACACTAAGGATGGCAAACTCACACGGTGTTTTGAGGTCGGAAGGGAACGCCTCTCTCCTGCCCCTCAAGCCTCACCCTGGGCACCACCAGGCCCCACGAAAGTGGCCATGGTCAGGCAATACAGCCAACCAGGAACTGAGAGTCAAGCCCAGTAAAAATCAAGTGTCCCTACAACAGGGGGTTGAGCAACCACTGCTGACTCCAGGGAGGCTTTTGCTCTAAGCCTCATTCCCCTATGACTACTGTGACCTCATATCCCAGACTTTGCAGAACTGCCCTGATTTCACATTTTGTCCTGGAGTCTCTGGAAGCACAGAGGTACTGCTAGCGACTGTGCCCTAACATTGTGGTTTCACAAACGGTCACTGTGCCCGTGACACACAGCTGGCAGGAGGCTGCACAACAGCATTTTCCTTCCAGTTGAATGAAGCTTGGTTGCTTGGGTGCGGAGAGGGCCGGGCCTGGAGGAGGTCCAGCATGCCAGGGTCACTGGTGCCTACCTCACTGAGCAGAGTAGCAGCCCAGGCACTTCAGCAAGGGGACACCACCTAGTCACACTGCAACTCAGCAGGGCTGGCACTGCCCCACAAGGCTTCTAACTAGGACAGAGTGTGAGCGGGCTGAGATTTGGGATAGCCCTGTACACAAGCAGTGCATGCTTTTTTATTTTGGAGCAGAGGACTGTGGGTTGCTCTACTGCAGCCAGCTGCCTCTGAGGACCTCACAGAGGAGCTGTCGGCCTCCTCTGCACACTTTGCAGGCTTGGCTCCCTTCCTTCAGGGCAGCCTCTTTTGAGAGGTGAGGATGCCCAAGAGGGTCTCTGCTGCAGGACTACTCAGGAGCAAAGGTACCTGAGTCACTCCCCCACCTTTCCTGCCCAGCTCCCCCTAGACACCTCCTAAAGCCCCAGCACTCTGCCTTTGGCCATGCTCCTTTGCCCAGAACACAATAAAGAAAATGGGTCCCACCTACAAAGTTCTGCAGCTGACACTTTAAGGTTCAAAGTCCAGCTGGCCAACTCACACAGCGTGACTGGCCCATGCAGCCAGCCCTGGATGGACACTCCTGCAATTCTGCTAATTCAACGGCTTTCCTGGCTTTCTGGGTTGGGGAGGTTGATAGCCATCTCCTATCTCCTTTTCCTGCTGACGTCATCCTGCATTTTCTCCAGACACAAATGAAGGTACAATTCCTGGCAGTTTTTAGGCTGCCCCAGGAGTGGAAGGGTCCTGCCCTCCAGAGCCCACTTCAATCCTGGCTTTTGGCAACGGTCAAGGGAGAGGCAGGGAAACAAAACACCTAGCTAAGGTTAAAAGGCAAAAGAACAGAGACAGGCCCAGATCTACCCTGGGCATTTGCAATGCAAATCTGCGTTTTGCTCACCACCACCAAAGTCTTGCACAATAGCTTGTGTATAAACATGCACGCCAACAATGCCTGCCTGTGCAATCAGGCTGTAATTACAGGCCGGCAGGAAGCTGCTGCTAGGAACTGCACCATTCACCCTCTAGATAGCCCATCTGGGTCTCCAAGCTTGTACACGCATTCCTGCACATAACTCCGTGTCCCTGGGGCTGGCGCCACACCGCCACTGTTAAGGCTGCGCACTCACACCAGGGAGCTGGGGCGCCGGGACCTCAGTTATTCTGCAGGGGTGGCATACACCGTCCTTCAAAAACAAAACAAAACAAAACCCTCGCGCACTGAGGCCGCCACCCTCCGCGAGAACTACCCCCAAAGTTCCCAGGCACATTCCTGCAGCCCTAGCAGTTTTAGGAAACAGAAAAGAACTAGATGAGAGTCCACTGGAAGCGGCTTTCTGAGTTTTATATAGACAATACTCACATATGTACGTGGGTGCGCTGACAGTTTTCATGGTTAAATTGCAAAGTGTTAGGCCTTAGCAATTACTGTCAGGTTGGGGGAGATGGAGGGGAAAGGCGGGGCAGGGGGCAGCAGGAGTCAGGAGGGTTGGGCTTCTGGGTGCACTAGGGTTTTGTTCACCGTGTTCCCAAAGTTCTGGGTTGCTCCACTCTTCACCCTTGTAGGGCTGAGAAATAAAGTGGAGGGAAAGTTCCTTTAACGTCCTTCCTGCAACCTCGTCAAGGGCTTCGAAGGGGAAAAAACTTCCCAAGGAAAGAAACACTGGGCGGGGGATATGGTGCTGCTGCACCCAGCCTGTAGGGATCCGGCGCGGGTCGCAGGATTCGCCCCAGACGTGGGCCCGTGAAGACCCTCCCCGCACCCTTCTTCCCGCAAAAGGGGCCGAGAGCAGTCCCGACCGAGGCCCGGCTGCTGAACGTCCTGCGGCCAAGCGGCGACTCCGGGGTCACAGCCCAGACCCCCGCCCGCCGCCCGGCTCCGCCCCGCAGCGCCCAGCGCCCCGGCG
>NW_004524583.1:32543174-32556642 GCF_000260255.1 Octodon degus
CCGGGCCCCGCGGGGAGCAGCCGCGGCTAGGGGCAAGCCCGCGCCCGCCGGGCCGCGTCCTCTCCGCCCTGAGGTCGCTGTGCGCTGGGCGCGAGGGCTCCGCGCCCCCGGGGAGGGCGGGCCGGTGAAAGGGACCCCGAGAGCTAGCTTTGGGGAGAAGCGCTCCTGCACGCGGGCACACGCAAGGGGCCGGGAGGGAGAAGAAAGGGCCTCCCAGTCTGGTGGTGAGGTTACGGGAGGTCGAAAGCAAGTGAGAAAGCCGTGCGCGCTGTGTTCCCCTAAACAAAGCTAAACGGGGCCTTCACACGCCGGGCGCCGGCCCAAACGCTCCCCAAGACGTCTGCACTACTGTCCCGTCCCTTGCCGGGCTGTGCGTGCGCAGGGCGTTCGCCACGTGTTACCATTTCCGGGGCTGAAGTAGCGCCCAAAATGGGGCTACAAAACAGTCGTTCTGCTCCAATCCTCCGCCGACCTCCGCGGCTCCCTCCCACTCCAGGCTCAGAGGGATTCAGGGTGCCATGTACTCGGGTTTTCACCGCTGCACTAAAGTGGCTTAGAGTCAGGTGGAGTCCTGAGCCCAGGAGCTGCAGGCAATAATAATTTAGAAATGTATCCTCGCCCCTGATAAATGTCTTCTTTACAGCCAAAAGTCGCCTTTTGGGTTTCTGATAAGTGGCAACAAACTAGTTAAACAGCAGCATTCCAGAGAAATTCCCATCCCCCTAAAGCTGGAGGGGGAAAGGGGACCAGCCTTTGCTGTGGTTTACAAAAAAAGCAGCCCGTGGAAACTGCAATTGGAGGATTTTCCTAACAGTCGCTCGCTTCACTGTAGCCTGTGATGGAAACGGAGACCGCGGAAAGGTGCGTTCAGAAGCCTCCTGAGGGAAGGCTGGACAATTTGCCCTTTTTCCTCAAACACGGCTCCAGTTACTGACACACGCTGGCTAGATAAAGCCTCCCCTCCAATGCTTCTGCCTTTTAGCAAAGCATAAGAAACCATAGGCTTGAGTGGAGGCTTTGTCCAGAGCAGTGGATGGATGTGAGACTGATGGAAAATGACATCTGGGAAACGGTGGCCAGGTCTGTGTAAATACCTCAGGGGAAGCCACAGATTCACCCGAAGATTGGGAGCGTGAAGATCCGAGCTCCCCTAGCAACAGGACATCCTCCACGTTGCAGCTGTTGCTGTGCTACTTCTAATTTCTACTGAGACGGGAATGGCTCGTTGTAAATACAAAATGTACGATGTAAGAAATGCAATTTTGCTTTAAGAAATAAGTACATGTTTAGACTCTTTAATTACTATTCTCTGAAATTTGTATTACATCACACTCCCATGGTGGCAGGGGGAAGGGATTGCCCATTTCCGTTGTGTAATACAACCGACTCTTCAGTGTGCTTGTTTAAGGCAGCCAGTGAGTAGGAAAGATGTCAGCCAGGCTTCTGAAGACAATCATGTGATAATCCACACTAGGACAAGAGCAGAGTATTTCTTTGTCCAGGACCGTGATTCCAAATTCTCAGTCACAATGTCATGAATACTCAGCGCATCTGTGTGCCAGAAGGGATTAATAGCTGTTGTGAGTGTGGAAGGACCCTGACACTCACAAATGCACCCGTGTGCACACGGCTTTTTGTCCACACAAGGTAGCATTTGCCGGGGTTCAGGCCACTGCTCGGTCCCTACCTGACCCCTACCCATGTCCAGGAGCGCTGCCTCCTGCCTTCCTCTCCTCTCTTACATGAAGGCCACACCCACTGACTAAGCTAGCTCAGAATCTGGCCAAAGCTGGGACTATCCATTCTGAGACTAAGCTGTAAAAAACAACAACAAAAGCAAAACTATGGCTTCCATCCTGGGTGTCACCTGCCTCTCCTGTCTTGGCTGCTTACTGAGAGGAGGCCAGGCCTAAGTACTACTACATCCTGAGGCAGCCCTGTGGAGAAGGCCTGAGGCCTGCCAATAACCACTTGCATGCACTTTTTCCACACTAATCAGACCTTCCAATGATACCTTTAACCCCAGCCAACAGCATGACTACAACCTGCCCTCAGCTAAGCTGCCTGCCTTCCTGACCCACAAAAATCCTACCATAATAAATGTTTGTTATCTTAAACTGTGATGATTTGAGCCATAGGTAACTGACTAATCCAAAGGCAGAAGTCAGCAGAGCCCCAGTGAGAACCCTCCCTGGCTTTCCTCATCCCTCAGCTGGAAAAGACAATGTGGAGAGAAAAAAAAAAAAAAAGAACCTGACCCAGATTTAAGTGCAATATATAAATCCCAAGGACGGAAGGGCTGGCCCACATTCCAGGTGCAGAGCAAAGGTTATCCTTGAACTTAAACTAGGTCACAGGGTGTGAAGTGCTGCCCAGTCCCAGGCTGCCCTGGTGTTGGATGCTACTTACCTGTCCTCATGTGCAGATGTCTGTGTGTCCCAGGACAGACTTCTGTTCAGACATAATCGTTCTGGTCCTCTTCCCCAGGGCATCTTCTGAGATCCCTGAGGCCCTGGCCAGGCCCATGGAGTCAGGCCTTGGTTCTGCAAGGAGAGCTTGAACCAAGGTTCTTCAACTCTGACAGCCAGAAGAGATGAATGATTTCAGTGGGGTGTGTAAAAACTGGAAAGAAAAGCTTGCTGCAATTGGGGTGCAAGTCACGGATTGGGGTCCGAATCACCTCCACACTGCTTCTTAGGGCTGGGAGGGGCACACTGTCCACAATGTCTCTCAGCACCACTTCCTCCCTGATCGGAGCCAATTATTTACTCTTAAAACACAAAGCCAAGTTTTAGGAAGCTGAGGAGATGTCCTACTCCTTTAGCACGGACATCCGCCTATGTTCCCTCCCTGCTGCCCCCAGCCAACGCCCCCCACTCTAAGCTGTAGAAACGCAATTGCGGTTGTAGCCACAGTTTCTGTTTTCCCTCCAGATACCCCAGGCTCCAGTTCTCCTCCTGTACAGTGGCCACAGCTGTTGTGTTGCGTGCCGTCATCCAGTTGCTATGACCTGGAAGGTTGTGCATGTGTCAGAACGAGAATCTATTAATTTAACCCAAACTAGGCTCAGCACATATATTCCTTGTTAGGTCATTTGCTTTGCTCCCTGAACCACATTCAGCGTGCTCCGCAACGGGCCTGTTTCCTAGAGCCTGGCTTCACAGCAGTGCCAAATGCCCTGATTTTGGAGTCTGAAGTTTTATGACTAAATTACTGTGGATGACATGAAGGAATTCTAGCTGAGGGAGGCAGACTGGCCAGGCCAGAGGGGAAAAAATCAAGGGGTGAGAAACTGTTAGTTTCTGGTCCTATTCTTTGTGTTCAGAGCGTCTCTATGGGAGAGTTTATGCACTAACATTTGCTAGAATCCTTCCGAGTGCTGGGTGCCCGTGGATGTCTGAGCTCTCCAAAGCAAGGCTATGTGTTACGTGCTACAATAAAAGGAACCCCACCTTTTTCTCTTGTGTTGAGCACACAGACAGGGGTTCTTCATTCATCTCTTTAGTTAAGATTCACTGAGTGTCTACTCCTGAGAGTGCTGGGGATGCAAAGACGAAAAGGACAAAGTCTCTCCCTAGTGGAAGAGAACGGCACATAAATTACCATGTAACACGAGAATCTAGCTTTGGACCAGGCACCATGAGACTCAGAGAAAAGGGGAAGTTAGCGTGGGAAGAGGAGTTCTGAGTCACCACTAGGGTTTTCGTTTTCAAAAGAGAAATACAGTATTAAAAAGTATAGGGATGCACGAAGAATCAAGTCATGTACACAGACACAAAAGAGGGTTTGGACTGTTTCTGAGGTGTATACAGTGCTTTGGCTTGAGGTGTATACAATGTATGAATATTTGTATGGAATCGGAACAAAGGATTGTGAATGCCCAGGATTTGGCCATGACTTACAGGTTTTCCGTATTCTCCATCCTAAACCCAAGGCCACGCCTACACAGTGAGTTGAGTCTCTTACCCACGACAGCTTTCCCCATCCTCCTTCTAGCCTGCCAGATGGTGGGAAGGGAACAGAGGAGAGAAAGGAGATCAGCGCAAGTCGCGCTTTTCGCCCCCTCCAGCTCTTGGTCAGGCCAGCAAGGTGTGTGGCCTGCTGCCTCTCTGGGCACAGAGGGGCTCCTATGCAGCTCCCTGCTGGGGATTCTGAAAGGAAGCTGCCTCCAGAGCTGGTTTATCCTGACCCAAGGGCATCCACATCCATCCATCCGCAGAGTGAGCCTGTGGTCAAAGCCCAGTAGAGGCAGAGAGAGAGGCTCTGAGGGTCCCCATAGCTCTTACACAAGGTGGTCTTCACACTGACAGCCAGCACCTGCCCTGGAGAGAATTAAGGATCTGACCAGGAAGAGTGGCCAGGAAAGGGAACATTGAGCTGCCAAAGGGAGAGGCTGGCGCTGGGGTGAAGGCTTGGCTTTGCTCACTCTGGGCAAAATACTCACCTTTTCTGTGCACCACCCCCCTTTCTTGGTACCAGAGATCAAGCTCAGGGCATTGTGCTTGCCAAGCAGGCACTTAAGCCACTGAGCTATCTCCCCAGCCCTTCTGTGCCCCTTTATTCTTAAAATTAGGATGATGTTAACAGTTATACATACTAGATAAGGTTGTTATGAGAATTAAGTCAGTTTGAGGGCTGGCGAGATAGCTCAATGGACTAAAGCGCCTGCTTAGGCAGAGCGCAGTGGCCAGCCAGGGCTCAATCCTGGTGTACTGTGCTGGCCCCTCCCCCTCAGTGTGCTGAGATGGTGATTGACACTGGACATGGTGGCGCACGCCTTAATCCCAGCACTTTGGGAGGCTAAAAACAGGAGAATCACTATGAGTCCAATCCATGCAGTGAGACCCTGTAGACCCTTGTACCCTGTACTAAAATACTATATATATATATATATATATATATATATATAGTTAGTTAGTTTGAAAAGCTCTTTTTTTTCTTTTACTTATTTATTTATTTTTATATATTCTTTTATTATTTTCCCATAATTTTACTGAGAAACAAGTAGCAATGAGACAGTTTCAAACCAAATTGGTAGGGCAGTTTCAATAATTAACACCCTGCATACATTCTTCTTAGTGGTTAATTGCTGTACAAGATGCGGACATGATATCCTATTTACAAACACCATTAGAACAAATCCCTCTATTCATTAAGAGAATGTAACTATAAAAAAATATAGAACACTTCATGAATTTGCGTGTCATCCTTGAGCAGGGGCCGTGCTAAACTTCTCCGTATCGTTCCAATTTTTAGTATATGTGCTGCCGAAACGAGAACTGTAAAGCTCTTAAATATAAATATTCTGTTTTATCCATTCAATAAATACTTCACTTGCTGGGCTGAGGAGATAGCTCGGTGGTCTAAGTGCCTGCCTGGTGAGCGCAATAACCCAGATTCAATCCCCGGTACTGTATACCACACTGGCCCCAGAACCAGCTATGGTGGCACATGCCTGTGATCCCAGTGCTGGGGAAGCTGAGACAGGAGGATCACTCTGAGTCTGAGCTGCGGAATGAGACCCTGTTCCAAATAAATAAATAAATGATTTAAAAAGATTTTAAAAGAATGCTTCACTTATCAAACAGAAGGATTCTACATGGGGAGCACATGACCCTAAGGCCTCTGATGTGAAGGTCAGCTTATAAAGCAAGCGGGGTCAGCTGCCGGCTGCACATTTTCCATGTGGGGTAAGTGATAAGATTGGAGCCCTCCACACAGTGCATTTCGGAAGCCAGGCACCAGGCACCTCTTTGTATGTAATTATGTCTGATTATCCAGGTATAATTCAGGAGAGGACTGTGGAGGCACAGTGGCAGTCCTCCTCCAAGTGTCCTTGTCCTAGCAAGTATGTGAATATGAGGTGTGATGTAAATGCGTATGGTGAATTTGTTGAATGTTTTACAGTGAAGGACACATCCTCATTAATTGCTCTCAAAATACAGTTTTTTAAATTTTTTAAAAAATTATTTATTTATTTGGTACAGGGTCTTGCTATGAAGCTCAGACTCGTAGTAATCCTCCTGCCTCAGCCTCCCCAGTGCTGGGATTGAATACATTTATGCCATCATTTCTTGTCACTTTCTAAAACAGTCGAAACCCTCTTCTGTGTCTCTACAAGATGTGATCAAAGATATGGTGAACGCTGCTGACAGTGCCACCCAACAAGAAGGCAGGTCATAAAAATATCGCCATGTGGCCTCAACAGGCTTATTCTCCACATCTAGGACCAGCCAACTTCTAGCTCTTGCCCAAGGTCAAAATGATCACGAAGCCAGGCGTGATGATGCAGGCCTGTAATCCCAGGCCTCGGAGGCTGAGGCAAGAGGACTGCTTGGAGCTGGGGCCAGCGTGCACTACAAAACAAGACCCTGTCTCAAATCAAACAAAGATGACCGTAAAAGGTCATTCACATCAATTCAGGTCATCCAGGCAGCCAGTACAACACAGACACTCACAAAAAAGGTCTCCCAGAACTGCTGCAGAAAGAGACAGGACCGATGATGTCAGTGTGCTCAAAATGAAGGGAAATACTCTGAGGGGAATTAATGGCAATGTGTCCTCTTAATTTGAACAATGACCTTTTTTTTTAATCACACCTTATATGTTAAGCTACATGATAAAAGGAAATTAAAGTTGTGAGAGGCCTTAAAGCTGTAACTTAGCTGACTGTAAAACAAAGGAATGTTCCTGGATTGGTGGTGCATGCCTGTAATCCTAGATCTTGGAAGGCTGAGGCAGAAGGTTTACTGCTAGTTTGAGACCAGCCTGGGCAACAAAGTGAGTTTAAGGCCAGCCTGAACTGCATGGTTAAGCCCTGTCTCAAAAAGAAAAAAGAAAAAAAAAAAAAAATCCTGCATTACCAGGGTGGGCCCAATATAATCACAAGGCTTCTTGAAAGTATAAGGGAGGGACTGGGGAGATAGCTCAGCAGCATAAGCGCCTGCCTGGCAAGAGCAAGATCCTGAGTTCAATTCCCAGTACAGAAAAAAAGAAAAAGTAGAAGGGAGGCTCCGAAGAGGCCTCAGGCTCGAGGGAGAAGTGACTGTTGAAGAGTGCATGGCCAAGAGCCGCGGCCCTGCAGGATTTAAAGACCCACAGCTGTGGGTGTGAGCCCAGAAAGCTAAGGCTATGTGGACGGCTTCCGGAAGCCAGAACCAGGCAAGAAAACAAGGCCCTCTGGAGCTTGGGAGGGAACACAGCCGTTCAAACACGGTGATGTTGGCTTAGTAACCTTGGGCTGGACATTTGACCTATAAAACTGCTTTGAAAAAAAATACAAAATGTTTTTTTAAAAAAATTACAAACGATGCAGAAGGCTGTGTTGCTTTAACCTACCAAGTTTCTGCTAGTTTGCGACAGTAGCTATAGAAATGAACCAGACAGGGACATTTTCCAAATGTGGTGTTTCCTATGAAGTATTTACGCTGTGTTTTGTTTTTGGCAGAACTGGGGGTTGAACTCAGCCTCTTGTGCTTGCCAGGGAAGCGCTCATTCTACTGAGCCATCTCCCCAGTCCCTATGCTGCATTTGCGAAGTCCTACTTTTTCTTTATTGGAACTAAGAAGAGAGCCAGGCTGGTGGGCCAGGCGAAGTCCCAGCAGCCAGGTCACCAGGTGGTTTCCAGGGTTACAGGCCACAGAGTTCCACACTCCGAGAGACTGTCTTTTTGCCACGCCGGGGATCTGAACGGACGCTCGTCCACGCTAGGTGGGCACCGTGCCACTGAGCCGTGCAGCCCTGGGCCCTGTCTGCGTGCGGGCTCCCCACTTGTGTGGACGAGCTCTAAGTCACACACCAGGTCGTGGCACTTCTTCTAGAACACCACATGCAGAGGTCAAGTGGAGAAATGGCCAACAAAGGTACATCAGAGTCAACTGGCAAGGCTGGGATGTGGTTCAGCAGCGCAGCACCTGCCTGACAAGTACAGGAGAGCAAGTTCAATTCCTGGCACCCCAAAAGAAAAAGAGTTAACTGTTAAAAGGTGATGCGTTATGGGCATGTATCAACTGCACGCAAGGACCGTAAGCATTATACGCTGCCAACATGTGCTAATAAAAAGGTTTCTGTGAATATTTTGTACAGTTGACAACCAAGGAGCCCAGCAAGACTGCACAGCCACACAGA
The DNA here is from genome assembly GCF_000260255.1 of Octodon degus. Lineage (NCBI taxonomy): Eukaryota > Metazoa > Chordata > Mammalia > Rodentia > Octodontidae > Octodon > Octodon degus. The sequence goes on from NW_004524583.1 coordinate 32,551,302, forward strand.
GCTTCAATCTGTCTTCTTACCATGAATATAAAACCACAAACCCAAGAATGAAAGCGATGTGCACAGCATTCCCGGGAGCCACGTGGGCAGGGCCTCTGTCATCCTGCACAGGCTGCTTTTTCCAGCTTGCCACAGGTGAGTATTCATCAGCAGACACAGCGCAGAGGTCGAAGCTCAGTGCACAGTGCGAGGAAGTCTTTTCACAGTCCTCTGCCAGCAATAAATGTGAGTCCCAGGACACCAGCTTCAGCAGAATGTGGGTGGGAGCTGTCATTTGGGTTCACTGCCAAGAGGACCAGTCAGCACGAGGTTGCTGTGGGGCCACGACTTCTCTTGGGAAGAAAAAAGTCCTCCTCTTCTGGGTATGGCAATTTTGGGGGAATCTAATGGGAAGCCAGGTCCTTGGCCATATAAAGCAGCCCTAAGATGCTACAGCTTTGGGGCATCTTTGTTGACTGGAATTCATTACAGTGGCTCCGGGGAACTATATATAAAGGCATAGTTCATGGGTTGCTTAGACAAGGCAAAAGACCGCATCCCTCCCCCCAGCCTATCCCCTCTACAGCTTTCCCAATTAAATTTCCCACAAGGCCGTGGGATACAAGAGCCACTGTGGACAGCCAGCGCCAATTATGTTTGCATTATAGTTCCATTTACAGCAAGCTACCACACCGGCCGGAGCATCCCTGACCCCCATGTCCCTCTTTTAGACTCACGAAAGCTACCACACTTGAATAGTGTTGGGCTTTGCCTGGTTTCCTGACAGAATGTTCGCCCTCCCCCCCACCCCGCCCCATTGTAGGGTGTGCCACTGAGTCACTGCTTGAGTCAGTCCATGGATTAACTCCCATCTGAGGTGGCTGCAAAGAGCCTGAGGACCTGGAGAATGACACAGGCTTCCTCTGTGGAGCACATCCCAGGTACTGGTTTGGTGAGGGCAGTTCCTGTCCCAAGATATATCCTCCTCCAAGTAGAAAAGCAGAGCCAGCTTGACAGCCAAAGCTGTAGATACAAGGTACCCTCAAGCTCATGTCATGAATAAAGCCTCCTTCATGGCCCATCTAGCTGGGAATTTAGACGACAGTTTAGACCAAGTCAGGAGGCTTGTGGAATGTGCCACTGTGACCGGCAACCCTTACCACATTTTCCTTAGGCACTGAGGGGAGGGTACAAGAGCTGGAGTGTGTCCTACAGCACCGGCAGCGTGGCCACCACAGGTTCTGAAGGCTACATTTGTATGCCATCTGCAGGGTTATGGACTTCTAGGCGTTTCTGACAGAAGGCTTTGAATTGTCAACACCCAGTTAAGACAGAGCACTGAAGGCTGCACATACTGGAGAGCAGGACACAGGCCAAAATCCATAAACAAGCCTCCGGTGCTTTCCATACTGAAACCCGCAAGCAGCAGTGCAGGAAGGATGCACCACGGGCCTTGGGTCTCCGGCTTTCCTATCCCTGTGTTTGACATCGTTGGACTTGTCTCTCACACACCTGCATGCCTGGGGAGCAGTCCCTGAATGCCCTTTGCTCAGGAATTTTAAAGACAGCTCCTTTCCCAGAGAAAAGGGCAGACATGCTTACTGTCTGGTGTTTATGGTTCTGATTCGCTAAGCCAGGGCCCTCCTTGTGATGGACCTCACTGCGCATTCAGCTGTCACCTGGCCTTCGGCGCTGTGGCCTTCAGGACCAAACGGGAGCCAGTGGCGACATTCTACCTGCTGCTATTGTTCTGTGCACAGAGGACCCTGCTCCTGCGGCGGTACTCAGGAGCCTTGTGTCGCCCGGAGCACCACTAAAGCCACGGCAGGCTCGCTGTTAGCTCGCAGGCAGGCAAAATCCCAGCCCCTCCACAGCCCTTAGCAACTCCTCATTTCTTGCTTCTAACAGCTCCCCAACCCACAGCCAATCCCCCTCATTCCCACAATCCTGAAAGCCACCTTGGCAGTTTGGGCTAAGGAGAAACTCCTCATATACAGGTGAACACAGATCAAAGTAAAGACCACGATGCCGGTGCAGGCCCTGGTGACAGGACTGAGATATCCAGAAGTTCAGGCTTTACCAAGAGCAGAGTCCTTACCATTCGGGGCTGTTAATAGCTCCATTGTGGGCTGTATATTTTAGTCAACGGATGGACAAGCAATTACAAACATGCTTAGGCAAACAAACTCTTGGTTTTCTCACCTATAAAATGAAATGAGTGGAGCCAAACTGTTTCTAAGGCTCCTCCCAGCTGTAAAATTTGTGCTGAATCCACTTGTAACAAGGGCTGCTCAGCATACACAGTAGGCAATGATGATTGCAAAGAGGTCCATGATACAGTGGAAGGCGGACAGAATAGAGAAAACCTGAATTCTGCTGCGCTTAGTGGCACACACCTGTAACCCCAGCCCTCAGGAGGCTGAGGCGGGAAGATGGCTATGAGTTCAAGACCAGCCCGGGCTACAAAGTGAGTTCAAAGACAGCCGGAGCTACATAAGGAAGCTCTGTCTCAAAAAGAGAAGAAAGCAAGCGAGCGAGCGAGCTGAATTCTAAGCGCAGGTGGCCACTGCCTGGCTGGGTGCTATTGGCAGGCCCTCCCCTTGCCTGGAGAGTACAGACGCTTGATATATATATATACAAGCTGATTTTAGGTGGCTCCACGATGCAGAATGAACCTTACATAATGAAAAAGTAAATTTTAAAAAAATTTTTCTCATTATACCAGAGTCTCAGGCTGGAGCTGGTGCACCCCTAACAATGTTTTGATACCTGCAAGGTCTTGCCAGCAAAGAGAAAAGTCTTCGGCTCAGATGTTTCACAGGTAGCACTAGCCAGGAAACATTAACAACAACATTGCCCAGCTTCCATTACTGTGTTTTTATATTGCCTTCCATTTATGGTAAATAATACAAGTCTTAGAGCCAGTGAGATAGCTCAGCGGACTAAGCGCCTGCTTAGGCAAGCACAAGGACCGGGGTTCGATCCCCCGTACCACATGCTGCACTGATCCCACCCTTGGGTGTGCCAAGCCGGCAACTGAGTACCAACTTAAAATTAAAAAAGAACAAGTCTTCCATTTATGGGAATAATAGAAAATTTCCTTCAAAGGTAAGTTAATTATGAAAGTTTTCTAAAAATTGAATCTCTCTCTCTCTCTCTCTCTCTCTCTCGTACAGGGACTACAGGTCTACTACACAGATCAGACTCCTAGTGATTCTCCTGTTTTCAGCCTCCCAAGCGCTGGAATTACAGGTACACACCACCATGCCATCTCAATTGCTGTCTCAGCATGCCCCAGAGGCAGGGCCAGCATGGCACACTAAGGATTGAACCCTGGCTGCTACGCTCTGCCTAAACAGGCACTTTAGTCCACTGAGCTATCTGGCCAGTCCTAAAATGGATTGTAATAATAGTTGTGCAACTCTGAATATACCAAAAAATTGAATTATATACTTTATATGAGTGAATTGAAAAGTATGTGCTTCATATCTCAATAAAAAGTAAATCAGGAGGGCTGGTAAGATGGCTCAGTGGTCTAAAGCACCTACTTAGAACAAGCTTAGCAAAGCACAGGGACCGCGGTTCAATCCCCCAGCACCACATGCCAGCCAGCCCCGCCCCCTGGTGGGCTGAGCTGGCCACACACACACACACACATACACACACATATAAATAAATAAATAAAATTTTAAAAAAATAAAAAATAAAAGTAAATCAGGAGCCAGGAGTGGTGGTGAATACCTGTAATCGCAGCTGTTTGGGAGGCTGAGGCAGGAGGATTAGAAGTCAAGGCCAGCCTGGACAACTCAGTGAAACCTTTTCTCAAAAAATAGAGTGGGCCACAGTGCAGTTGTAAAATAGCCCTAGGTTTAATCACCAGCATCACGCATACATAAAAAACTTCATTTGGGTCTGGGTGCATCTCAGTGGTGAGCTTGCCTGTCATGTGTGAGATCCTGGATTCAGTCCCCACAACCACACACACACACAAGAAATGAAAAGTAAGGGCGACCAGATAGCTCAGGGGAATTAAAGCTCCTGCTTAGGCAGATACAGGGGCCAGGGTTAGATTCCTGGCATGCTGTTCCAGCCCCGCCCCCGGGGCACACTGAGACCAAGATTGAGACTGGGCGTGGTGGAGCACGCCTGTAATCCCAGCACATGGGAGGCTGTAAACAGGAAGGTCTACGCGTCCAATCTGTGTAGTGAGACCCTGTAGACCCTGTACTAAACACATTTAAAAAATCAAAAGTAAATTGACTTTTGCCCAGCTTTTCTTCCCCCACCCATTTACCTGCTAGAGTTTGGCCAGTGGCTGAGCATGTGGCCAGGACTAATGCTTAACTTTCTAAGGCTGGGTAAGTTTGCAGTCTGATTGGATGGTGAGTCTCCCCACCACAAACTAACCAAACCTAGTCTACGTCTCCCGTTGCCACCACCAACCCTCACATAAGGCCACCTCCGCCTGTGACTGAACAACTGTGACGCCCTCCAGTCTGATTCGACTCCATTTCCTCGCCAAGTCTTTGTTACAGGCATGTTTTCTGAGTAAAGCTGCCTGGGAGGCTTCCCCATTTGCCACACCTGGTCATTGTCGTGTGGAGAGCCCTGCCCCTTAGGCTGGTGCTCCGGGCCCTCCAGCCTGTCCTCCCAAGCTTTTCTCCCTTTGAGCAGCCAGGTGAAAGGACACAGAGTCTGCAGCCAGCTAGAGGCACCTGACGCTCTGACCCAGTCGGGGCACCGTGCCCAGCTGCGCTGTCCTGGCGCCCTCGGTCTGGCTGTGTCCACCTCATCTCCTGCCTAATTCTGACTGGTCTTTGGTTCCTCTTGTTCGCGCCTCCTGAGGAGGCCGCCTTTGCCCTCTGTGTTCCGTGAGCCCCAAGCTGCTTCCACAGTGTCCTGGCTGTCCTCTGGCATCCTAGACCGAAGTAAACAGAGTAGCTGCAGGCATAGGGCCCTCGAGTCAAACCGTCGGGAGTTAAATTCTAGGTGTGATGCTTGCAGAAGCCCTGTGACCTTGAGGAAGCCACTCCTGCTCCCTGTGCCTCCATTTCCTCACCTGGAGGTGGAGATGATCGGACCACCTCCTCGTGGGGCTCCTCTGATGATGGCGTGAGACCACGTATGAGCAATGTCTTATCACCAAGACTGGGGTGTAGTGAATACTCCACAGATATCACCTATTAATATTTCTGCATGTCTTCACCTACTGGAGATACCATTCCCTGCTTTGTCTCACTTGAGGGCAAGGGGTCTGTCTCATTCATCATGGACTGTGACACAAAATACTCTGAATACAAATCTTTAGGTGGATCGAAGGGAGATAGATGGATGGGTGGATGGATGATGGGTGGGTGGATGG
>NW_004524583.1:32557627-32602364 GCF_000260255.1 Octodon degus
CAATAATCTGATCTTAATACAAGACAGAACTCCTTCCCCCAGGAGCCTAGAAGGGAAATCTCTCTCCCACACACAAGCTGGTCAGAAACGTCCTCTGTACACCTCCCCTTTCTTTTGCTCTAACAGTCCTGAGGAGGTGTGAGGACACAAGGACAGGGCCTTTCATCCTTCAAAGGGGGTGGTGGGGCCAGGCCCCGACAGGTGCTAGCGTCTGAGCCCTGCCACAGGCGCTTCCTACAGTGGCTGGCTTCATGTCTGGCTGGCCAGGCAAGCACACAGGCAATTCCAACACCAGATACACATGGCAGTTGGCAAGATGAGAGCAAGCTGCAGGGCCAGGAACCAGGACAGAGAGACAGAGCCGGCACAAGTCAGAGGAGGGCATCAGGGAGACTGTGCCTACAGAAGGGGGGTCAGGCTGAGGAAGATCAGAGCCTAGGAGGTGACATTCTCGGAGCTCCAGAACCATCACAAAGGAACTTTCAAAAGGAGTGAGCTCAGGGTGGGGACTGGTTTCTCCCCAGCTAGAAGGAGGAAGCAGGGCAGAAAGGGAGCTACTCAGGGTGCTGCCAACCCAGGATCCTCCAGAGCAGCCCGGGCCTCCTGCCGAGACTTGGGAAAGTGCAGCTACGTAGCTGGACAGCCCAGCTGCTCCAGGCAACTGGCCGAGGCAAACACCGAGGGTCCCAAATCTGCCACTAAGGCAACCAAGTGGCCCTGTTCAGTCTCTTCTCTCAAGCTTGCATTTCTCATTTAGAACAGGGAGAATTCTTACACGACCACAGCCTCTTAACATGAAGACCTGTCTCTAAGATATCTTTATACTTTTAAAGCTAGACATGGTGGTACATGCCTGTAATCCCAGCACAGGAGCCTGAGGCAGGAGGATTGTTGAGAGTTCCAGACAAGGCTGAGCTACAACGTGAGACCCTGTCTCAAAAATACACACAAAAAAGAGCTGGCCAAATAGCTCAGCAGATTAAAGAACCTGCAAGCAGGTTCAGGGGCTGGAGGTTCAATCCCCGGGCCTGCCGTGCTGGCCCCGCCCCTGGGTACGCTGAGACTGCAATTGAGACTGGGCATGGTGGCGTGCCTGTGATCCTAGCTCTTGGGAGGCTGTAAACAGGTGAATCGCTACAAGTCCAATCCATAGTGAGAACCTGAACACCTTGTAGACCCTTCCCTAAAATACCAAAACACACACACACACACACACACACACACACACAAAGAACTTACTGATATCTCTGGTTAAAAAAGAGAGAGAGAGATGCCAGAGCACTGGGCTAATCTTTCCAATTTTCTATTAATTATTACAGTAATTAATTCATTAATTAATGAATTCAGTACTCAATCCAATAATTCTCCTTAAAATCCTCCCCTCACTTCATACACATGTATCCCATCATTCTTACCACTTTGTGAAATGCTTCCAGAAGTGCTTTTTTGTATCTTTATAAGGTGTGATCAAAAACCTGGAGAACGCTGGGAGTGCAAAGTCACCCCTGTAAAGTCCTTAGCGTATCTTCATCCACCTCATTTACTGGTAAACTCTAGCTCCTCTCCAAGATCAAAATGATCATAAAACGTGAATGCGTTTTTGAATCAATTCAGCATATCGACCGAGGCAGCTAGGAGAGCTCAGCTAAAGACACTCACAAAAGAGGAATTCCAGAACTGCTTTGGAAAGTGACATGGACAGTGGGATAAGTGTGTTCAAAGCGAGGCAGCTGGGGGGTGGGTAGTTTGAGGAAGATCAACGGCAATATTTTTTTACTCTGATAATTTTTAAAGTTTTAACATTCACCGAGTATTTTGTTGTTGCTCTTATGCCTCCTAGGTTTAGAAAGCTTCGAAGACTTCGTCTTATGGGACTTAGGGGAAGCTGGAAGCCAGTACTCAGCTCTGACCGCCGAGGGTGAGAACGCCAAGGCCTCCTGGCCTCCCGTGCACAGGACTGAAACGCGGCCTGCACTCGACTGATCCAGTGCGCGGCCTTGGACTCCGAGTCAGCAGCCCACCCCGGCCAGAGACCACAGCCAGGGCCTTTCCTGTTGGGAGCAGCCAGCACTCCCGATTCCACTGTCCACGTCATCAGGCACGTGGCTGCGGTCATGGCACCCTTGGTCTATCAGAGCCAGGACCTGAAGAGCCCCCGTGTCCCAGTTGATGCCCCAGGCCTGGCCGTGGCCCTGAGTCCTTTGCACTCATGTTGGCGTCTCTCCACCCTGCGCTTCGCCTCCCGGGGATCCCACGAGGGATCCAGCATCATTTCTGTATATTTCTCTTTGGTCTAAATCATCCAGTGCCGGGAGCTGGTGAGATGGCTCAGTGGTCTAAAGCACCTACTTAGAACAAGCTTAGCAAAGCACAGGGACCGCGGTTCAATTCCCAGCACCACATGCCAGCCAGCCCCGCCCCCTGGTGGGCTGAGCTGGCCACGCACACACACACATATAAATAAATAAATAAAATTTAAAAAAATAAATAAAAAAAAAATCATCCAGTGCCAGTTCCAGTGGCAATTTCAGCCTTAATGTCTTAGTATCTAACTTATTTTTATATTATGCCTGAGGACAGATAGTTCTGAGACAACATTGCATATGGATGGATGGCTATAAATAATAATGATAAAAATAAATAAATAATAAAGATAGAAATCATTACAGAGCACCCACTATACACCACTTTGAATTATTTTCTTACTTTGCATATATTAACTCTCCAAAACCCTCTTTAAAAAAAAAAAAGACAGGGTCTTTCTGGAAAGCCCAGGCTGCCCTTCAATTCAGTACCTTCCCGCCTCCACACCACGCCTGCTGGGATTCCAAGTGTGCACCATGCTAGCTCTCACTAGGCCTTCTAAGGCGGGCCTGGATGAACACTTCCTTTTAGTAATAAAATGAGAAACCTGCCCAAGGTCAAGGGCTTAAATCAAAGCAGTCCTCTGTAGTGTTTGTGCTCTGAACTCCTGTTAGTGGGTCCCTGCGTTAGGGGGACCCCAGGGCCTCGCACACGCCGGGTGCATGCTGGGCGAGTCCTTCCACCCCTGGCCCGCACCCCCAGCTCACAGTGTCTCTCTTGAAGTCAGAGAGCTCTTCAATTAAACCATTCCAAGGCCTGCGTGGTGCACAGGCCTGAAACCCCAGCCCTCAGGGAGATCAAAGCCGGAGGACTGCACTTTCAGCGCCAGCCTAATTTAGAAAAACTCTATCTTAAAAAAAAAAAAAAAAAAGAAAGAAACAAAAAAAAACACTACAAGCTAGAAAGGAGAAGTACTGGAAATTTTTGTTTCAAAGTTGACCTCATAATCAACATTAAAATCAGGCAATAAACAACTGAAACTTACAGCAAGCACTAAAGGAACAAGACAATATTATTGTTCCTGGCCTGCTGGTTTATGGGGCCTGGCAAACCCGAGTGCAGGAAGCGCTCAGCTCCTCTCAGCTCTGCCTTCAGAAGCAGACCTGTCTGGGCCGTAGAAGCAGGCCCTGCACCCCCGGACACACCCATCCTCTGGGCCAGCCTGGGCTCAGAGCCTGCAGCCTGCAGGAGCTTTTGTCAGAGCCTGAACAAAACCGAGTCTACTAAAAACAAAACAGCACACGAATGGGGTGTGTCAAAGGTACACGGGAGTTAAAGACGGTTCCAAAGGCCAAAGTGCAGCAAAAATAAGTAGCACTGGATTATAACCCATCATATTAAATAAATCGCTGTGATCCCATACTTACATAATTTTCTTTTCCTTTTTTTAGGTATGATCTTGAGTTTATTTTTTTCCCCCATCCTTACATAACTTTCGAAAAGGATGCAGACAGTTCTTAGCTGGGTGCACTGACACACACCTATAATCGTAGCACGCAGGAGGCTGAAGCAGGAGGACACTTGCAAGTTCAATCTAGTTTAAGGCCAGCCTAAGCTACATGGTGAGACCCTGTCTAGAAAACAAAAAAAGGAACAATCAAAATCAACCAACCAAACAAAAATACCCCACAGGGCCAGCCAAATAGCTCAGCAGATTAAAGCGCCTGCTTAGGCAGACACAGTGGCCAGGGTTCGGACCCCAGCACACCAAGCCCGCCCCCAGGAGGTACTGAGACTGGGTGTGGTAGGCAGGCCTGTAATCCCAGCTCTCAGGAGGCTGAACACAGGCGGATCACTATAAGTCTGACCTGTGTAGACCATGTAGACCCTTACTAAAAAATACAAATAATAATAATAATAATAAAACAAAAATACCCCACAAGCAATTCTTCAGCCAGATGTCCATGCTAACATCAACAGTCAGAAATCATGTTAAGCTGGGCATGGTTGCACATGCCTGTCAACCCAGCACTGGGGAAGCTGAAGCAGGAGGATTTCTACAAGTTCAAGGCCAACCTGTGCTACACAGTGGGCTCAAGTCCAGCCTGAATTACAGCAAGACCCTGTCTCAAAAATAATTTTTTTTAAAAAGGGGTCAAGGATATAGCTCAGTACATAAGCATCTGCCTGGCAAGTGCAAGTTTCCGAGTTTGATTGTTTGATTCCTGGTATTAAAAAGTCCCCCAAGGGCCCAGGGAGATAGCTCAGTAGAATAAGCGCTTGCCTGACAAGCACAGGATCCTGAGTTCAATCCCCCATTCCGGGGGGGAAAAAAAAAGAAACAAACAAACAAAAAGTACCCCCAAAACAAAATCAAAAAAAAAAAAAGAAAGAAAAGAAAAGAAACTATATTGATAGCATCTTTCTGATATGGTGTTAGGAAAATGACACTTCTGTGTTCTCCCCACCATATCCCACAAGCCCAGCAGACTCAAAAGAGAAACATCAAACAAATCCCATCAGCAAGCAGGCAGTCCTACAAAACACCTGCCCAGTACTCCTCAAACCCATAGGTCATCAAAAGCAAGGAAAGTTGTGGGAACTGTCATAAGCAAGAGGACCTTAAGGAGCCCTATTACCTAAGTGCAATGTGGTATGCTAAATGGCAATTTGAGACCAGGAAAAGCTGTAGGTAAACTAAGGCTATTTGAAAAGCGCAGACTGCAGTCAATGATGTATCGGTATTGGTACATCTGCAGCGGCCAGCGCGCCAGTCAGTGCAAGGTGTTGACAACGTGACAACTGGGCGTGTGGAGAGTGAAAGGGGAACTCTGAGCTTAGCTCACATTCTCTAAAACCCAAAAGTTTTCTTTAAAAATTATATAATTGCCTGCTTTGCAAAAAATATTTAGTTTTCCAGCTAGACTATTAAAGTTTGAGGGGCCGGAGAGATGGCTTAGTGGAATAAGCGCTTCCCTGGCAAGCACAAGGGCCTGAGTTCAATCCCTGGTTCTGCCAAAAAAAAGCTTTGGGGCTGGAAAGATGGCTCAGTGGTCTAAAGCACCTACTTGGAACAAGCTTAGCAAAGCACAGAGACCATGGTTCTATTCCCCAGCACCACATGCCAGCCAGCCCGCCCCCTGGTGGGCTGAGCTGGCCACACACACACACACACACACACACACACACACACACACAAATAAATAAATAAAAATAAAGTCTGAATACACTAGGAACAAGAATTTTATGTACTTATTTTATTTTATCGTGTTGCTGCAGAGTGAACCTGTGGTTTTCATACTAAGTTATGTTTGTGACCCCTTTTAAAAAATGTTTTGAAGGTCCGGTGAGATAGCTCAGTAGACTAAGTGCCTGCTAGGCAAGCGCAGGGATCAGGATCCGATCCCAGGCACCACATGCCACACTGGCCCCAGCCTCGGGTGCATCTGAGCCGGCCATCAAGACCAGGCGTGGTGGCCCCTGCCTGCAATTCCAGTGCTGGGGAGGCTGAAAACAGGAGGATCACTATGAGTCCAAGATGCATAGTGAGACCCTGTGCAAAATATATAAATCAAAAAATAAAATCAAATAAAAATTCTTTTGAGACACAGACTCAGTTGCTAAAATGCCCGAACTTGCAATCTTCCTGCCTCAGCTTCCCAGAGTGCTGGGGTTACAGGTGTGCGCCACCATGCCTGGCTGGACTAAATATTTTTAATAGCAGTTTTTCACAGATTTCAAATACATCCCTAATATATTGAGATTCTAATCTTTCGTTTCATATCCTGGATGGCCTCAGAGTAGCTGAGCACAGCTTGAGATCCACTGTGCAGCTCTGACAGGAGAGAAATCAACAGCGACATCCTTGGTCTCTGCCTCTAGGAGGATGCTGCCTCTCTAGGCGGAGGGGAAACCCTAAACTCATGGCAAAGCGTTCCAAATCCACTCGGTGGTTTCTCCTCGCCCAACTTCCACCCAAGACACTGTGAGCAACTGCCGAAGCCAACGCCGCAGCTGTCCCTGTGCTGCGTCTGCTGGGCGTGGGGAGGGCAGCGGCTGGAATGAAGGGTGGCAGCAGGTGGCCTGGACGTGTCCTCTGGCGCTGGGCTGGGCGTCCAGCCTGCCGAGCTGTATACTCTCAAGTCTTTGAAGTTCAACTGGAAGAGAAAAGTGATTGCTGAAACTCATGGCTAATCTGTAGGTAGCCAGAAAAGAGGACTTTAAGTCCTGCTTACCTCCAGGGAGGGGACAAGGACACTTTCGGGGCTGTGAGCCCTGGGCAGCCTATCTAGGTGGCAGGTGAGCATTTGTCCCGATGTGCACCCCACTTTCAATGCTTTTGAGAAGAATCAGGCATTTTGGTCCATTTGTTTATGTTGAGAAGGAAGACGGGGAGACTCTTCAGCGGAGGGGTCTGAGCTGAGAAACTGTACGACCTGGCCTTTTGCCTCCTGCTCCAAAGTCGGGAGACCCTAGCTTAACCTGCTCAGTGAGCTTTTCTGAGCCGGCCGGGGTCAGGTCCTTAGTTCTTGCCTGGATCCAGCCAAATCTGCGATTCTTTCCTGTCCGTGGGTTGCTAGGCTCCGCCAGCTGGGGACATCAGCATCCTGGAGACTCCCTTTCTGGCCTCCGCAGTGCTCTCCAGCTCCTGTCTCCCTTTTCCCCCGACCACAAACTTCCTAAAATAATGCTCTTCCCACTTCCCTCCTGCCCTTCCTGATCCACCGAAACCTCTTGTCACGGTCCCCAGCAGCCTGCCAAATCCAGTGCATCTATCTCCTTAGCCAGCTTGGCCCCTCGGTAGCGCCCCACTCCCGCCTCCTCCACACACCTTCTTTCCCGGTTTTCACAGCCATCAGCCCTCCTGGTTTCCCTTCCCCGCCTTCTTGTCTCCTTGGCAGGTTGCTCCTTTTTCACCTGGTCTGTACATGCAGGACTATCTCACTTTTTCACCTAGACAAATGACATAGCTTTTTAAATTTTATTTATTTATTGTATTTTAGGACAGAGTCTACAGGGTCTACAGGGTCTCACTACATAGATCAGACTTGTAGTGAACAGCCTGTGTTCAGCCTCCCAAGAGCTGGGATTACAGGCGTTCACCACCATGGCCAGTCTCAACATAGCTTTTTTAAAAATTACATTTATTGGTATATATTTGGCATACATAACAGCTTTTTATTTAATTAGTTCCATCTTTGTTTTGGTACCAGGGATTGAACTCAGGATCGCATGCTTGCCCAGGCAGGTGCTGTGCCACTGACCTATATCCCTGGCAGATAATTTTACTTATTTATTTATTTATTTTTATAATATGTTTTTAGCTGGGACATGGTGGTGCACTCCTGTAATCCCAGCACTTAGGAGGCTGAGGCAGGAGGATTGCTACAAAATTCAAGCTCAAGGCCAGCCTGGGCTACATAAATGAGCTCAAGGCCAGCCTGTACTACATAGTGAGAACCTGCCTCAAAATTACCATCCCCAGGGGCCAGGGAGATGGCTCAGTAGAATAAGTGCTTACCTGGCAAGCACAAGGGTCTGAGTTCAATCCCCAGTTCAAAAAAAAAAAAAAAAAAATTACCATCCCCCAAAAAACCCAAACAATCCCCCAGATAACACCTTTTAAATGTTATTTGGGTTCCCTGCCAACCAGATAGCTCTGTGGATTAAAGTACCTCCAAGCAGGAGCAAGGGCCGGGGGTTTGATCCCTGGGCCTGCTGTGCTGACCCCGTCCCCAGGGCTCTCTGAGATGGCAACCGAGGCTGGGCGTTGTGGCACACACCTGGAATCCCAGCTCTTGGGAGGCTGTAAACAGATGGATCAGTATGTGTGTGATCTAGTAGTGAGACCCTGAACACCCTGTAGACCCTTCCCTAAAATACAAAAAAAAAAAAAGAAAGAAAAGAAAACTGAGGGAGGAGAAGTGGAAGGGAGGACAGAGGAACAGGGAAAAAAAGAAAACCTAAACAGGGCTCACTGTTTTGGAAGGGTCCTGCCTAAATTCATTCTCTACCAGCAGTGACAGTGAACATTTCAGTTTGGTGACGTTCTGCCATCCAAGGCATATTTACTGAGTGTCTACTATGTGGACAGACAGACACAAAGTCCCTGCACTTAAGGACCTTAGTCTTAAGGTGGAAGACAGGAAATCAATATAATCGAAGTAAATTTATAATATTTAGATGATGATGAACAAAAGGGGGAAAGATCAGGGCAAGCTGCTGTCAGGGACATAAATACTTGCTTGTGTGTTGTTGGGTTTGGCTTTTTTCTTCCTTTTTTTGTTTCTTTCCCTTTGAACAAATGAACTTTGTGTTGGGCTAGTTGGCCTCACTATGTACATTAAAATCACATGCAACTATTTTATTTCATTTCCTTTTATTTTATCTTATTTTCCTTTATGCCTGGTGCTGGGAGAGGACCCCAATAAGCAAGCGCTCTACCGATGTGCTCTATCCCTAACCTGTCTATGCTTTTCTTATTTTCTTGGTAGGGGGCTGGAATTGTAAATGGAGGACTTTGAAATGTGGGCTCTCTAAGTACCGCTTCCTATGACAGGACTGCCCGATAAAAATGTCTGAATCTAAGTCTAGAAATGCATACAGTGAGTCTGGGCGTCTTGTTACACCCCAGGACAAAGAAGCCGATACAGACAACTGTGGTGACATCAGGAGGATTCGGATGCCCAGTCCAAGCGGGTCCCAGCAACCAACAAGAACAATCTGAGAGTCCAAAGGAACGAGAGCAACTCATTTTTCTGAAAACTGGTAAATAACAGGAGACAGTTAAGCACGTATCGTGCCTTCCCTGCATGAAAATAGCCAGGTTCATCAGCTAACGCAGGAAGCTTTCTCTTTATAGACATATTTCAGGTAAAAAAAAAAAATCGAAAGGGCAAATGATGGAGCTAAAACATGGTTTTGCGATCTCTAGGGAAATAATCACATTAGGCCACAACCATCAACAGCTGTTAATGTCACAATGAAGAGTGACAGCCAGGTATTACTTAACTCTGATGGATGGTCACAATTCATCTTGTGATGTAGGTGAGGTTCCCCACTAAAACACAGAATGTCCAATTAAATTTGAATTTCAAATAAATATCAAATAACTTTAGTATAACTCCAATACTCCATGAGACATACTAAAATTATTCATAGTTTATCAAAAATGCATACTTAACTGAATATCCTGTATTTGTAATTACTAAGTCTGGTATATCTTGAAGTATTCTGGTCAAAATAAACCCAAATCCACTGAAGCCTCCAAAATATATCTAATAAGGTACAAGAGACAGAGGAATACATCAAATGACACCAAGAAAATGTTCTCAGTAACTTGGAGACTATGGGAAGCTCCATCCTGTGGGACAGGTCACCAACTTCTTCAACAAATAGTAAATTACTCCATTTTCTGTTGTAAATAATACAATGTCATAGACTGAATATGTTTTAAAGAAAAGAGATGTATTTGCTAGGAAAAAACCAGCTAATTGGGAGACCAAAAAAGGAGGACCACAAGTTTAAGTCCAGCCTGGACAATTTAGCAAGATCCTGTCTCAAAATGTAAAAACTAAGAGGGGTGAGGATGTAGCTCAGTGACATCGATTTGGGCTCTGGTCCAAGGCAAAGGGGCTGCACAGGGGAATGACCTTCTGGCAGTCTGGAGGTCGCAGGGGGCACTCCATGGCAAGAGGTGGGAGGGAAGGGGGCCTCTGGCTTCCTCTCCTCTTAGCAGCCACAGAGTCAAGCACAGGATGACACCCCGCTGGCTTTATCCACCCCTCATCACCCTGTGAAGCTCCCGTGTCCAATCACCAGAGTGGGATGCCATTCCTAACCTCTAGTACCCTAAAATGCTGATAAAATTTCAACCCATGGCGTTTGGTGATGCGTGACTTAAATCACAACCACAGTGCGGGGAGAAAGAAGGCACGTTTATACAGATGCTCATTTTTAAAATCAAGGGTTAGTGCAGCTGCTTTGGAAAGTGCCCGGCTGTGAGGTCCAAAGGCAATCTGGGGAGCAGAAAAGGATGAGGTCCTGCTTTTGGGTGGCGAGAGATGGAAGCGGAGACGCAGCGCCTTTGGTGTGAGAGGCACTATGTGCAGGGAGCAGAGATCCTCGGAAAGGAGGTGGGGACCCGGGAGCTTCGGCGGTGGTCCCAGGAGCCGCCTCCCACACCCGGCCCACCCGTGGAATGCTCGGGAGTGGGCGGACCAGGTGCCACCTCCAGACCTGGCAGCGCGGCGAGCTTGCCGCAGCTAGCTCGGGCGCGCTCCAGCTTCTGCGTCTCCAGGTCGCCGCACAGAGCCTGCTTCCTTCTGGCTTTTCCCACGCAGTCAGCGTGCCGGGCACTCGCGCTGTGTGCGAAGTGAGCCCGCGACTCTCTCTGCGAGACGGTGGCTTTCTTTTGCCAAATTGTGAAATGACTTTTTACTCTTACAACGGTGCCCTGAACAATTATATGTTGACGTTTGTACTGGTTGTGAAAAAGCAATGGTGGGCGAAAATGCGGACGCCTTAGTACAAATTAAAGAAGGAGCATCACGCTAGTCGTTTTTCATTGCCACGCAGTTGTAATATAAACTCCAAGAAAAAGCCAGTTTCGTGTAAGAATGGTCTTATGAGAACATTTGGAAGGCTGAGGCAGGAGGAGAGCCCCGAGTTGGAGGTTAGCATGAGCTACACAGTGAGACCACCTCAACCAAGTCGTCAGTTCTTTTTCTTTTTTGCGGAACTGGGGATTGAACTCAGGCCCTTGCGCTTGCCAGGGAAGCACTTATTCTGCTGAGCCATCTCCCCGGCCCCACGTCTTCAGCTCTAATGTCCCTAAAATAATGTGCTTCTCTTTACAAATTTCTTCCGGTCCCAACATGCCCACTAGCCTAGTTACCCAAGCATCTGAATGTGTACCTGTGTGCATGGTGGCAGAGCAGCTCTTTGTTTTGGTTGACAGGGTGGCTTTAGCGGTGCACTCAGCAGCTGTGTGGTGGCCTCGGCGGCTGGCCTTGCCATCTGCGCAGCCCTCGACTCAGAGTCTGCTCCCGCCAAGGCACTGGGCCACCGAGGGAGCCACTTTCTCGTGGGTGGAAAGTCCGGGCTGCTTCCTGCTTTCACTTGGCCCTCAGCTTGGCAGTGCTTTGGGCTGTGGGTCTTGTGATGTCACCGACTGCTGCCAGGAGCCTCGCTGTGTCACAATTACATGGCGGCTTTGGGGGCTGAGCCCTGACAGGTTGGGAAACAGGATGAAGGCAACCAAGTGTCACCCTGGGGACAAGTGTCAGACCTGAAGATGTGAGTCCTCTCCTGGTCCTCATCTGTTCCTCAAGAGCAGCTCTGCGGCCTCCTGCTCTTCTCTCAGGCAGAGACGAAAGCTGAGAGAAAGCTGCCCCTTGTCAGAAGAGTCTCCTCACGTGACCTCGATGCCAATGGCCGTGCCTGACACTCTTCTCCCTGGCCTTATCCTATGAGCTGTGAACACACTGCACTGGAATTGCTATTCAAATATGTTGAAAGCCTGGCATGGTGGTGCACACCTGTAATCCCAGCACTTGGGAGCCTGGGACAGGAGGACCACTGCGAGTTTGAGACCAGCCTGGGCTACAAAGTGAGCTCAAGGCCAGCCTGAACTGCATAGTGAGACCCTGTCTCAAACAGACCAAAAAAAAAAAGGTTTTTTGGAGGGTTTCCCCCCTGAAGTTTCTAGGGGAAACAAAGACTTTGTTTCCTGATTAACGGCATATCTTACCCTCCAGGTATGACTCCAGGTACACTGGACGGTCCTTGGACACCTATGGTCCTGCAGAGGTGCAGGCTGCCTGTGCTGTGGGTGGCAAGTGCTACTCCCTGAGGAGGCTGGAAAGGCCAGCAAAGAAGTGGGGTGCCCAGCCCGGGGTGCCCAGGCAGGGCCATTGGCCAGGATGGCTGTGTGTTTTGTTTGTGTGTGTGTGTGTGTTTTTTTTGAAGGTTTTACAGTTTATTAAATCCTCTCGTGAACAAACTCGCAGTCACTGCAGACACGCGCTGCAGAATCTACTCCTTCGGCTTTTTGCCAGCACCAGTGTTAGCCTTCGCGGTGCCCCTGACTTTCTTCATTCTGTTCTTGCGTTCCTTCTGCTGCTTTCTTGAGGTCTTTTTCTTCTCATACAGGCCGTGTCTTGCAAGTCTGTGTTTGGGCTCATTTTTCTTCGCATAATCCAGGGAGTCATAAATCATGCCAAAGCCAGTCATCTTGCCACCACCAAAATGGCTTCTGAATCCAAACACAAAAATGACATCTGGTGTGGTCTTGTACATTTTGGCGAGTTTTTCCCGAATTTCTGTCTTAGGTACTGTTGCTTTCCCAGGGTGAAGGACATCAATGACCATTTGTTTCCTTTGAAGAAGCCGGTTGGTCATGAATTCCCGGGTTCGGATAGTTACTGTGTCATTCATGATGGCAACGGAGCCTCAGACAGCCCGGGAGGAAAAGAGCTGTTTGTGGGTTTTTGTTGTTGTTGCATTTTGCTTTAGTCTTTCTAACTTGCCTAGAATAACCTCAAACTCAAGCTCCTCCTGCCTCAGCCTCCCGAGTAGCTGGGTTACAGGTAGGACCCACCACACCCAGTTGGGACAGATTTGTTGGAATGAATGAACAAGAAAGATTATCACACATATAGAAGTATAAGCTCTACAATATCTGTTAAAAACTTAAAAAAAGAGGGCCAGCAAGATAGCTCAGCAGACTAAATGCCTGCTTAGGCAAGCACAGGGACCAAGTTCAATCCCAAGCACCACAGGCTGCA
Organism: Octodon degus; assembly: GCF_000260255.1. Classification (NCBI taxonomy): domain Eukaryota; kingdom Metazoa; phylum Chordata; class Mammalia; order Rodentia; family Octodontidae; genus Octodon; species Octodon degus. Next base: position 32,570,719 of record NW_004524583.1, read on the forward strand.
CTGGCCCTGCCCCTGGGCACACTGAGCCAGCCACCAAGATTGGGGATGGTGGTACATGCCTGTAATCCCAGCACTGGTGAGGCTGAAAACAGGAGGATCGCTATGAGTACAAGCTATATAGTGAGACCCTGTACCAAATACATTTTAAAAAATAAAAAAATCCAGGCATGGTGGAACATGCCTATAATCCCAACATTCAGGAGGCTGAGGCAGGAAGAATCACCCACTCATTGCCAATGTGGGCTGCACAGGGAGTTCAGGGTCAGTCTGAGCTATGGAGTGAGACACTACTCAAGTTGTCCCTACCCCCAGAAAACTCTGGAAAAAAGGAAGCCAAATTTTCCCATCATTTCAGCCTCACAGGACCTGTAAATGACGTTTCCAGTGTTTCACAAGGAGGCTGAGTCCATTCCATCCGGGTGGAGACCTGGGCTCAGGAAACTCCAGCCCTCGGGAATAGCACTGGAGATTCAGAGGGTTGAAAAGTTTTTGGTTTTGTTTTTGTTTTTTAATGTTTTGTTTTGTTTTGAGACAGGGTCTTGTTATGTAGTTCAGGCTGGCCTTGAACTCAGTAGCCCAGGCTGACTTCAAATTCACAGTGATCCTGCTGCCTGAGCCTTCTGGGTGCTGTACTACAGGGGTGTACCAGCACCCCTGGCTTCTAAAGTACTTTAATACAAACAAGTGCTGAACTTCTACCTCCCGACAGACTACAGTCAGGGTTTCTGAGCAGGCTGATAAAACCAAAGCTTTGGAGGCTCTGGTGGCTTCCTTGGGCTGCCGCACGGAGGCACGTATTGGCTTACAATCCAGAGGCTTGCTGCCAAGATCGAGGTGTGGGAGAGTCGCAGAGGAGCCCTTCCCTGCCTCCTCACCCTGGCTGGTGGCTGTGGTCCGCCTTCTGCCACCACTATTGTCTCTTTGATGTCTTCTTGGGACACAGACACACTGGGCTTGGGGGTTTGTGCTATTCCAGTATCACCTTATCTTAATGAATTCCGTCTGCAATGACCTAGTTCTATTTATTATTTTTTAAATTTTTTTTAATGTATTTGGTACAGGGTCTCTGCACAGCTCAGACTTGTAGTGATCCTCCTGCTTTGAGCCTCCCCAGTGCTGGGATTGCAGGCGTGTGCCACTATGGCTGGTCTCAGTGGCCGGCTCGGCATGCTCTGGGGAGGGCCAGAACTGCATGTGGTGCCGGGATAAAACCCCGGTCCTTGTGCTTGCCAGGCAGGCACTTAGACCACTGAGCTATCTCTCGGGCCCTATTTTTTTTTTTTTTAGCTTTTTAATTTTTAGGTGCTGAAGCTTGAACCCAGGGCCTCCTGCTTGCCAGACAAGTGTTCTACCACTGAGCCAAATCCCCAGCCCTGACCTAGATGTAAGTAAGGACAAGATCTGAGGTAGCAGGTGAAGACGTTTGTGCATCTTTTTTGGAAGGAGGGGAAAATCACAATTCGCTTCACAGCCATGCCCATTTTTGGACCATGTTACAATTACAACAGGATTTAGCGTCCAAGTGGCATCCAAGCCTCACACTGTTGCCTGGTGGTCACTGCACCTGCCCACGCCTGCGATCCTGCTCCTGTACTGGCAGCTGCTTTCCTCCTGGCTCTTACAGTTCCCTTTATCGCCTGGGTCGCGCAGTGAGCAGGCAGGCAGCTTATTGAATAAAACAAAGGTCAAAGTCACTTTGGAAGCAGTGAGTGATGACTTTCACTTTCCAGGAAAACGATCCAGTCTCTCCTTGGTTCTTATTTATTTATTTATTTATTTATTTTTGTCTTTTTGACTCAGGGTCTCACTGTGTAGATCAGGCTGGCCTTAAGCTCACTTTGTAACCTGGGCTGGCCTCAAACTCCTGGCGCTCCTCCTGCCTCAGCCTCCTGAGTGCTGGGATTACATACATGTACCACCGCGCCTGGCTCCTTGGTGCTTCTAACAGCGCTTCCTCTGCTCAGACCTGCTTCCAGGCACCCTATAAGATTGGCTTTGTGCAGCTGACCCAGCACTGGGACCCCCTGGGAATGGCTCGGCTCCCAGCTTCCTGCTTAGTTCTGGTTGCCTCAGCTTTCATGATTCGCCACCCCCCAGGAGGCCCCCGCGGAGCCGGGCCACCATCACCCCACTTGCATCTCTGCCTGCGGGTGCTGCTTCTGCCCTGGGCCTCCCGCAGAAGCTGAGCGGCCGGGCTCGGTGCTCCACCGGCCCACCCTCAGACCTCGGGCCCCTGTTCATCCGGGCAGTCTGGCCTCTTTATTTACTTTGATTCCTCCTGATTTATTTAGTTAACAGCTTTACTGAGATGCAGCTCACACCCCCAAGCCCTCCCCTTTCAAGTGATTTCAGTGTGTGTCAGTTGCACAACCATCGCCATTACCTAATTCTAGAATATTTTTGGTACTCCCAAAAAAGAAATCCCATAATCATTAACAGTCACGCTCCCTTGCCACTTTCTCTCAGCCCTTGGCTTCTACTTTCTGTCCTCTGGATTTGACTATTAGATACTTTATATAAAGTGCACACCTTTGTGTAACACATGTGTCTGACTTCTTTCTTTTTTTCTTTCTTTTTTTTTTTTTTTTTTTTTTGGCAGAACCGGGGATTGAACTCAGGCCCTTGCGCTTGCCAGGGAAGCGCTTATTCCACTGAGCCATCTCCCCGGCCCCCTGACTTCTTTCCTATAGCACAGGTTTGTGTTTTTGGCGCCCGAGGGCGCTGCTCATGCTGAGCAATGCTCCCCACTGGCTACACCTCCAACCTAACACGCCACAGTGCTTCCAAGGCTTGTCTACAGAGTAGCCTGTATCGGTACTTCATTCTTTTGATGGCTGAATAATATTCCCTTGTAATGCCGTACCACATTTATCTGTCCAACAACTGGTGAACATTTGGGTTGTTTCCACCTTTCAGCCGTAGTGAGTGGGGATCCTCCGAACAGGCATATAGACGCTTTTGTGGGAACATAATGTTTGCAGTTCTCTTGGGTATTACCTCTAGGAAAAGACCGACTTGCTGAACTCACTGACAAACTGCCGAAAGTCTACCCACTTTTACAACCCCACTGGCAGTACGCAAAAGCCAAATCTCTACACCCTCGCCAGCCCTTGCCCTTGCGCTGTGCTTTGCACTGAACTCTTCCTAGGGCACCTGCAGTGGCGTCTCACCACAGTCTTGCTGTGCACATCCGGGCTGGCTGATGGTGCCGGCTGTCCTGCGCTAGTGAGCATGCGCGTACCTCGATCTTTACCCATTAAGCAGCTGAGTTGTTGCTGGGCAGTAGTACGTACACACCGCCAGGCTGGCTGAGGCAAGAGGACCTCAGCTCTGAGGTCAGCCTGGGCAGTGAGCAAAGACGTGGCTCAAAGGCTTAAAAATGAAAATTGCTGGGGATGAAGCTCAGTGCAAGGCCCTCATTTCACCCCCTACTACTAAAGAGAAAAAAATTGACTTGTCTTTTCATTTTTAAATTTACTTTTTTTGGGAGGCAGGGTACCAGGAATCAAACTTACAACCTGGCATTTGCCAGGCAGGTGCTGTGCCACTGATCTATATGCCCAGCCCTTTGATGGGCATAATGTTTGTCTTTTTTATGGGGTGAGGGAGGGACAGGGTCTTATTATGCAGTGCAGACTGGCCTTGAGTTTACTTTGTAGCCCAGGTTGGCCTCAAACTCACAGCGATCCTCCTGCCTCAGCCTCCCAAGTGCTGGGATTATAGGTGCGTGCCAACACTTCCGGCATATTGGTTTCTTAATGTTGAATTGAAAATGTTTTACATGTTCACCTTACAAGTCCCCTGTTAGACATATGATTTGCAAGTATTTCTTCCCATTCTGTGAACTGGATTTTCACTTTCTTTTTTAATGGTGTCCTTTAAAATTCAAAGTTTTCGGGCTGGGGAAGTAGCTCAGTGGAATAAGTGCTTGCCTGGCAAGTGCAAGGTCCTGAGTTTGATCCCTGGTACCACCAAAAAAAAAAAAGATAAAATTCAAAGTTTTCAATTTGGAGCTGGCCCGGTAGCTTATGCCTATAATCTCAGCTACTTAGGAGGCTGAGGTAGAAGGATGAAGAATTTGAGGACAGGGCTGGGGAGACAGCTCAGTGGCACAAGTACCTACCTGGCAAGCACAAGGCCCCGAATCAATCCCTGGTGCCAGTGGGGGCGGGCCTGAGGACAACCTGGGCAATTTATTGAGGCCTTGTCTAAAAAGAGAAAAGAGCTGGAGATAGAGCTCGCGACAAGGCCCTGGCTACCACAAGGGGGAGAAGTTTTAACTCTGATAAAGTCAGATTGATGTTTTATCTGTCGTTTGTACTGTTGATAGGATATCACTTAATCCAAGATCACAAAGCCTTCCTGCTGTGCTTCCTTTCGAGAGCTCTACAGTGTTAGCTGCTGCATCTACTTCTATTGCCTCCTCCCGTTCATTTTCTGCTCATCATCTCTCACGGGCAAAAGTGTTTCCCATCAGGGTTGTTGGGTAGCGTTTTCCTGTTGTTGCTTGAACCAAGCCACTGGCCTTAATAAAGTTATTCGTGTTTAGTTCTATGAAACAGACATTCCTACCTCTGAAAACCTTCGGCTTCCATCATGCCAAAAGTAAAAACACAAATAATAAAATATGCAGCATCCCAGCCTCTGCTGGCCTGAGTTCTATCACAGACAAAGGGGAGAGCTACCCCAGGCGCTGGTGGCTTGGGCAGTGCTGCGAGGCTGGGTGCTTAGAGCAGAACAGGCTGTGGCCTCAGTCCTGATGAAGAAGGACTATAGCAGCAGAGTTCTTCCAAGGGGGCCTTGCGCTTGGCAAACTGTCACGTCTCCAGAAGCCTGACCACCCCGGGGCCTTCTGCATCAGTGGCCTTTTGTTCTGTGGTTTCGATTATTCAGTTCAGTCCTTATGTGAGCCGCTGTCTGCCAAGATGTTTGGAGTTGGAAATCCTTCCTCACTCATTTGAACAAATGATACCACATTTTCCTTCTGAATCCTGCATTCAATCATCTTTGCAAATTGATGGCAAAATTAAATTTCTTCTCCTTCTCTTCCTCCTCCTCCTTTTTCTTCAAACAAACCCCCTAAACAATGTAGTTGACAAGAGCTAAATTTATTTAAAAAAAAAAAAATCTTCTGAGACTGGGCCTCACTATGTAGTGCAAGATGGCCTTGAGCTCAGTTATGTTGCCTAGCACCACCTCGAACTCAGAGTGATCCTCTTGCCCCAGCCTCCCAAGGGCTGGGATTGCAAGTGTGTGCCACTACACTTAGTTAAATCTATAAATTAAAAAAATCATAAATTTCTACAGTGAGACAGGGAGAAGCAGCTAACATCCAGTCATCCCAAAGTTGTCCCTTTCTAGTGAGTCAGGCCACACGGTAAACAGAAGCAGCTGGGTAACTCTTCCCAGAGACTTTTGCAGCTGCTCTGTGATGACCTCCTATCGCCCAGTAAACGGAAATGACAGCCATCATCCAGGAAGTCACAGAGGGGACACCACCCACCAAAAGCTCAGAGTGCACAGAAGCTCTTGGTGGCCAAAACTCAGTGGTCATTTAGAAAAGTGGATCCGTGGGCTGGTCAGATACCTCAGTGGACTAAAGTGCCTGCTTAGGCAGGTGCAGGGACCAGGATTCGATCCCCAGTGTGCTGTGTTGGCCTCCCCCACGCAATTGAGGCTGGGCGTGGTAAACGTGCCAGTAATCCCAGTGCTTGGAAGGCTGAACACAGGAGGATCACTACAAGTTTGAACTGGGAGTGAGACCCTGTACTAAAATACAAAAAAGAAAAGACAAGCTTGGCCTCCTCGTGGAGGTGCTGGGTCTCACAGTCAGAGGACCTGACACCCGCACAGGGCCAGGCGGTCTTGACCCAGCTCACTGGGTATGAGGATGCTTTCATGGAAATAATGGGATTAACAACACGCATACCAAGCTTTTTAACTCTTGCGTTCTTTTTCTCGGTACTAGGGATGAGCCCCAGGAGTGCTCTGCTGTGAGCTGCACTGTGGCCCTTTTTATTTTGCACACCGAAACCAGATCCTGCTGAGTTGCCAGAGCTGGCTTCACACTCGAGATCCTCCTACTTAAGGCCCCTGAGTAGCTGAGATTACAGGTGCCCTCCACCGGGCGCGGCCTAAATTTGCTTTTTAGAATAGTAAATTGCACTCACTAGTCGGCTCCTACAAAAAGGCCAGGCAGGAGATTCCAGGGGTTTACTGAAACGACACACGTGTAAAATGGCTGTATTATATGATGCCACTTTTGATCAAGCGCTCTGGGAGGAAAAGAGATGCGTTAGCAATCTGGGTGATAAGATTAAAACTTTTACATTTTGTACTTAATTGTTTTTCTAATAACAAAATACATTTCAATTTTAACAAAGCAAGCTAATTCCTTAGGTCCTAAATTCAAATGCACGTTCAGAATTTTAAAAACACACAGCTAAGAGCCCATATTTGAGCCCGCTACTCTGGAAAAAAAGCAGAGAAAACTTACAAACAAGCAACCTTGGTGGTGGAGAAGCAGGCCAAAAGTCAGCTGCGACAGCAGACGCGCCCGCCCTGATTCCAGGTCACGCGGCCGCCCGCCAGGCAGCCGCTCGCGGTGCTTCTGCCCCCCGCTGGAACATCCCGGGAAGCGCAGCCTGGCGCTGGGCCCCTGTGCAGCCGGAAGACCCTGGACAGGGAGTCCTGGTGGAAGAAACCCACAGCTTTAGGAAAAACCCTAAACTGTTCTGGATTGCGTCGGAGCAACTGTTCATGTAGCGACCCTTTCACATTTTCTACACACTTTTAGAAAGATTTTTTTTTTTTTTTTTGCTCCGAATGCCCTCAGGGCAGGTTTGGCTGGCTTGAGTTGTGGGGATCGAACCACAGCAACCTGAGCCTGACTGCTTTGTTGAAGCAGCCACTTAAAGAGCTGAGCTAAGGGGCAGGCCCCCTACACACTTTTAAAACATATGCTTTTAACTTCCTACAATTTGCTCCAGGTATGGACAGGATGTATAGGATTACAAGATGTACAGGTAAAACCCAAGGGCGTCTTTTTTGTGTTCCTCCACCGTTTGTAGAGTAGAAACGGCCTGGTATTGAACTTGCTGCTCTCTGCCCCGCTTCCTTTGCAGAGTTGGGAGGAGGTGCAGTGGCAAACCCCACGAGCCCTGCTACACCCCCAGGTCTGGCTTGGTTCGAAACTTGGTCGCTGTGCTCTGCCTACGCACGCACTTTAGTCCACTGAGCTATTTGGCTGGCCCTAGCTATTTCCTTTTTGATGAACCTTCAGCTTGTTTTCAAATTTTAGCTATTATTAAAATACTGTGTTGACATCCTAAAAGTATTTTGTATAGGGTCTCACTACGCAGCTTGGATTTGTAGTGATCCTCCTGTTTTGAGCCTCCCCAGCACTGGGATTACAGTCATGAGCCACCATGCCCGGTCTTGGTGGCTGGCTCAGTGTGCCAGGGGGCAGGGGCAGTGTGTCATGTGGACTGGGGATGGAACCTAGTCCCTGCGCTTCCCTAAGCAGGCACTTAGTCCACTTAGCTATCTCCCCAGCCCTATTCGTTCTATTTTGGATTACAGGTGTAAAGTTTGTGTTAATCCTTTAGTCGATTTTCTCTCGCTAGCAAAACAATAAAACAGACTAGGTAGGTTTTAAAGAAAAGAAGTTTCTTCTGGCTCACAATTCTGGTCCAAGATCAAGGGGCTGCATCAGGTGATGATCTTTAATTCAGGCTGGCTTTGACCTCAGCAGGATTCAACCACGAGGCTTCTGCCTTGATGGCCTCATGTGAACCTCATCCCCAAAGATCCTAACTATAAATAGGACGGTTGATTAAGTTTCCACCCTTTTACTATCTTGTGATGGGAGATATCAGTCTTGAACGTGAGCTTCCGCAGGAGCCGAGCCATAGCGGTCATGCCCCTTAGCTGCTCCGTTCACATCCACACGGCCTATCGTCCGCAGAAGGCAGCCTATGCTTGCTTACTCTGTTGCCCCATTCCCAGTCATTCCCCGTCCCCCATAGACAATCGCTGTACTGTATTTGGCAGTGCTACAGTATTTGCATATTTTCTTATGTAATGTTATGCAAGGTGTGATAAGTAAGGTGAATGTTTAAATTTGTAGCGGTTTTTAAGGTAAAAGACACCCTCACTGATCTCCCCAAAGCCCTCTCCTTAGCTTCAAACACACCTGCCTCATGGCTCTTGCCGCTTCCTGAAGCAGTTCTGCAAGTCCTCCTTTCCTGAGTCTCTGTAGTGGCACTGTTGTGGCTGCCTCAATGTCCTGAAAAATCAAAAGGCTCACCTGGCACAGTCATCTTGAGTTTGGGGGAGAGCCAGAAGTCCCACACTCCGGATCTGGCAAATGGGGGGGCGAACCCCATAATGTGCTCACAAGCCTGCCTTTCCAATGATGGCACCGGGTAGCAGCATTCATCTCTTTTTAAAATGATGTCTTGTAAAGATGCTCACAAGAACACTTCCAGAACTGCTGCAGAGAGTTGCAAAAGTGATGAGATAAGTGTGTTCAAAGTAAGTGGGAGTGGGCTGGCGAAATAGCTCAGTGGTCTAAAGCACCTGCTTACGCAAGCGTAGGCAAGCATGCAGGGACCTCGGTTCAGTCCCCAGCACCACATGCCATGCCAGCCCCTCCCCCCGGGTGGGCTGAGCTGACCATAAAAAAAAAAGAAAAAATAAATAAAGGAAACATTAAAAAAAAAAAAAAAGTAAGTGGGAGTATTTTTGAGGGAGATAAATGATAGTGTCTTTTTTTGTAATAATTTTTTTTTGCTACTAGGAATTGAACCCAGAACCTGCCAGGCAGATGCCGTGCCACTGAGCTATATCCCCAGCCCTACTGTAATAAATTTCTCAATTTAAACATTGACCACATATTTTGATCGCCCTTGTGTACACAGTGTCTTTATATGACGGCTGTTGTGCCATCGATCGTATCCCATTTCTGACTGCTTTCTCTTAGCACTGTTTTACCACCTCTATCCCTGGCCATTGTGCACTTAGCTCTTGCTTTTAACTGTGATACATTCCTTTTCCTGGTACTGAGCCCAAGTCCCTGGTTCCATTACCACGAACAGCCCTGCAGTGAACAACCTCGTGTGCGGCTCTGCGTGTATTTCCAGGCTTGTTCACATTTTCTTCTAATATTCGTGTTTGGTTTTTCTTCTCTCCACACGCCTGTCAGCTCATCCGTGTACATTAGCTTTCGCTATGATCTTAACTCTAGTCTTAAAATTTTGTATTGGCAAAAGGTTCCTAGTTTCCAATGTGACTTTTTTTTTTTTTTTTTTTTTTTTCAGAACCAGGGATTGAACTCAGATCCTGGCATTTTCCTGTCAAGCGCTTATCCTACTGAGCCATCTTCCCAGTCCCTACAATGGAATAAGGATTTTTTTTTGCTCCGAATGCCTTCAGGGCAGGTTTGGCTGGCTTGAGTTGTGGGGATCAAACCACAGCAACCTGAGCCTGACTGCTTTGTTGAAGCAGCCACTTAAAGAACTGAGCTAAGGGGCAGGCCCCCAACTTTTTTTTTTTTTTTTTTTTTTTTTTTTTTTTTTTTTAACAACCCTGAGCTAGTTTTTGTTTTGTTTTGTTTTTTTGCAGAACCAGGGATTGAACTCAGGCCCTTGAGCTTGCCAGGCAAGTGCTTATTCTATTGAGCTCTCTCCCCATTTTTTGGTGTTTTGAAACTCAACTGCCATAATAGTACAATTTAGTTTGCATCCTTCCTAAGGTAGAAACGAAGGGGCCTGAGTTCAGTCCCTGGTTCTGCCAAAAAAAAAGTGACTTAAGGTAGAGCCTGAGGCAAGAGCCTGGGTGACAGTGGCTCACTTGGAGTGAGGCTATTCCAGGAAGAGGGAAGGGAAAGCCAATGGAGCTGCACCACTGAGCTTGCTGTCCCTAGAGGACTGGCCCTGGAGACCTTCCCCAGGAACCCCCTAGAATTGCCCTGCTGAAGTGTGGGGACTTGGAACACTTTCGCAGCAGCTGTCAGCCCTCATCACTACCCCCCAGTCTCACACCCACAGATCCCCTGCTGCAGAGAGTTACCTGTGCCAGAGTAGCCCAAGCAAGCGAACAAAGGGCAAAATGGTGGCACAGAAAGGCTGAGGGATTCCGCTGCTGCAGGGATGAAAAGTCATCCCCCTACCTCGGGGCTCTGGACCGCGGCTGGGTCTCGAGTCCTAGACCACAGCCCCAGGGGGTCGGCTACAGGAGCTGCTGTGAGTGGGCACGCTTGAGTATGCTGCCACCTGATCCACGCCTTCCCTGCACCGTGCTATTCATGGATGGGCTGCACCTGACCTCTGTCCTGACCCAGCGCGATCCCAGACTTCTGCCCCGCCTCTCTGCCCCCTCCACTCTCCCTCTAGTGGCCCCTCAGCAACCTGATTCTGGGTACTCCACACTTGCCTCCTGCACAGTCGCGTGTGGCTTTAACTTCCCTCTCTTTCCCTCTTCTCTCCAATTTACTCTTTTTTTTGCGGAACCAGGGATTGAACTCAGGCCCTTGTGCTTGCCAGGGAAGCACTTATTCCACTGAGCCATCTCCCCGGCCCCCCAGTTACTCTTGGAACCTGCCAGGGCCTCCGACAGCATCACTGAGCCCTACACATAGGCTTACCTGATATTAGCTTTCTGTCATTGTGACAAAATACTGGAGGTAAGAGAACTTATAAAGGGGAAAGGCTTCCTTTGGCGCATGGTTCTAGAAGTTCTGTGATTGAGAGGGCCTCATGCCAGGCCTCTGACAGGTGCTGGGAGGCAACGGCGGTGACAGTGCCCGTGCCAGGCAGCATGCGGCAGACACTGCTTACCTCAAAGCCAAAAAGCAAGAGAAGAGGCAGAGGATGGGGCTGGAGTCCCACAGTCGCTTCAAGGCCACACCTCCAGGGACCTGAAGACTTCCTGGGAAGCCTTGCTGCCCCCACAGCCCCACCTTGGAGCCCTGAATACACTGACCTCTGGGACTCGCGCGAATTCCAGACCACAGCACAAGCACTCCCAGAAAGTGCTCGTGCTCAGCCTCAAACAATGAAATAAGCAGGCAGCTACCGAACATACAGCACGAAAGGTCACTCAGTCCTTGAAAGGTCACTCAGTCCTTGCCTTGTTTTCTTTTCACACCTGCCTGGCAAGGTCAGTACTGACATCAGGGCCACCTTACAGAAGAGCAAAGGAGTCTGTGAAGAGATAACGCAGTGGCTGGGGCAGCGGAGGCTGCAGTGCAGGGGCCTGTCCTGAGGGGTTTCCTGAACCCTGCAGCACCATTTGGGTTAATTAATCATTAACTGATGAGTGATTCTTGGAAAAGCAACTTCTCACATTTTTTTTTTTAAACAAGGTCTCTATGTGTAGTTCAGGCTGGCCTTGAGTTCGGTATGTACTTTGTAGCCCAGGATGGGCTCAGACTTGCAGGTATCCTCCTGCCTCAGCCTGCCCGGTTGCTGGCATGGCAGGCGTGCACTACCAGGTTCCGCTTTTTTTTTTTTTTTTTTAGACAGGGTCTCAATAAATCACAAAGCTTCCCTGGCTGGGCTTGGATTTGAGCTACTCCTTCCTCAGCCTCATCCAGTGCTGCGATTTGGGCGTGGGCCACCACGCCCCGAGGAATGTCAGCTCTGATGCCCAGCTTTACGTCTTTAAAATAGGCTAGTACACCTTGGCTGGTTTGCTGGACTATGTGTGTTTAGTTTTCTGGGTTCATGGGATCAGCGCCGTGTGATCCTTTTTTCCAGATCCAACCTGAAAGAATTTCTGTCCTACCAGCCCCCTGATATTTAAAAATCTACAACCAGAAACAAGTTTGCTGGATTTCTCCTCCTAGTTACATAGGAGAAGACATTCACCTTTCTTGGCCATTTATACTGCAGCATGAGTGAATTTACGATCCTTTCCTAAGAGCTAGTTTTCAAAGAGGAGACAGAAAAGAAACCTGAGTATACTAAAGCTGGATTAAAGGGAAGTCACCTAAGATATCACCCTCAAAAAGATCAAGGAGCACATGGGCACCAGGGTTTATGTGCAAGGATAATAGACTTGAACTAAAAACAACTCCACCCATCAAGAATAGGATGGGGGATAAGAGGGGGGCCGGGAGATAGCTGAGTAGAATAAGCGCTTCCTTGGCAAGTGCAAGGACCTGAGTTTAATCCTGGTTCCGCAAAAAAAAAAAAAGAATAGGATGGAAAAACATGTGGCAGCACGTACGTACAGTGGAGTACAGTGCAGTAATGAAAAGGAGATGGGCTGGAGAGATGGCTCAGTGGTCTAAAGCACCTACTTGAAACAAGCTTGGCAAAGCACAGGGACCGCGGTTCAATCCCCAGCACCACATGCCAGCCAGCCCCGCCCCCTGGTGGGCTGAGCTGGCCACACACACACACACACACACACACACACACACACAAATAAAGAAAAAAAAGTTCTTTGAAACTGTACTTCTGATTTGATTTGAAACTGTCTCATTGCTATCTGTTTATCAATAAAACTTTGAAAAAAAAAAAAAAGAAAAAAAGGTTCTTGAACAAATATTCAAACAATTGAAGTGTGCAAAGATGCTTCCAGGGTGGGGTGCAGCTCAGCGGCACTGTGCGAATGCTGGGGATGCGGGGAGTCCCGTCACCCCAAACACAGGCAAGGCGCAGAAGAGGTGCCCTTCTGCCAACCGCTCACCAGCGTTTCCGGTCGGTGTGCCCGTGGAGGGTCTCGGGACTCACTGACCTGCGTGTGCACAGGCAGGGGCGAACGCGGGCAAGGTGGAACTGTCAGGCGAGCAGCCCGCTGAAGCGCTGGGCCGGCGGCCGCCTTCCAGGCGGCTCTGTAGCGGTACGCGCGCCGGCAGCAGGCGGCATGGCTCACCCTCCTAGCTTCAGGGAGTCTTCTTCTTTCTGCTCCTTTGTCTTTCTCTCCATCTGTCTGTGGTTTCTTTTCTTTCTCTTTCTTCGATGATCTCTACCACCTCTTTGCTTTAGACCTTATCTCTGTCCTCCCCCTGCCCTGTAGTACTACAGATTGAGACAGACTGAGCTCAGAGCTACACTCCCAGCTCTTTAAAAAAAATTTTTTTGAGGAGGGGACTGGGAACGATGGTGCACACCTGTAGTTCCAGCACTCAGGAGGTCCAGGCAGGAGAATGTGTGTGAGGTTAAGGCCAACCTGGGCTACTCAGTAAGTTCAAGACAAGCTTCAACTACAAGCCTGCACTGCAAGCTGAACTGAGACCATGTTACCCCAAGAAAAATTTCAGGGGGATAACTTAGAGTTAAGGTCTTTTTTTTCTTTCTTTGGCAGAACTGGGGATTGAACTCAGGCCCTTGCGCTTGCCAGGGAAGCGCTTATTCCACTGAGCCTTCTCCCCGGCCCCTGAGGTCTTGCCAGGATGTGAAGCTGAGGTTAAAACTGCCATCTTCCTGCCTCAGTCTCTTGGAGTGGATTCTAGGCCCGCCTTCTCTCCCTCACTTCTGTTTAGATCTTAACCTGAAGCTAACAACTGCCAGAAGGACTTCACAATTTTCCTGGAATGCTTTGTAAGTTTCTTTACTTCAGATTTACTCCGTTGTTAGTTTTTTGTGTTGTTTTGGTACCAGGAATCAAACCGCAGACCTCGCTATGCCAGGCAGCTGCTGCACTGTCTTCTCTCCAGCCTCGGAACTGTTAGTTCTAAGCCAGTTTGAAGCATACTTGGAGGATGAATACTGCCCTTTTAGAAATCTCTTTCGAGGGGCTGGTGAGATGGCTCAGTGGTCTAAAGCACCTACTTAGAGCAAGCTTAGCAAAGCACAGGGACTGCGGTTCAATCCCCCAGCACCACAAGCCAGCCAGCCCGCCCCATGGTGGGCTGAGCTGGCCACACACACACATAAGAAAAACTAAAAATCTTTTGTTTTTATTTTTGGAAGCAGGGTCTCACTATGTAGCCAGACTGGCCCAAACTCACGGCGACCCCCTGCCTCAGCCTCCCAAGTGCTGGGACCACAGGTGTGTGCCACCACGCCTGGCTGAATTCTGGCATTGGCTCGACTTAGCTATTGCAGAAAGCAGCTCTGGAGCAAAACTGCCAAAAGTGGTGACCTGGTGTGTGTGTGTGTGTGTGTGTGTGTGTGTGTGTGTGTGTGTTTGGGGGGGGTGAGTGAAGGGAGCTGGGAATAAAGGAGCCGAGACCAAGGGCAGCAGGCCTGAGGTTAAGAGCAGAGTGTGGGGGCCGGGGAGATGGCTCAGTGGAATAAGCACGTCCCTGGCAAGTGCCCGAGTTCAATCTCCCATATCGCAAAAAAAGAACAGAGTGTGGGGAGGCCTCAGTTTGGCCAGAGGAAATTTGATGAGCTCCTAGGTGTGGTGGCCTTGTTTGTAATCCCAAATCTCAGGAGGCCAAGGCAGGAGAATTATAAATCCAAGGACACCCTGGGCTAAATAGTGAGATCTTTTCCAAAGAGATGAAGGGGTAGGAGAAGATGGCTAGAGAAGAAAGGTAAAGAAGAAAAAGGAAAGGAGAAGAGAAGGAACCTAATTTGAGACCTAGCTAGGGTGTTACTAGGGCCTCTTCCTTGGGGCAGGAAGAAAGCTCAGTGACCAGTAAGCCCTCTTCTCTCTCCAGGGATTTCCTGAAGAAGCCGCTGTGTGATTCGATTTCCCCAAAGGCACCCAAGAGGTCCTGGAAGCAACCTGCTTCCTGTGTACTCCAGGGTAAACATTTACTATTCTTTTTTTTTTTTTTTTAATCTCACTTACAAGAGAGTGGTTGAACCTGAACAGTCATTACCACCTGAAAACTGTTTGATTCATTTGCTGTTCCAGTTGGATTGCTAATGTATTATGTGGTGCTGAGGCATTTTATTTTTATTTTTTTTTAACATTTATTTAGTGTGTGTGTGTGCATGTGTGTGTGTGTGTGTGTGTGTGTGTGTGTGGCCAGCTCAGTCCACCAGGGGGCGGGGCTGGCTGGCATGTGGTGCTGGGGGATTGAACCGCGGTCGCTGTGCTTTGCTAAGCTTGTTCTAAGTAGGTGCTTTAGACCACTGAGCCATCTCACCAGCCCCCTTGAGCTCACTTTGTAGTTGTCTTTTTTTTTTTTTTTTTAATGTACTCACTACAGGCTCTAATGGGTCTCACTACACAGATCAGACTTGTAGTGATCCTCCTGTTTTCAGCCTCCCAAGCGCTGGGATTACAGGCACGCACCACCATGCTCAGTCTCAATCACCATCTCAGTGGGCCCCGGAGGCGGGGCTGGCACGGCATGCCTGGGATGGAACCCTGGCCCCTGCATCTGCCTAAGCAGACACTTTAGTCCACTGAGCTATCTGGCCAGCCCGATGTCTGTTTTATTTTACTCTTTTGAATGGGCCTGAAGAAGAGGCAACAACCAGCCTAAGACCAAGTTCCTCGGAGCGCTGGGTGTGGTGTCACCTCTGGTGTTCTTCCCTGCAGGTTTATCATCTCTGTTGGACAGAACTATGGAACGGGGGCTCAGGACAACTGTTCCTTTGGTAGAAATTTCCCTTTGTCATTTAAAGGGATCGTGGAGAAAGCCCGCCCGCGCCTGGGCTGGGAGAAGGTGGGAGGACCCCCGGCTCTGAGACGGCTCTTTCAGCTCTCCGCGCTCGCTCGGCACATCAAAGCACCGTGCTTGCTCTGGAGGACCATTTTCTGGCCCCGAGCCCAAGTGAGGCTGCTCTGAGAATGACACTGCGCGCCCTGGGCACGACATAAAGCCTGCTTTTTCCTTCCCTCTGACTCCCTTCTGCGAGCGGAGCAAACGGAGTTTTGGCAGTGTAGCCACCCGACAAGCAGTGCCACACACAGAGTGCCAGAGAGAGTGAGACCGAAAAGGGCCCAGAGGTCGGCCAGCTTCTGATGCCCCTATCACTAGCCTAGATGTTAAACCTAGACTTCAGGGCCGGCTAGATAGCTCGTGGACTAGTGTCTGCTCAGGCAGACACAGGGGCTGGGTTTGATCCCAGGCGTGCTGTGCCAGCCCCGATCCCCTCCCCCGCCCGGAGTGCACTGACATGGCGATTGAGACTGGGCATGGTGGCGTGTGCCTGTAATCCCAGCGCTTGGGAGGCTGAAAACATAACGATCACTACGAGTCTGATCTATGTAGTGAGACCCTGTAGACCCTGCACTAAATACATAAAAAACAAAAAAAATAAAATAAAAAATAAAAAAACCTAGATGGCAATACTGGGCACCTCCTAAAAATGTGAGGACAGGCGTGCCAGGGCAGATGGAGAAGCTCCTATCTCACCAGGGAAGTGGCACTGCCTGTACCTGCTGTGAAATCACAGAAAATGATGTTGGTAAGGGGCTTCGAGGTGAGCAGCACCCTCGCTGAAGTTCCTGTCCGGAACTTGGCTTCTGGAGGGAAGCGAGGGGGGTCGGGCTGTGGCTGGACTGCAATTCTGAGCTCCTTCTCTCGAGAGGAGCCCTCTCGGTGAAGAGGTGGGTACTGAATTTGCAGCCAGTGTATTAATTTTCACATGGAACAGGGACAATAATCTAATCTTTTTCCGGCTCAGCTCACCCCGGGACAGGGCTGGGGCGGCATGTGGAGCCGGGGATCGAACCGCGGTCGCCGCGCACTGGCCGGAGCACGCCCTTCCGACCGCCGAGCTAGCTCCGGGCGCAACAACCTGATCTCTGACGCCTGCGCAGTTAGGCTCCCGCCGCCCTCGCCCACCGCTCCCGGCTGCATCCTGCCGCGCACTCAGCGAGCCCGTGAAGCTCCCGCGGGGGCGCTGGAAGCAGAAGAGAGCTCCTGAAACTGAGGGCAGGTCTCAGCGACCGCCGCGGTGGGCATCTGCGGCGGGGACCGCCGTGCGGGGGCAGGTGGGTCCTCAGTGACGCAGAGGCGGCGAGTTAGGAGAGGCGGGCTGCCTGCGTCCCTTCTGACCAGGACGCCCCGCGACCGTCGGCGACGGCGCAAGTCTTGAGGAAGGAAGTGCGGCTCCGCCTGCTGGGCTTCTAGTCGTGCGCTTCTCTGCATCGGCGCCGGCAGCGTCTGTACACAAACACCGCTTATCCTGCTTGGCTGGACGCACTGGCTGGAGGCCCGGGCTGCCACGCCCGCAGCGCGGACACGCTCGCGTGCAATCACTGGCACGCGCGCGCGCTGAGGAGCAGGACCGTGGAGACCCGCCCACGCTTGCCCTCTTAGGGTGGGAAAGTGCAGCGCGGCTGGGGAAGCCCCTTCCCCCCCCTTGAGGCGCCGCTGAAGTGCAGCACCTCTCCCCTCTGCCTGCCGGCAGCCCTCACAAGTCACGCACTGACAGTCACTCCCTGGTGACAAGTGCCACCCTCTCCTGGGAGAAAGGAATGCACTTATCCCGGAAGATACCAGAAGGAATCTGAACCAACGGGGCCTTGCCAAATTCCTCCCGCGTAACCGCAGGGGGCCACACCCTAGATGGTCTTCCAGTCCTACCTCTGCACAGCCGTCCATAAAGACAGTCTTTTCTTTCTTCAGGCCTTCATTTCTGAAGACATCCACGTCACATAAAACTTAGATCAAATAACACTGAGTGCTGTTCTCTTGTTAATATTTTTGTCAATCTCTGTTTTTGTTTATTTTTAAGTAATGGGGATTGAGCCTTCACACTGAGCTACATCCTCAACCATTTTATTTTTATTTTGAGACAGTCTTGCTACATTGCTTCTGCTGTCTCAAACTTGTGATCCTCCTGCCTCAGCCTCCCAGAATGCTGTGATTATAGCCCTGTAAAGCAATGGCTGGCTGTTAATCTGTCTCTTATCGTAGGGGTCTCAGCCATAAACCTAGCGAAGTGAGCCAAGGAAAATATTATTTTTCTCAAGATGGCAAGATTGTTCAGCGGACTAAGCGCCTGTTTAGGCAAGTGCAGGCACCAGGATTAGATCCCTGGCACCACATACCTCCCCAGCCCTGCCCCCAGGCGAGCTGAGCTGACCACTGGTGTGGTGGCGCACATCTGTAGCCCCAGCACTGGGCACTGGGGAGGCTGAAAACAGAAGGATCACCATGAGTTTGAACTGTGTAGTGAGACCCTGTACCAAATATATATATATATATATATATATATATATATATATATTTTTTTTTTTTTTCCTTGCCTATACAAGTGTAGAAAAAAGACAAGCATGATGGTGCATTCTTGTAATCCCAGCATTCAGCATTCAGAAGATTGACATAAGTTTGAGGCCAGCCTGGGCCACAAAGACCTTGTCTCAAAACAATAACCAAAACAAAAAAAGAAGTTTAAAAAATGATGAATTAACCGCTGAGTGAGCACAAGGTCCTGAGTTCAATCCCTGGTACTGAAAAAAACAAAATAAAACAACAAAACAAGCCAGCTGGGAGTGGTGGTACATGACTATGATCCAAGCACTCTGGAGGCTGAAGCAGGAGGATCGTTGTGACCAGCCTGGGCTACTTCGTGAGCTCTAGGCAAGCTTGGACTGCATAGCGAGACAAAAAGAAAAAAAAGGATGAACTAAAGAAAAAACTATGTCAAGGTTCCTTGACCCACAGAGGATGGAAGCATCAAAGCAACCGAATTTAAGGCAAAGTTAGGCGGATGCTTAGGTTCGAACTAAAGCTCAGAATTAAGGTCACCCTTCGAGGCTGGCTTTCACCAAGGAAGTCGGAAGGGAGAGCGGGCAGCTTTGGGGCACCGCACCAGCGGCGACCTTCGTGCTGCCTGCAGTAACAGGGCACCTCTGCACAGCCCACCTGCGTGTGCAGAGGCCCCTGGCCTCGGCAGCTGCGGCAGTGCAGATGCCGCAGAACACGGAGAGCAACATAGGTGACGATGACATCCGAGGAATGCACCGTCACCTCGAGAGCTACGGAACACGAGTGTCTTCTTGCTGAGTCTCAAAATCTGAAGTTCTTCATAATTTACTCAGAACAATGTGACGTCCAACACACAAAAATGCTTACATCTTTAAGTGTTTATCTATCCACTTTTACCTTGTAGCTGTCATTTACCTGTTTCTCAGAATGAGGTCCAGCAATCAGCTTTTTGGCAACCCTTTCTTCCTAAAAAATATTTTATTTATTTGGTACAGGATCTCACCACACGGCTCAGACTTGTGGTGATCTTCCTGTCTCAGCCTCCCCAGGACTGAGATTACGGGCATGAGCCACCAGGCCCGGTTTCAGCACCTGGGGCCAGCTCAGCACCTGGGGCCAGCACAGCATGCAGTACCAGGGATCAAACCCCAGTCCTTGAGCTTGCCAGGCAGGCCCTTAGACCACCAAGCTGTCTCCCAGCCTTGGCAACCCTTTGTAACTACTCCCTAGAAATAGTAGCTCAATTGATTGTCCTCCTGAGAGTGATTTCATACCACTGTCAAGGACTTAAACGTGAGTTGTGTGATAGCGCCGGTGCACTTGACAGCCCCTCGCATCTATTTTCACTCCTGGTTTTGTTACACTGGCTTTCCCCTCCTTCCCTAGGTGCATTGCCCTCCCACACACCCAGCCACATCTGCAGTTAAAAAAATAAGTAAGTTTGCGGAAGACGCACCACAGGAGAAAGACCCATTTTAATTATGCACATACACACAGGAGTCCCTCCAAGGTAGGAGTCCACAAAGAAGCCAGCTGTTTGAGACATCATCTTGTTCAGCTACAGAAAGGGACAGGAGTTGGAACTTCGGGGGAGGTCATAGAGACAAACAATGGGAGAGGGAGGGACAAATGAATGGTGGGTGAGTCAGGGCTGCTTTGTTTCCAGGTTACAAGTCTCAGGTGTTAAAGTTGTCTCCAGGTCCTGCCACTTCCTTCCTGGTGTAGATAACTTTACTAATAACAATTTCCATTCTAAGTATCAGTTTCCATTGTCAAAGGAAAATTTACTCTTAATTTTAGACAGTTGAGTAGCAGGTAGACTGGCCAGGAGGTAGTTTTTCCTACCTTGGAAAAACTGGCTCTTAATTTCTTTGAACTCAAAATAATCAACATTGCAGTGCTGGGCGTGGTGGCACACGCCTGTGATCCCAGCCCTGGGAAAGCCGAGGCAGGAGGATTCTGGTGAGTTCCGGACCAGCCTGGGTTACAAAGTGAGCTCAAGGCCAGCCTGAGCTGCATAGCAAGACCCTGTCTCAAAAAGAGAAAATAAATAAATAAACATCCAAAATGGCATGTTGGGGGCACACGTTCTGAATCCCCTCAGGAACACTTTCTGACTCCAGATCCACTTTGCCCCCTCAGCTGAGACGCGGCTCGGTGGTAGAGCGCTTGCTGGGCACATGCAAGACCCTGGGTTTGATCCCAGCACCATGCACACGGTCCTGAACACTTTTCTTCTTGTGAACAGTACTGACACCATTCTGCAAAGATGTTTAAGTGAAATTAGAACACAATCTTCAACTACCTTCCTATAATCTATGAGTCTTTTGTAAAACTTTTTGTCATGATACACACCGAAACAGAGCATGAAACAATCACTTACACTGTGAAACAGTTATTTGAGGAAAACTGACCTTTTCACCATTCCTATGGCTGTTTTCTGACTGCTAAATGTTGTGCTGTGTAGTTATGCTTTTCATAAAGTACATTACTTGTTGTAGTTCATTATTTTTTAATTTATTATTATAAAAGCTGTGTTATATGTTAGCCAGAAATTGATCTACTAATCAGGTAAACATTTTTTTTAAATTTTTTGAAATTTATTTGTGTGTGTGTGTGTGTGTGTGTGTCCAGCTCAGCCCACCAGGGGGCGGGCTGGCTGGCATGTGGTGCTGGGGGATTGAACCGCGGTCCCGGTCCCTGTGCTTTGCTAAGCTTGTTCTAAGTAGGTGCTTTAGACCACTGAGCCATCTCACCAGCCCATCAGGTAAACATTTAATTGTTTTCCAAAAATGTTTTTGTGTAGGCAAATGCTATACCACTAAACTATATCCCAAGTCCCTCAAAATGTTTTAGTATCCTTTTGGGGATAATTTTTACCATATTAATAAATAAGGAGCTTATATGTATAATTTTTATTTTTTATTTTATTTATTTTAAATTTGGTTTGTTGTCTTATTTATTTATTTTGGCGGAACCGGGGATTGAACTCAGGCCCTTGTGCTTGCCAGGAAAGCGCTTATTCTACTGAGCCATCTCCCCGGCTAATTTTTATTTTTGAAAAACACTGATACTATCTTTGCATTCTTCCACTGACTGCTTGTTCTTGTCTTAAGATGATATTGCGCTGTGATCTGGACAGTAGCGGTTCTCCGGCCTCAGCCTCCCCCTCCCCCCACGACCGGCCTCAGCCCCCCGACACACAGGTAGCAAGCGCTCACCCCACGACCGGCTCCAGTGGATAGTCGGAGGGAAAAACATCAGTAGCATTTGGTTAGTTTCAGTAGTTGAAGAATGTCATGTGTGCGTGTGCGTGTGCGCATGCGCGTGTGTGTTGGTTACTTGGACTTGGGGTGCAGGGGTACAAGTGATTAAGCCCGTGGCCTTTGCACTGGGCTACATTCCCAGAACTTTTTTTTTCTCTGAGACAGGTTCACACCGTGGAGCTTAGCTGCCCACGCTGACATCGAACTTGTGATCTTTCTCCTCAGCTTTCCAGAGGGGTGGGATTATGTGCCGCCAAGTCCGGTATGTGAGGGCGTTTTAAAAATGAGTAATGGAGCCAGGGAGACAGCTCAGCAGCATAAGCACTTGCCAAGGTCCCGAGTTCGATCTCTAGTACTGCAAAATAAAAAAATAAATATCAGTATTTCATTTAACTAAGTAAAAACACCTTATACTTTAGTCTTATTTTAAAAGACAAACCTGTATTTAGTTGACTTTAACATCCATTCTGACTTGATGTGTGTATGAATCAATCAATGTGCACAGTGGCGATGAAACAGGTGGAGCACAGGGACGCTCAGGAGGACCCCGAGCCACACAGCCCCAGGCGAAGGAGCTCCGTCCAGTGTGCAAGGATGGCAAGGACGGCTGGTGGAAAGTGGGAGGAGGGGAAAGGAAACATTTCTTTGTTCTGTTTTAACCTCGCTCACTGTCCTGAAGTTCACTTCCCAGCCAGGCATGGTGGTGGGTGGTGCACGCCTGAAGTCTCTGCGCGCAGGAGGCTGCGGCAGGAGGACCGCCGTGTATTCAAGGACAATCTGGGCTCCACAGTGAGTTCAAGGCCAGTCTAAACTACATAACAACTCTCTGTCTCAAAAAAATAAAAAATTAAATGACACCTCTGGTGCTCACAGAGAGGGAGCCATCATAAACCTGTGCAGGGGTCCCGGCCACTCGCACGGCTACCTGGCTGGCTAGAAGTTTGGAGGTTCTCACAGTCCTTTCAGGTTTGATATTATGCTAGAATGACATAGAACTCAGGAAAGTACTGTAAACTCAGCATGGCGGTGCACTCCTGCAATCCCAGCACTCAGGAGGCTAAAGCAGGTCACTGTGAGTTTGAGGTCAGCCTGGGCTACATCATGAGTCCAAAGCTAGTCCGAACTACACAGCAAGACCCTGCCTCAAAAAGAAAAAAAAAGGAAAGCACAATACTTCAGATTATAATTCAATAATAAATTACCCTAATTGGGAACAGCCCAATGAAGAACTCAGAGGAAAAGCAAAGAAAGATACAAATACAGAGCGTGTGTCCTCTCCCTGTCGGATCAGAGCGTGTCATCCTCCTGGTACGTGAAAGCATTAAACAACTAGGAAAATACACTGAGCTTCAGTGGCCAGAGTTCTTCTTGGAGTCTCACTGGCGAGGCACGGTGGATTTGAGCACGACTTTACATTGCAGTGTGCGGCCCGCCTCCCAGGGAGACCATGGTAGCTCCAAGCTGTAACCAAGCACGCGGCTGGTCTTTCTGACGATCAACCTCCTGCCCACGTCCTCCCAGCTCCTTAGTATAAACTCAGTTGTGATCAAAACAACTCTTGAATAAGGCATACCTCTGTTACTTGGGACATTCCGAAGATTTTCTTCCTCCCAGGAACCAGGGACAGAGGCCAAGTTCTTTATTATTCAGCACAACTTTTCTTTAAAGGATAGAAGAGCCATGTGTAATTCATTGCCATGTGCTTCTTCTTGAGTGTATGAGCGTGCGTGTGAGTGTGTGCGTGCGTGCGTGCGTGCGTGTGTGTGTGCGTGTGAGTGTGTGCGTGCGTGCGTGCGTGTGTGTGTGTTTAAACAGGGTCAGGATGATCTTGTAGCTCGAACTGGCCTTGTACTTGCAGCAATCCTCCTGCCTCAACCTCCCAAGCGCTGGGATTACAGGCGCGCACCACCACGCCCAGCTTAGGAAACGCTTTTAATGACAGCTACCTAGCACTCACTCACTGCAGTGTGCAAGAAAGTTTTGTGATCTTTTTATGATAAAATATAACAAATTGAAACTATTCAAAACATTTTCACTCTCGGCTATGACAGTTTTTTTTTTTTAAATTTATTTTATTATTGTGTGTGTGTATGTGGCCAGCTCAGCCCACCAGGGGGCGGGGCTGGCTGGCATGTGGTGCTGGGGGATTGAACCGCGGTCCCTGTGCTTTGCTAAGCTTGTTCTAAGTAGGTGCTTTAGACCACTGAGACATCTCTCCAGTCCCTATGACAGTTTTTGACTCAGCTATATGATCTTGTTTTACTGTAGCTAAATTATTTACCTGCTCTATTGAAATCTTCCCTTTAGTTTTTGTTATTATTTTTGATTTTGTTTTTACTTTTCCCTTTTCTTTCTGAAAAGAAACTTGTGTTTTTACATGTAATTCATTTAAGTTTTGCAAAAATGTAGTGTTCTAATAAATTATTCTAAATTTTTACTGTAGTTCATACTAATTTGATTCTTTAAGGTTTTGTAATTTCCTTTTTCCAACACATAATCCTGGGCAAAAGAATTGCCAGAGAAGTGGCATTAGCATGTTTTCTGTGTCACAAAAATGTCTTAATAGAAATATGAATGTTTTTATGTCTAGGAACTTGAACTGCTCACTGACAGATAGATACATAGATAGATGTGATGAAGTAGTGTTTATGGTTGAATTCCGGCCACAGTAGGGGGAGCACGGTAGAGTACCAATGCGATATGGAAACAGAAGAGCTTTCAGCTATTGTTGTGGGACGAATCTATAGCCCCAGCACTCAGGAGGCTGAGGCAGGAGGATCATTTCAAGTTCTAGGCCAGCCTGGGCCTGTATGATGCCCGGCCTCATCTTCTCATGGGTTCTCAGGAGTGGAACATGGAAACAGAAAAGGGAAGTGTTCGTGCCTTTTCTCAGAAGCTCTGTTTTTTAAGCAATAATTCTGTGCAGCTCCTGTTTTAAGATTCTTGTGAAATGACAACTTACAAGAGAGTATTTTTCCTGCAATGATGTATGCTTTCTTTTTTTTCCATTACTGAAGGCAAAAACTTTTTGGGGGGTGCAGTTCAACACTCAGTTTAGCAAAAGTGCTGCATAGTAATTCACAGTGAAGTGGAAAGCCAACCCAGTTAAGGAAACATCCAGATGAAATGAAATGGCCCACGATAATGGTCCGGCCTCCCATTACAGAGCTCGCTCTGTGAGGACTGCGAGTTCTCTCCTCGATGTTAGTTAAGGTTCTTCAGACCTGTGATGTAAGTACAAAGGCAGCCACTTCAGTGATGGGAATACTGAGCCCAGCAAGCCCGTGCCTGGTCCAGTCGTGAGCGAGAAGTTGTAGGAATGGAATCCTGTTTCACCACCTCCTCTAACTGCTTCCCAAATGCTTTTCAAGCTCTGACTCCCAGGCTCAGACATTTGTTGGAATTGTTCCAGATGACTTGAGTTAGGGGAAAAATAAACAAAAGAAACCCTAAATGACTTATTAAATTTATAAATAGACTGTGATAGTCACTGGGGCTCTAAAAATGAATGAGATAAATCTCTAAGCTCAAGAAATTCCATTCTATTCAGGCATGGTGTCACAGACCTGCAAGCCCAGTACTTGGGAGGCTGAGGCAGGAGGATTACCACAAGTACAAGGTCAGCCTGGGGTACATAATGATCTCAAGGCCAGCCTGAACTATGTAGTAAGACCCTGTCTCAAACAAACAAGAAAGAAAGAAAGAAAGAAAGAAAGAAAGAAAGAAAGAAAAAGATAAAAAGATAAAAGAAAGCAAGAACACGCCACTATCAGGCTCTTACCAAAGTCTCCAAGTTCCTTGTAGCTAAATGATCCGGAAGCGACATTCAGCTTCGTCTTCCAAGTTGTCCTGCGCCCTTGGCTCGGTGAGATTTGCCCTCTGCTTTTGTTAATGCCCTTTTGCAGGACTGGGGTTCAAGCCAAGGACCTTGTACATACGAGGCCAACCCCGTGCTACACCCTCAGCCTTGCCGCCCTCCTTTCTGAGGGATCCTTTCCCTGGACTTCCTAACAATTTGCTATCTTGGTTTTCCTTCTATATCTTCTGTCTGCTTCTTTGCCAACTCTTCTTTCTCCACCTTTCTTCTAAATGTTCAGGTCTTCAGGGATCTTTCTGGGACTTGCTTCCTCTTCTGTTTTCATCCTATTTCACAGAGCAGACTGCTGCCCATCTGTATCCAGTGGTCTGTCTTGGACCCCCAATACCCGTCTGTGTTCTGCCAGCTGCCTATCTCTATTTCAGCCTATTTACCATCGAGGCCTGCTGGTTCTGACTCCTACAAGCCCCACAGAGGGCGCTCTCCTCTGCATTCCCTCCACCACAACCTTTTTTCAGCTCACCATTATCTTTTGCTTAGAGTTTTTCTAGTCCAGTCCATTTAAAATTCATTCCTTTTATTCTAGCTAGAGTGACCCCTCAAAAAGAAAAATATCACATTCAATCTCTTTTTGTTTTGTTTTGTATGTTTTTCGCAGTTTATTTATTTATTTGTTTATTTTGGTGGAACTGAGGATTAAACTTAGGCCCTTGCATTTGCCAGGCAAGCTCTGATCCTACTGAGCTATCTCCCCGGACTCTTTCACAGTTTATTTAGAAAAATACTGAGTTTACATTCACTACAGGGCTATGTGGGATGATAGTGAGGAGCCACCTGGTGTGAGCTGAGGAGGGTTCGAATTACTATTATCTGAAGAGCTGGCATATTTGATCTTTTAAAAAACAAAACAAGAAACTTTAATACTTCCTGCATTGTTCTTATACAAACTTGAAATTACTTTTTTCTTTTTCTTTTCCTTTATTTTTTTAATTTTTTAAGACAGGGTCTCCCTATGCAGTTCAGGCTGGCCCTGTGCTCACTTTTATAGCCCCCAGGCCAGTCTCAAACTCGCACAGATCCGCCTGTCTAAACCTCCCAAGTGCTGGGAATACAGTCATGTCCCACCATACCTGGTTCCAGGGTCAGCATGGCACCGGGGTTCGGGGATCTGGGGACTGAACTCAGGACCTTGCACTTGCCATGTAGGTACTTATGCTGCTGAGCTATCTCCCCACCTCCATTTTTCTTCTTTCTTTTGGGTTCTGGACAAACCCAAGGCGTACCCAACATGTACTTGACCGCTGAGCTGAAGCCCAGTACTAAGATAGAAATATGTACTTTCCTTTTTTTTCCTTCAGTAATAAAGATTAAACCCAGGGATTTCTCACTGAGCTTCATCTCAGCCCCACCCCACCCCCTTTTTTTTTCTTTTAAGGCAAAGTCTCACTAAATTACCCAGATTGGCCTCAAACTAGAGATCCTTCTGCCTTAGCTTACCAGATGCTGGGATCACAGGCATGCATCACCATATCTAAAGTAAAATTAAATTCTTTAATGTAGCTAACAAAATTCTGTAGAAGCTTGTGTCTTTTTTACCACAAAAAACTCCAAAACATAACATTGCCACACACTTTGCACATTTTCCTGTTGACCATTTGGTAAATACCACCTCTCCAAATGGATTGCAGACTATAACTTGTATTTTCATGACATGCTGCTTAGCACCTACTATGGTGGTAAGCACAAAATAGCTATCCATGCATGTATCAATTTGATAAATATATATCATACATTTTCAATATTGAAAGCAAAGATCCAGTTCAGGAAGAGGAAGTTTAAGAGAAGGAAACAGGGAAATGGGTCTGTTTTAAACTTATTTCAAATTTTCACATAGGTAGTAAATATAAATTATATTTATATTTTATATCTTGATCTCAGAGAAAATTCTGGTGGATTACTTTCTTAGCAAGGGATATTTGTTATATTTTCAGTTGCTAAACCGACATGCCAAAGTTTGAAAATAGGTTTATAAAACTTCTTGACAAGGAGAAGGGCTGGTCAAATAGCCCAGCGGATTAAAGGGCCTGCAAGCAGGTGCAGGGGCCAGGGGTTCGATCCCCAGGCCTTCTGTGCCAGCCCTGCCCCTGGGGGGTGCTGAGACAGCAATTGAGACTAAGCGTAATCCCAGCTCTTGGGAGGCTGTAAACAGGCAGATCACTTCAAGTTCAATCTAGTAGTAAAACTCTGAAAACTCTGTAGACCCTTCCCCAAAAACAAACAAACAAGGAGGAGCAAAAGGAAGAGAAGAAGAGGCCTGGTGTGTTGGCCACGCTCATAACCCCAGCTACTTGGGACCAGAAACAGGAGGATCATAATTTGAGTTCAGCCTGAGTGGTGAGAGAGATCTTGCTTCAAAATAAAGTTCTTAAAAAGGGGACTAGAAAAAAGAAAGGGGGGGACTGAAAATTTAGTTTAGTGGTAGAGTATCTGCCTACTAAGTGCAAGGCCCTGGGTTCAAGTCCCAGTACAGAAAAAAAAGAAAAACAGTTGGAAAAGTGCCAGAGAGAAAAAAGGACAAGCAAGTGCTACAAGACACAGAGCAGCTGCGCCGCGCACGGTGTGTCTGTGCCTTGGCAGTGCAGCGATGCAGAGGAGGGTTTCCTCCCACTGCGTCAGGAAGCCGACACTTGCAACAAAAGACAGGTGTTGAGTGTGATGGCACACGCACACGCACACGCACACGCACTCTCGTGATGCTGAGGCAGGAGATCACAAGTTCCAGCCCAGCCTGGGCAACTTAGCAAGACCTGTTTCAGCATAAAACTGGTGTAGTTCAGTGCTAAGGTCTGGGCTCAATCCCCAATCTCACACACACACACACACACACACACACACACACACACACAGCAGGTTGACAAAGAATAAGCGTAATAAATTTAGTTAATTATAGTCTATGTACACGGATACCTTCAGAACAAAGACCCAAAGACACAGAGGAAAATGCCTATTTCATGTGTAGTTTGGATGCAGTAGGGACGCAACATAGAAAGCAGACTACGCTAAAGGTATGACCTGACAGGAGTAGGCTGAGTGGAGAAACCAGCGAGCCCTGTCTGTGCGGATCCTTGTGGCCTCTGGTCCAGCTTTTTTTTCGTCCCTTTCATACAGCAGAAACCCTTTGATATAAAGGAGGGTCTCAGGACCTGCCAGCAGGTCCGAGTAGAAAGGCGGAGAAAGACTGGAGTGACATGGCTAGGTTTTGTGGCTTGCTTCAGAGCAGGGGGACTTTTGTGTCTAAGACTTGCTTTGGGAAGAAGCACCCTGGTTTCTACCACTTGCTTTGGAAGAAACAAGGAGCAAGCGATGGGAGGGTGGAAAGTCAGGGAAACCTGAACCTGAGGCTGCTTCTTAGGCCTTCGTTGTCAGTTCAGAGTATTTAGCCACCAAAGTACCATGCTATGTGGTGGTGTTTGCCAAAGCTCAGTAGCAGAGATGGAATGAAAGCACCCTTTCCTGCTATTATAAAATAGTCATTTTAAATAAGTAAAACGATGACTCTAATGTTAAAATTTTATTTAACTTGTGCATTGACCAGGAACCCAGAAAGGTATTACAGATAACTCTAGGATCACCCAAAGACGCTTAAGTTTAATTGGCAATGAGGAGATTAATTTGCTTAAGTGGGGGCTGGGGAGATAGCTCAGTAGACCCGGCAAGCACAAGGGCCTGAGTTCAATTCCCTGTTCCACAAAAAAAAAAAAAAAAAAAAAAAAAAAGTAACTCAGTAGAATAAGTGCTTGCCGGGCAAGTGCAAGGGCCTGAGTTCAATCCCCAGTTCTGGGGAAAAAAAAAAAAAAATTGCTTAAGTGGCCCTGACTTCTTAGATGCAGCGGACAGAGCCATAGTAGGGACCAGCTTGCATTTGCATTTCTATGAATCAGAATTATTTGCACCATTCTCAGTATTTTGCCATTCAGAGTTTTAAAACCCCTAAGAGAGAATAAAAGATAAAAGTAGCTTGCTGACAGGGTACCTGCCTTCTTTCGGTCATTTTCAATCTCCTTTTGCTCACAGCAATCTTTTGTCCATTTCAGTCTTTCATGATTCTTCCTATTAGTAGTGCCCAACTTGTCTTCCAACATAGAGCTACAGTGTGTGAAGCTTTTTAGAAAAGGCTTTAGAGATATGAAGGGCTTTGCAGGACTGCATGAATCATACAGATGTAAGGCCTCTGGGTTCCGTAGATAATACCTGAGTAAATTAAACCTCACTCTGTACAGATGCCCGTGTGCTCTAAAAACCAGTCCAATCTTTCTCTTTGTCATCTAACTCAAACTCTCCTGAACTGCAAAATAATGTATCTAGAAATGTGCTGATTTTTTTTTTTTAAACTGGGGATTGAACTCAGGCCTACTGAGCTATCTCCCCGGCCCCTATCTCCCTGGCCCCCTGATTTATTTTTTGATGTTGGGGATAGGCCTTGATGTTCCAAGGCCTTGAACATAGTAGGAAAACATTCAATCATGCCACTATCCCTTTTAAAAAGTTTTGACATCATAAAATATTTTATGAATTTAAAAAGTTTATTGAATCATATAACATCCGGGTACTCACTACTCAGTTTAAGAAATACAGTATTATAAATACAATGGTGTTTGTGCCTCCTACCTAGCCATATTTTTCTTCCTCCAGAAATAACAATTCTTTTTTTTTTCTTTCTTTCTTTCTTTCTTTTTTTTTTTTTTTTTTGCAGAACTGGGGATTGAACTCAGGTCCTTGCGGTTGCCAGGCAAGTGCTTCTACTGAGCCATCTCCCCTGCCCCTGAAATAATCATTCTTAATATGGATGTGGACTTTATCATTCCCTTCCAGTTTGATGCTTTTTACAACGTAAGTTGCATCTATAAACAGTACAAGATTGCAAAACACCAAACCAGGGTGCACAAGGCCCTGGGTTCAAGTCCCAGTACAGAAAAAATGCAAAAAAGTGGGAAAAGTGCCAGAGGAAAAAAAAGGACAAGTAAAGTCTACAGACATAGAGTAGCTGTGTCATACACTGTGTAGTCTGTATGTGTTGGCAGTGCAGGAACACGGAGGAACGTTTCCTCCCACTGCATCAGAAAGCTGACCTTAGGGGCCAGGAGATGGCTCAGTGGAATAAGCGCTTCCCTGGCAAGTGCAAGGGCCTGAGTTCAATCCCCGGTTCCGCAAAAAGAAAAAAAAAAAAAAAGAAAGAAAGCTGACACTTGTAACAAAAGACTCCTATTCGGTCATCCCTTTAGTGCAGTCTGATTTCTAGGTTGCGTCCCTACTTCAACAAACCTATGCATGAAATAGACAATGATTAAGCAAATTTGTTACACTTTTTCCTTGTTAAACTGCTCTGTGTGTGTGTGTGTGTGTGTGTGTGTGTGTGTGTGTGTGTGTGTGTTTTACCTGGGATTGAGCCCAGACCTTAACACTGAACTACACCAGCTTAATATTGAAACAGGTCTTGCTAAGTTTCCCAGGCTGGGCTGGAAATTGTGATCTTCCTGCCTCAGCCTTATGAGTGTGTGTGTGTGTGTGTGTGTGTGTGTGTGTGTGTGCCACCATCAGCGTGGCTTCACATGTAGCCAACTTATATGATTCTTCCCTCTGTAATTTGCTCCTTTCCTGGCATTGAAAATCCCAGGCCCCAGGCTGGCCAAATAGCTCAGCGGATTAAAGTGCTTGTAATCCCTGTCTCAAAACACGCACATGGAAACAAAAAACATATCACCCGTTGTATGATCATTTGCACTTTGCTTTTTTTTTTTTTTTAACTTACTAATGTTTCCTGGAAATCATACTTATCTGTTCATAATGACCTTCCTTGGTCATTACTAGAACCACACAATACTCTACTAGATACATGTAGCATAATTTATTCAACCAATTTCCTAGCCTTGGACATTTATGCAGTTTGCAATATTTTACATTATAAATAATGCTGTAAAGCACCTATCAATATCTATCTATCTATCTATCTATCTATCTATCTATCTTCCTACCTACCTATATCTAACCAAATTCCAGGTAATTTACAAAAGTGGAATTGCTGAACTGAAAGATAAGTGTACATATATTTTATTTGAAACTACTAAATACAGCAGGTGTGACGGTCCATGCCTACTGTCCCCGTTATCTGAGAAGCTGAGGGAGAAGGATCACTTGAGTCCGTGAGTTCAAGACCAGCCTGGGAAACGTAGTGAAGCACCACCTCAAAAAGCAAATGACAAGAAAAAGAAATTGTCCAATTTCCCTCAGAAGAGATCTGTTCATGCCTTATTCCAACCAATCATAAATGTGAGTACTGGCTTCCCTGAAGTCTTGTATAATACATGTTATAGTCTCAAGCTTGTAAAAAAAAAAAAAAGGTTTTTTTCTCTTTCAAATGGTCCAGGGCTGAGGAGATAGCTTGGTGGCATAAGTGCCTAGCTGGTAAGTGCAAGGACCTGAGTTTGATCCC
>NW_004524583.1:32602464-32616299 GCF_000260255.1 Octodon degus
ATATAATGAATTGTGCATGTCTTTTGCTCTTTTTCTTGTTTCTTTTTCTTTTTTTTAGGCAGAGTCTTGCTATGCAGTTCAGCTGGCCTTGTGCTCACTTTTGTAGCACCCAGGCTAGTCTTGAACTTGCAATGACCCTCCTGTCTCAGCCTCCTGAGTGCTGGGATTACAGGTATGTGCACCACCATGCCCGGGATTCTTGTTCATTTTTTATTGGATTTTTGTATTTCTTTCTCCCTTCAGATTTTAACTATATATATCTCTTTGTAAACTTAGGATATTAGCCCTTGCTCTCATATATATCTCAAATATTGTCTCTCAGTTCATCATTTGCTTTTTTTGAGACAAAGTTTTGCTAAGTAGTTCAGGCTGGCCTTGAACTCACTCTGTAGCCCAGGCTGTCCTCTAACTCGTGATCCTCCTGTCTCAGCCTCCCGAGCCCTGGGATTACATGCATGTGCCACCATGCCTGGCAAGAATTTTTCATTTTTGTAGGAAAAATTTTAAGGGCAGATAATGAAAGAAACTGAAAAGTAACATTACCACTTTAATCGTATTACTTTTGTAGTTAAAAACATTAAAGTTTTGAGTCCAGGCTTGGTGGCACATGTCTGCAATCCCAGCACTGGGGAGGCTGAAAACTGGAGGATCACTACCAGCTGGAGCTGCGCAGTGAGACCCTCTACCAAATATATTAAAGAAAAAAGAAAGAAAGGGGCCGGGGAGATGACTCAGTAGAATAAGCGCTTGCCTGGCAAGCTCAAGGGCCTGAGTTCAATTCCTGCTTCCGCAAAAAAAAAAAAAAAAGAAAGAAAGAAAAGAAAAGTGTGTGTTCTAGAAAACAAGAAAGAAAGAAAAAAAAATTTAAAGTTTCACAAATGGGCCTATACTTGGTTTCTCAGAGAAGAGCCGATACTGGGATTTTTTTCCATTTGCAGATGACCATACTCTTTTCCTAGGTCCTTCCTCCCATGTAGGAGGGTGTTTCTCAAGGGTCATGGGGGTCCTATTCCAAGGTAGACCAACCACTATCCCAGAAATTTGGGGTTTTTTCCTACCTGGAGTCCCTGACACTGAATCCAGAGAGGTGGTATACATAGATTATTGTGGTTTCTAGAAGAAGCTCTCTATTTCTACCTGAAGTTTGTTTTCACGGTTTCTTCTTGAATTCTGAAATATCTCTTGGAAATTTGGAAAAAAAAAAATTCCTTTTTCTTTTTACTTATCCTAAATACTCAAAAATCAAATCTAAATCATGAACTTGGACTAAAGCGCCTGCTTAGGCAGAGCGCAGTGGCGGGGGTTCAATCCCCAGCGTGCCCTGCCCCCAGGGTGTGCTGAAAGGTGATTGAGACTGGGCACGGTGGCCCGTGCCTGTAATCCCAGCACCGGGGAGGCTGGAAACAGGAGGATGCTACAAGTCCGATCTATGTAGTGAGACCCTGTAGTCCCTGTAGACCCTGTGCTAAATACATTAAAAAGTATATAAATAAATCATGAACTTATCCCTGTGCACTCCAAATTTATGTCTCGTGATAATAGGCCTATTAGTCCTAATGATGTCAAAGGCTTTTGGTCGGGGTTCAGTTGAAGAAGATAAATGCGGAAAATGGCAAAACAAAAGTCGTTACATCCTTTCACGGTGGTCCTATTCCAAGGCAGACCAATCAGGAAGAAGGGATGGGCATGCAGCTCAGTGGCAGAACCCAAGCTTAACACGTGGGGCCCTCGGTCCGTCACCAGCACCAAAAGTGCTTTAACAACAAAAAGCCTGCAGGTTCTACTTCGAGTGAGCTCTTTTTCTTCTTTTGGACTGCTTGCTGTGGGGAACACCAGAGTTTTAGACAGCGGATGCCATTTACTTGCTAGCTCACTTCGCTAGCACGGCCTGTAGGAACCCAGGCCTTCCACCAACCCCCTGCCCACGGGGAGTCAGGGCCGCGGAGAAGGCTAGAAGCAAACATTTGCTCAGTCTGCAGGAGATGGAGTTTGAGGGCAGAGCCGGGTGGAGGTGCCTGCTTCACACACGTTCTTCTCTCTCCGGTGCTGGGACAAAGCCCGGGGCCTCGGGCAGGGAGGCAAGTGGCTACTGAGCTGATTCCCAGCTCCCAAAGATTTCTCTTTGAAGGTTATTTTCACACGGCATCCCAAGAAATCTCACCTTCTCTATGGAATTTTTCCGAGTCTCTTTCTGTCAAATTGAACTTTCAAGGGCAAATTTATATTATATAAACATCCATTCAGGTTGGTAAGTTACACCTTTTTGAGACAGTCTCTTTCTAGGCAGCTCAGGCTGACCTTGAACTCACAATCCTCCTGCTCCAACCTCCCGATGAGTGGAATTGCAGGTGTGCACCCCAATAACTGGCTTTATGAATTAAAGCATATATCCTTTAAAATTGAATTTAAAAATAAATAAATAAGATAGAATTGAATTTTTTGGAAGTGGTTTTATGCCTCAGCAAGGTCTCTATCACTCGCTGCAGAGGGGAGGAGAAATCCCGTTCATCTTTCTGAGGATCATTTTGCTGATTTTGAAGACAGCACTTTTAGGGTCAAGTTCTGCATTTCACTAGTCAGCAATACAAAGAAAAAGGAGGAGGACGGAGGTAAATCTTGGTGGCAGAAGTGGAAGAAGGGATCATAGTCTCTTATCCAATAACACTGAAATAATGAGTTTCTAATTAAACTCTCTAAGAAGATCAGTCAAAACAACAGCAGATAGCGCTTGCCAGAGAAGCACTTACTCTACTGAGCCATCTCCCTGGCCCTACCTATAGCAACTTGAAGAAAAGGCAGGGGACAAACGTTAGGTCCAACACAGTGTCACTCTGGCCTTTCAGCTCCCAGCTTCTTATGGAACTGCCTCTGGGGACTTACACTGCTTCCTTTGCCCAATTCTGCTTTCTCCCCCTTCCTTCCCTAGGTGCAATCCCAAAGGCGTTCCCTCAGAAATACATGGACACATGGGGCTGGTGAGATGGCTCAGTGGTCTAAAGCACCTACTTAGAACAAGCTTAGCTAAAGCTACAGGGACCGCGGTTCAATCCCCCAGCACCACATGCAAGCCAGCCCCGCCCCCTGATGGGCTGAGCTGGCCACACACACACACACACACACACACACACATAAATAAAAAAAATAAAAAAAGAAATACATGGACACAAACTCCTCAGCACTGACCTTCAAGATAAGCCACTGTGAACAGGAAGAAATGCTGTTTTGTCAAGAAAAAAAGTGTATTCATTTATGCCTGAATTCAGTATTTGTTATATCATTTTTCAACTGGGGAACTAAGTTCATCAACAATAATGTTTTTTAAAGACTCTGTTGTGTTGTATAATCCCAGTTTTATAGTGTCCAGAAAAGGCAAATCCATAAAAACAACATAAAGTAGTGGTTGGCAGAAGGTAGAGGAGGAGGCACAACTGGGAGTGACTTCTATTGGGTATTCAGCACTAAAATATTTTGTAAAAATTAGCTCTAGCATATTTTGTTTTGTTTGCTTTAAGATTTATCAGTATTAGGGGGCCTGCCCCTTAGCTCAGTTCTTCACCAAAGCAGTCAGGCTCAGGTTGCTGTGGTTCGATTCCCACAACTCAAGCCAGCCAAACCTGCCCTGAAGGCATTCGGAGCAAAAAAAAAAAAAAAAAAAAAAAAGATTTATCAGTATTAGAGCTTGAAGCTACAGCCTTATGCATAACTAGGTAAGTGGTCTCCTACTGAGCTACACCCCAGCCCTCATGAGATTTTATTCTGAGACAAGACTGGTCTTAAATTTATAATTCTCCTGCCTCAGACTTCTGCATAGTTGAGATTACAGGGGTACACCACCAAGCTTAGTTAGCATAAGCTTTTGTTGTTGTTGTTTTGTGGTACCAGGGATCAAACTCAGGACCTTGCGCTTGCCAGGCAGGTGCTTATGCCACTGAGCTATTTCCCCAGCCCTTTTTTTGTCTTTTTGAGACAGGATCTTGCTAAACAGTTCGGGCTGGCCTTGAGCTCACTTTATAGCCCAGCCTGGTCTCAAACTCACAATAATCTTCCTGCCTCAGCCTCCAGAGTGCTTGGATTACAGGCGTGCGCCTGGAAAGCAAGCTTTTGATGTATTTCTTATGAAATTTAGACAAATCAATACCAAGTTCTGGGGCTTGCCCCTTAGCTCAGTTGTTTAAGTGGCTGCTTCAACAAAGCAGTCAGGCTCAGGTTGCTGTGGTTCGATCCCCACAACACAAGACAGCCAGTCATGCCTTGAAGGCATTCGGCGCAAAAAAAAAAAAACCCACTTCTGCCATTAACTAAGAAGAATATATGTAGTGTATTATTTGTTGAAACTGTACTTCCGATTAGATTTGAAACTGTCTCATTGCTGTTTATCAATAAAACTTAAAAAAAATACCAAGTTCTAATAATCCACTGATCTATGCAGCCTACAGTTACCACACACATTTTTCTAGGCCCAATTTAATAAAAGGTTCTGGGAGGTTCAGGAAAACAAAGTCAATAATACACAAACCCGGGTATCACAATAATAAGAAAAGAGGACTCATGGGAAGTGGATGTGGCTTTCCTTCATTGCCTTGTTGTGTTGTTTCTCAGAGGATGTAGTTTAGGTTTACATTTATGTCATTATGGACAATTATCACTTCCACAGAAAGCTATTTAGCATCGAATTATTTCTGATATTGCACTGAGTGCTGTAGGTGTCATGAGTCAGATATACTTGTGTCCCTTTGGAGTAATTTGCAATCTTACAGAGATGACTACACAGGAAGTCATATGAAGTCATTTTAATTTAAAAAATAATTTAGTAAATCAATATACAAACATCAGATTAAATGTTACCATGCTTGAGTGAAATATATACCACACAATTTTTGGGTAAAGTATAGGTGATAACAATTGATGCTTCTTTAAAGTTAAGTCTGGAAAGTGATTCTCTCAGAAATCATTTGAATGAAGAAAGAGACAACACGAAGTCTTCAGAGGGGGAAAGGAAGGCAATTCCAAGTGTATGCCTCAAGAGGGCTAGATGCTTGGACTCAGAACTTGCTCCTCTGCTTGCTGGTTGCTTAACTTCATGCTCAACTGATTTAACCTTAGTTTCTTCTTTTGTAAAGTGAGAATAAGGGCAAAAGGGTTGTTTTGAAACTGAAATCATACAGGAGGAAACGAAGTTACACAAGGCATTATCTAACTCAAAGGGGATTTTACATAAATGGCAGTAATCCTTAGTGTTAGAAAATCCTTGTAAGTAGAGGAGAAAAGCTGGACATGGTGGCACACGCCTGTAATTCCAACACTTAGGAGCCAGAAGCATTGTTGCAAGTTCAGGGTCAGCCCAGGCTACTGAGCGAGTTTGAGGCCAGCCTGAACTACACTGTGAGACTTGGTCTCATGCAAAACAAGAAGTAGAGGAGACTGAGCACCTGCCTGGCAAGCGCAAGGACCTGGGTTCCATCCTGTCTCGGTTACTCTTCTCTTATTGCTGGGACAAAATACCCAACACCCAAAATGAAAGAAGAAAGGTTTATTTAGTTCACAGTCAGTGGAGGTTTCAGTCTATACTCAGCTGGCCCCAAGGCAGAGTGACACATGGAAGGGAGTAACCATTCATGGTGGCAGCAAAGAGCAGAGAGCAAAAGCAAATAAGAATAGCAGCAACGGCAACAGAGAGCAAATCTATCTCCCATATGCTGCATTCAGGCTGTCTGTGCCGGGCCAGGTGAAGCACTCACAGCCGTAATCCCAGAAGCATTTACACCCATGACCCCAGCAGCACTCACACCCATAATCCCTGCACTGGATCATGAATTAACCACAAAGTCTAGAAGTCTGCCTCATGATTGCATGAGGCTTTGGGGGGGGGGGGACAACTAGACATGAACCATAACAGATTCCCAGTACCACATGCCGTGCTGGCCACCGAGCCCTGGCATGGTGGCGCACACCTTCCATCCCAGTGCTGGCAGGCTGAGACAGG
Source organism: Octodon degus (assembly GCF_000260255.1). Classification (NCBI taxonomy): domain Eukaryota; kingdom Metazoa; phylum Chordata; class Mammalia; order Rodentia; family Octodontidae; genus Octodon; species Octodon degus. Next base: position 32,608,448 of record NW_004524583.1, read on the forward strand.
AGGATCACTACGAGTCTGAGCTGCACAGGGAGACCCTGTACCAAATAATTTTTTTTTTTTTTTAAAGTGGAGGAGAGGGGCTGGGGAGATAGCTCAGTGGAATAAGCGCTTGCCTGGCAAGTGCAAGGGCCTGAGTTCAATCCTCAGTTCCAAAAAAAAAAAAGAAAGAAAAAAAAAGTGGAGGAGAAACAAGATTAAAATATACTTGTAAATCTTCTACTCATTCCTTGAAATTTGGGGACAGAAACGTTTTCTAAGGAGAAAAATCACACTTATTACGAAGGAATTCACTAACTCTAGAAACAAGCCAGAACTAGTTTAACACTGAAGGGTTTTTATTTTAGTTTTAGTACTTTGAAAGACTTTTTTAAAAATCAAGTTTTATAATACTGTTATTTTCTATTACTTTTAGTCTGAACATTTTCTTATTCATCTATTGGTTCAAATTATTATTTTTATTTTTATGAGCAGAATATATTTATTGAGGGAAAGAAAGCTTCTGAGAGATGGTCAAGAGGGGGCCTGAGCGAGTGGTTCCTGGGAAGCTGTCTCCTCCAGCGACTTTTATAGAAGAAAACCATGTGGTGAGGTGGGTCTAAAGTGAAGACATGGGAACTCACTTAGGTGGGCATGAGGTGGGACAAAGCTATAGTCAACCAATGAGATCATAAGCACTATTTGATCAGGTAAAATTGATTAAATCCAGTACCAAATGCGGAAGCGCGGGTGTGAATATAGGACAGGGTTTCTTCCAGTTGGGGGTTGGGTTAGTGACTCATTTGGGCTCTTTCAAAGTGATTGATACCTATTTAGAATATCAATCCCTGATGTCCATCCCTAGGGAAGTAGGTTCAAATTATTATAACAAAAAGTTATTGCAGGTCTCTCTCCATACATGACAGAAAAAAAGATGAGCTCCAGACTGTAATTCTGCCTCAACAGGCTGAGGCAGGAGGATTTCCCATGTAGGGCTAGCCAGGCCACAAAGCAAGTTCAAGGCTAGTGTGTACTATATAGTGAGGCTTCCATCTCAAAAATTAATTCCTGCCTGCAATTGCAAGTCCAGCGTGGTGGCACAAGTCTACACCACCAGGCCTCCTACACGCTGAGGTGCTAGGATTACAAATTTCAAGCCCAGCCTGGACAACTTAGTGATTTTTTTCTAGATCCTGTCTCATAATTTGAAAAAACTATAAATAGGCTGGGGCTGTAGCTCAGCGAAAACCTTGGCTCAGTCCCAGTCCCCCTCCCTCCCGCATCCGCGCCTAATTCTAACCAGAGGCTTCTATCCAGACACCTTCCCAAGAAGTGAGCTCCTTGCCAGTCACCCTGTAGGTCCTCCATTCCATGCCTTATGACGCACTATCAGGCCCCACACGAATGCAGTGTGAACAGCAGTTCTTACACGTGTCTGCTGAATTCTCTCAGGATCTGAGACCTCTGGCAGTCTAAAGTCGACCTGGGAATAAGGTTTATTCAATCTACTCATTAATGAAATAGAGAAATCGACCCACATTCACTAATCCACTTTGAGGAATTTGGAATGCACTGTGAAAAGAAAATCTACATCCTGTCACAGACGCACAAGCGGCGCAGGAAGTCCAGCACTCCTAAGCGGCCGGTTCAACCGCATCAGCGCTCGGGGCGAGCCATCCGCAAGGCAAGGGACAGGCCGGCCGGCCCGTCAGCGTACTTTCCCAACTGGCGGCTCGCGGGGTCCACAACACGAATCAAATCCTCCAAGGACGGCTGCGTGTGAACTCGGGGGCCCGGCTGAACACCTCGCTCTCGGGTCCAGGCGGCAGCGGGGCCACGAAGCACCCCGGGAGAACGCCGCCGGGCCGGACGTCGCGCCTGCGCCTGCGCCTGCGCCTGCGCGGTGGGCTGGGGGGGGGGGGCGCACGTCGTCGCGCGGCCCGGCCGCCCCTCACTCCGGTCAAATCGCGCGAGATCTCCCACCGCGACCTCAGACTCTGAGAAGGTGAAGCGAGTCGCCCGCGGCTCGGCTGCGGCGCCAAAGCTGGGTAAAGCTCGCGCGATAGGCGAGGAAAATTCAAATTAGAGTGAGCTCCCAGCTTCCCCTGGAGGTGCGGGCGACCCCAGGCTTACTACCTAGGACCCTAGGAGAGGGAATGCTGAGGAGAAGGCGGTTCGCTGGCTTGTCAGGCTAAACCTCAGGGGTGGACGTTGTCGTACTTGAGGCGCCCTTGGGGCTGTCGCGTAGCCCGTGTGACAGGTTAGCACCTACTCTGTGCCGGGTGAGGAGGTGGACTGGATTCCGCGCGGCGCCGACGCAAGCCTGTGTCGCGTCTGTGCCCACGACCTAGAAAGTCAGTTTGAAAGTCTGAACTAGAGGCGCAGGTTGTTCGTTCTGCGGTTGACCGGGGAAGGCTCCCAGGAAGGCGAGGGCGCCGAGGGAGGGAAGCGCCCTGCGGGAGTTCGCGCGTGGGAGCCTGGGGAGAGAGACCGGTCAGGACCCGCCGAGGGGCCGAGTGACGCGCTCGGGCGGGAACGGGGACGCGTATTGGTAGGCGACAGTGGAGGCCGCGGCTGCGGCGGAGCACCTCGGCGGAGTGCTTGCCTGGGACGCAGAGGCCCTGGGTGTGTGCTTCCCGGCTAGTACGTTCAGGCTGGCAAATGGTGCGGGAGTGTGGCTTCCAGCGTTCCATTACTCGCCCTCCTCTGTCCTCTCCACAGTATGCTTCAGGAAACAGGCTGAGCTGAGAGAAGGGACTTTTCTAAGGTTCCTCTTGGTTAGAACCAGGACTCTGAACTCTGCTTTCTTTTCCTGGTGCCATGACCTTTCCCTTATACAAGACTGCAAGGTAGGTTCTCAACATACTGTATGCCAGCACCAGGGAAGCTTTTTAGCTGATTATTCACCTGGTATTATTTTGGCATGTTACCTAGCACCAGTTAGGAATCCACTTAATGTCATACCTGAGAACTAGAAGTCAGATCTTGAACTTGGCATATCTTATTTTAAATAGTAATTTTGTGATAAATCAAGTTCTTTGTACTTTTAGTGTGTTGCTTGTACTTTTAGTGTGTTGCTTGTTGTGCTATTGAGCACTGTTGCAGTTATCTGCATTAATTAATTGTATTCGGCACTTGAAAATTTTGTAATACAGAGGGAGAGAACTGTCATAGTGTACTTTCCATTCTAATAAGCAGTATCTGGAGAAATTTGCAATTATATGTACTTTAAAGAAATAAAACATACTGTTGTGTTTTTTTTTTCTCGGAACGGCCATTGAACTCAGGCCCTTACACTTGCCAGGGAAGCGCTTATTCTACTGAACCATCTCCCTGGCCCCATATACTGTTGAAATTAGAGAAGAGGACAAATATAAAACCTCTTTTGGAAAGATCCTTTGGATTAAAAATGTCATCGTAGTGTAATAACCAATATTGATGGTTTATAAGCACTTTATTTGTTTTATTAAAATTTAAAAAAAAATTTTATTTATTTGTGTGTGTGTGGCCAGCTCAGTCCACCAGGGGGTGGGGCTGGCTGGCATGTGGTGCTGGGGGATTGAACCGCGGTCCCTGTGCTTTGCTAAGCTTGTTCTAAGTAGGTGCTTTAGACCACTGAGCCATCTCAAAAACTTTGCTTTGTAACTCTTATATAACATAGTAATTCACTAGACATGTTCCCTGTGGATTTCATAATGTGATGAAATAGGGTGCACATATCATGACCTTTAAGGATTCCTGTTGCAAATAATCGGAACAGAATCTAGTGAAGCCCCCCGCATTACAATGCATGCCTATAATCCTAGCACTCAGGAGACTGAAGTAAGAAGAAGGCTGAGAGTTCAAGGCCAGCCTGAATTACAAAGCGAGATCCCATCTCTCTCTCTCTCTCTCTTTTTTTTTTTTTTTTTTTTTTTTTTTTTTTTTTTTTTTTTGCTGAACCAGGGATTGAACTCAGGCCCTTGTGCTTGCCAGGGAAGCACTTATTCTGCTGAGCTATCTCCCCAGCCCCTAGAGACCCTGTCTCTTTGTTTTTTGAGACAAGTGTTGCTATGTAGCCCAGGCTGGCCTCAAACTGACAGTAATCTTCCTGCTTCAGCCTCCTGAGTGCTGGGATTACAGGTGTGTGCTACCACACCCAAGGAGACCCTGTCTCAAAAAACGAAACAAAACAACAAAAATCAAGCCCCCAGAACTATGCAGCCAGTCAAAAGTATGGGGAGGTGATAAAAAACCAAAGCAAATAATTCTTTATAATGAAGCAATCAGAGGACATTCTGTAAACAAAGGAATGAAGAAACCAGGCAGTGAAATAACACAGATTCAAAATGTAGCTTGTGAATTTTGAATCCTGAATCCAATGAATATGCACTGGGTGTTACAGTGTATATTAGGCATAATAGTGTAATCTCTTATCAGAAGTGCTTGCCTGAAGGATTTTTGGGGTATAATGGGATGATTCTAGGATTTGCTGGGGGTTTTTGAAGGGGGATTTTTTTTTTAATATTTATTTATTTTTATTTATTACATTTATTTATTGTGTGTGTGTGTGTGGCCAGCTCAGCCCACCAGGGGGCAGGGCTGGCTGGCATGTGGTGCTGGGGATCGAACTGCGGTCCCTGTGCTTTGCCAAGCTTGTTTCAAGTAGGTGCTTTAGACCACTGAGCCATCTCTCCAGCCCCCGGGGGATTTGTTTTAAGGGAAAGCTGGAAAATATAGTTTTATCTGAACAACACCGTGCTCAGAAGCAAAGAACGGGTGTTGAGGCCTCCTAGCCATGTTTGGCACAACTAGTGAGAACTAAATATATCCATGATAAATTTTTAAAAAAATTTTTATTTTAGGGGCTGGCGAGATGGCTCAGTGGTCTAAAGCACCTACTTGGAACAAGCTTGGCAGAGCACAAGGACCACGGTTCAATCCCCCAGCACCACATGCCAGCCAGCCCCGCCCCCTGGTGGGCTGAGCTGGCCACACACACACACACACTAAATAAATAAATAAATAAATGTTTTAAAAAAAAATTTATTTTATTTTTGTATTTTAGGGAAGGGTCTACAGAGTGTTCAGGGTCTCACTACTAGATCAGATTTGTAGTGATCTGCCTGTTTACAGCCTCCCAACAGCTGGGATTACAGGTGCACCACCACGCCCAGTCTCAATTGCTGTTTTAGCACACGCAGGTTGGCACGGCAGGCCCGGAGATTGAACTCCGGCTACTGCACCTGCTTGCAGGCTCTTTAATCCGTTGAGCTATTTGGCTGGCCCTTCCGTTATATAATGAAGCAAATAAGATGCATTTCTGTATTCTTCATTCTGTTTACTGGCTGTCACCAGCATGGTTCTTTTTGGGGGAGGGGGTGCTGGGGAGCTGTTACAGTTTGTGTCTAGATCACCCCATAATGCTTCATGTGGTCATTGGTGGGGCTTTTTCAGAGATGGCTGGATCTAGAGTGTGTGACACTGGGATTAATTCATGGTGCAATGCTAGGATCAAGGGCTTGAGATTAAGGATGTGAGTGCTATCCTCCCTACGTAGCCTGGATAAGTTATAAGGGATAGTTAGAGCTATGGTCATCCCTTGCTTGCTTGTTGTTTTGCTACCTTCTGCCTGCCATGAACTGTTTCTCCCCTAGAATGGCACTCTGCCTTGGAGTCAGCTGATTATGGACTGAAACCTCCACAAACTGTGAGCTAAGTAAACCTTTTTTGCTTTAACTTTGGGTGTCAGGTACTTTGTCTCAACAATGAAGGAGAAGTAACTAAGACAGGATCAAACCAAGAGCTTCATAAATGCCATGTAAGCATTTCACTGCTGGGCTACACCACCCAGACCCAGACATTTACAGTAGGTTTATTTATTTTATTATTTTTTTTTCTTTTTGAGATAGGGTCTTCCTATGCAGGTCTAGCTGGTCTTGAGCTCACTTTGTAGCCCAGGCTGGTCTCAAACTCTCAATGATCCTCCTGCTTCAGCCCCCTGAGTGCTGGAATTATAGGCATGCACCACCACACCCAGTTACAATAGTTCTTAACCAATAGAACTATGTTCTAGGATAGTGTATCTGCAGGAGAGTTGACAAGTCACTGTGGTTCTATGTAAAATCCTGTTTGGGGTAGAAAATGTGAAGAAATATGAGATATGGAATGAGGATATTTGTGTTTCAATCCCAGCTGCTCTTCTTATCTGCATTGTGATTTTTGGGCACAAATCCTAGTTCAACTTCTTTTGTAAAAAAGAGAATAATAAGGGCCAAACAAATAGGTGGTGGTGGGGAGGGAGATGGCTTAGTGGAATAAGCCCTTCACTGGCAAGCGCAAGGGCCTGAGTTCAATCCCTCCTTCTGGCAAACAAAAACAAAAGACAAATAGCTCAGCGGATTAAAGCGCCTGCAAGCAGGTACAGGGGCCAGGGTTCAATCCCCATGCCTGCCGTGCCACCCTGCCCGTGCCCCTGGGGTGTGGTGGCACATACTTGTTATCCCAGCTCTTAGGAGGCTGTAAACAGGTGGATCACTATGAGTCCAATCTAGTAGTGAGATCCTGAACACCCTGTAGACCCTTCCCTAAAAGTATAGAAAAAAAAAAAAAGAATAATAGTAGGCAGTGGTGTCCCCATACCCACTGTGGATTGGTTCTGGAATCCCTCTGGATAGCATCAGTCCCTTATATAAAATGGAGCAGGAGCAATAGTTACACATAAACCCCACATATCTTCTTTAAATCATCTCTAGATTTCTTATAATACCAAATGCAGTACAATATAAATGCTATGTAAGTAGTTGTATTATTTAGAAAATAATAAAACAGTTGTACATGTTCCAAACAGACTAAATACTCTTTCAAACTATTCTCAGTGTACAGTTGGTTGAATCTGAAGATGTGACCTTAAGAATATGGGGCCCTGGCTGTATTTGCATATATAATTTTGTTACAAAGAATAAGTGACAGCATCTTTGTGAAAGTCCTCTGTAAACTAATCATCTCCATATAAGCCATATGTTTAACAAGATTTGAAAAAGAAAAAGATGTGCATCCCATAGTGCCAGCTACTTGTGAGAGGCAAGGGGAGGACCATTTGAGCCCTCAGGTTGGAGACCAGCCCAGGTAGTGTAGTGAGACCCCTGTCTCAGTGGCAAGGAAAAGCTAAAGAGAAAGAAATAAGAGACTGCACTCTGATGATTATTTAACATTTTGGAGACTCTAGAGTTCAGCTCTATAAAGGATACTCTGTGGGATGCAGAGACATACAAGGAATTCCAGGATCCTGCCAATTTAGACTAGCTGAGTGGAGTCACGTGTCAGTGAAGTTAAGATGGTTGTTAAATGTCTAAGTGTGCTGCTGCACAGAGCTTTACACGTGGAGATGGTGCTGATGGCTACATGTATTTCAGGGTTGTAAAAAATAAGCAGTCAAAGCTGGGTGTGATGACACATGCCTGTAATCTCAGCATTCTGAGCAGCTGAAGCAGGACAATACAAGTTTGAGCTCAGCCTGAACAATTTAATGACTTAGTGAAACCTTGTCTCAAAAAAAAAAAAAAAAAAAACAGGATGGAGATGCATGAGATGTGACTGATATATATGATGAATAGTTCATTATAGCTGAGAATGGTGGCATGTGCCCATAATCCCAGTACTTGGGAGGCTGAGGCAGGAGAATTGCTGTGAGTTCAACACTTGCCTGAACTGCATAGTAAGACCTTGTCTCAAAAATAAACATAAAAATCTCTTATTAATCATAATGATGCAGAGAGCGCAGGCCCGGCGAGTGAATGAGACGACCCAGGCCGCGGGGTCCTGAACAGACCCGGAGCGCAGGCCCGGCGAGTGAGTGAGAAGACCCGGGCTGCGGGATCCTGAAAAGACCCAGAGC
>NW_004524583.1:32618369-32628453 GCF_000260255.1 Octodon degus
TTTTTTCTTTCTTTAAAATAAAAATAACTGATGTCAAAAAAAAGTATGCGTGCATACTGCAGGTCTGTACATCTACACACAAAAAAAAATCATAATGATGCATTATGATTAATCCTCGTCAAAATATTACTTCTTCCTTTAAACTCACTTTTGCCACTTTCTGAAGCAGTTCTGGAAGCCTTTTTTGTGATTAAAAGAAAATATAGTGAATGCGGCTGCCAAGTGTAATTCAGTGGAAGGACAGGTAGGTTTGTGAAAAGAGCACAGTGTGTCCTCACCCACCTTTCCACTATATCTAGTGGTCCACGCCCTCAGTGTCCAAACAACCTTGAAAGGTAAGCATTTTGAGTCCATTTAGGGCATGAAGGCAGCCACAGCTGTGACTAAAGACATTACCAAAAGAGGACTTCCAGAACTGCTTCAGAAAGTGTTGAGAACAGTTGAGTGTGTTTGAAGCAAGGGGGAGTATTCTGAGGGGGATTCATGGCCGTGTGTCTGTTACCATAGTAAATTGTTCTTTATTTAAACATTTATCCTATTGCAAAGGCCCTGGGTTCAATTCCCATTACCACCACCACCCAACTAAAGCAGTTGATAGAATGACCTTCTTTTGGCTTCTCATCTTAGATATTAAAGATAGCAAAATGTCTAATGAGAAAACAAATGATATATAAATGTATTAACTTAAGACAAATATTAAAAATATTATTTAATATCTTAAAAATCAAACACATGTAGGATGGACTTTTTAATAGTAATTAAGGGGAATGTCATATTACTTGGGTTTGAATCTGGACCACTTCAGTAAGTGCTTATGCCCTTTAGGATGCCGCAGTTCCCTCATCTTTAAAAGGGAGAAGCTGTGCTCAGTAGTGTTGTCAGGAGACTAAATGAGAGATCATCTATACATTCACAACTAGGTCTAACACACAGAGATACCATGGGTTTGATTGTTTTTCATTTTTTGCTCATGAAGCTAAGGGATTTTCAAGTCAGATAGTTCCAGCACTGAAACTTTGTTTTGCTGCTTTCATAAGCTCAACTTGGAAGTTGAGCCTGGAATAAATGGATCTTTTGCTTACCTTTTTGACCATTCTATACAGAATTTATTTTAATACAGAATTAACTTCTTTCTTTCAAATTTTTTTCTGGGAAGTACTAGGGAATTGAACTCAGCACCTTGTGCTTGCCAGGCAGGTGATTGTGCCACTGAGCTATATCCTGGCCCAGAATTTCTTATAAGATTGAACAATGAAAATTTAAAAATGCTTTGGGACACGGTGGCAATAACCTATAGTTCCAGGTACTTGAAAGCTGAGGCAAGAGGATCACTTGAGTTCAGGAGTTTAAGGCCTCTCTGGGCAGCATAGAAAGACTGTCTCCAAAAGGGGGAGGGGCTCAGCTACTCTTTGTAACACCCACAAGTTAGAGGGAGAAAAGTTTATTTTGGCTCACGTTTCGTAGAGGTTTCAGTCCATAGTCAGCTGGCTTCAAGGCAGGATGACGTGGCACAGGTTTATCACAAAAGAGAAACAGATGGTGGTGTGGCAGGCAGAAGGCAGCAGACAGTGAGCCTGGCTTTCCTGTTCACTCATCCAGGCCACAAGCCTTTGGAGTGGTGCCATCCACACCTAGGGTGCGGCTTCTGTCTTGGGTCAGTCCACTCAGCCACAGCTGGAACTGTGCCAGTTCTAATCAGTGGACCAATTTAGTACCACACACCCTTGATCCCAGTGTCACATGCCCTAGATCTAGCAAGCTCCAAAAATCCTGATGTGTGCATGAGGTTTTAACAACGTGTGGGTATATGCCACAATAGGGGGATTTAATGTAATGCATTTATAGTCAGCAAAACTATAAAAGAATTTCCTCTTTTTTTTTTTTTTTTTTTTTTTTTGGTGGAACCGCGGATTGAACTCAGGCCCTTGCGCTTGCCAGGGAAGCGCTTATCCCACTGAGCCATCTCCCTGGCCCCAGAATTTCTGTTTTGATAAATGAATAAAAAGTATTTGAAAAATTGGTCACAACTCAACTAGGTGGTTTATGGTTTTTTGTTTTGTTTTGTTTTGTTTTTTTGGTGGTTTGTGTTTTGCTGCTAAATTAACCTACTAGCTCTAGAGAAATGTGTCATGCTTTTCTTTTAATCAAGCCATATTAGGATGCTTAATCATGATGGTATGAAGAATTATCTGGTATGTGCTTGAATTATCTGAGGCCAAAATGAAATTGCCTTATTCAGTCTTCAGTGAACTTGTTCCTATTAGCTAAACAGTCTAATAGGTTTGCTTTAGTGACCAAACCTTTTTTTTTTTTTTTGGTAGCCACTCTTTTTTTTAAAATTTTATTTATTTGTGTGTGTGTGTGTGTGTGTGTGTGTGTGGCCAGCTCAGCCCACCAGGGGGCGGGGCTGGCTGGCATGTGGTGCTGGGGGATTGAACCGCGGTCCCTATGCTTTTAGTTTGTTCTAAGTAGGTGCTTTAGACCACTGAGCCATCTCACCAGCCCAAGGAAGGGCTGAGGACCCTGGAATAGGGCCCTCGACCTCTGCTGCATATTAGGCTTTTTTTTTTTTTTTTTTTGGGGGGGGGGAACCAGGGAGGATTGAACTCAGCCCTTGCACTTTTATTCCACTGAGCCATCTCCCCGGCCCTGGTAGCCACTCTTGACAGGAGAATATTTCTCTTCTGGATCCTACCTAGGATTTTTTCCTGTCTTCATTCAGAAACACAAATGGACTTTTTTTGTTTTTTAAATTGTTGAATACTTGAAATCTTTTTTGTGATTTAAAATTTTTCTGTTTTATAGGTGTTATTTTATACAAAAATCTTGTGGGACCACTGCACAAAGAGATGATTGTACAAAGAGTGGTATTGAATTCCCGACCTGGTATGTATTTATCTGTCATCAGTAAACAACACTGGTTTGTGATAAATATTAATGCAAATGGGAGAGCAAAAACTGATTATTTTTGGGTGTAATGGCACGTTCATGCCTGGAATCCCAGCATTTGGGAGGCTAAGGCAGGAGGATCGTGAGTTAAAGGTCAGCTTAGACCACTTAGCGAGACCCTGTCTCAAAAAAACAAAAACCAGAAAACAAAAAAATGCAACCAATTGCAATGGCAGTGTGATAAATTAAGGTAGTAAGATATTTAGACCATAAATAATATTAGAAGTCCTTTGAACAGTATAACAGTGATGAGATAAAGGATCATGAATCATAACATTTGATAGGCTGTACTGCAAGTGTGTGTAGCTTTTGTTTTTTTCTTCACAGTAGGTAGCGCTGATTCTCATTTGCTTTTCTGTTTTTTGTGATGCATCCTGATGGTGTCTGTCAGTGCTGAGGCACAGAAACTTAGGTATAGACGTAACCTGAGAGGTTGAGGCCCCAAGTTGCCCTGGTTTTGCTTCTTACCTACTGCATGGTCTAAGGAAGCCACTCAGCTTTCCTGGCCTCAGCTTAGTAACGTGAGCAGTTAGATACTTGTTTCCACTTTATTACCTAGCTGATTCTTGGAAAGTTATTGATGTTAAATATAATTGAAGGTGAGCACAGTTTTAGTGCTGACATTTTCTGCTTATGTATTTGTCTCAGACTTCACAAATTCTAATTCCCTAGGTTTAAAAACTTAATTTTTATTTATTTACTTATTTATTTAATGGTACCAGGGATCAAACTCAGGACCTTGGGCAAGCACTTACTCGAGCTATCTCCCCGGCCTCAAATGAGTTCTTTTTTTGTTTGTTTGTTTGTTTGGTGGAACCAGGGATGGAACTCAGACCCTTGTGCAAGTTTTGTTTGCTTCTCAAAATGGGAGAGGAAAGCTAATATTTCACTCTGGTTGTCGTGTTCTTGCTAGTTTGTAAAGTTTAATTCTCATAATTTAAAAAAAAGTTGAGTGATTTTTACTTTTCAAACTCCTGTACTATACTATGTGAAATAATTTAGCTATCATTTTATTAAAGAAAATTACAAGCTGACAGCAATATTCTAAAAGAATGGAAAAAGAATGATGAGACTTTTAGAATTTATAGAGTCATTTCTGCAGTTACAGAGAAATTAAAAGACAATATGGATTTATTTTTTTTTTTTTAAATTTTTTTTTAAAATTTATTTATTTATTTGTGTGTGTGTGTGTGTGTGTGTGTGGCCAGCTCAGCCCACCAGGGGGCGGGGCTGGCTGGCATGTGGTGCTGGGGGATTGAACCGTGGTCCCTGTGTTTGCTAAGCTTGTTCCAAGTAGGTCCTTTAGACCACTGAGCCATCTCACCAGCCCCGACAATATGGATTTAAAAGAGAGTGTTTTGAATCCTAGGGTGAACTTTTAAAAATTATACAGGAAAATGATTTTTTGACTTTATATTTTTGCCTGCTATCATAGGAAAAAATGGCAATCCAGTGGCAGAGAATTTCCGAATAGAAGAAATCCCTTTGCCAGATAATATCAATGAAGGGCAAGTTCAAGTTAGAACTCTTTATCTTTCTGTGGATCCTTACATGGTAAGAGCCAAGATTATGAGTTGGTGAAAGTATTTCTGTTTTCATGTCCTTGCTTTGGAATTTTATTGTGTAGTCCTTATGACTGATATTTGAGTAGTTACATCTCAATACTTATGAACTACAGATTACCTTTGTTTTTACTTACTGGTGTTATTAGCAATGCTGTAGAGGGCGTGGATTTTTTATAATAGTAGTAGTCAGTTTCTTCCAGATATCCATGTCACTTCCCAGTAGTAAATAAAGATTGAAAATAATAAAGTACATTTGGAAATTCAGATCTGGTTTCAAGACAGGGTATTTACAAGATCTTTATTCTTTATTCTAGTCAGAAAAAAAATTTTTTTTCTCAATGTGTTTCATACAGGGTCTCACTGTGCACCTTGGACTTGTAGTGATCCTCCTGCTTTTAGCCTCCCCAGTGCTGGGATTATAGATGTGCACCATCACGCCCAGTCTCAGTTGCCCTAGTGCACCTTGTGTGGTGCCAGGGATTGAACCCCAGTCCCTGTGCTTACCTAGGCAAGGGCATGGTCTGCTGAGCTATCTCACTGACCCTATTCTAGTTGATCTTTTTGGGAAAGAAACAGACTCATTTATGCTTCCTCTGGATAAAAGGAGAGTTCTGGACAAGGTGTATATTGCTGAGGACTAAACAAAGCAACTGTCAGGCATGAACCTGAGCTTGAAGGGCTGTCTTCTTGCTGTGTTTCTCAGAGGTTATAGTCTCTATATTCCTAACTGTATCTCATGGCCAAGCCTTTACCTTCTGCTACTTAGATCCTCTAAGCATGGGTGCATATATATTACTGTGGTATGAGGCTTTTCATTCTTTTGGGAAGATACCAAGAAGGAGAATACCTGAGTCAAATGGGACCTCTGGTCCTATTTTTTTCAGTTTATGTATTTGGTACAGGGTCTTGCTATACAGCTCAGACTCATAGTGATCCTCCTATTTTCAGCCTCCCCAGTGCTAGGATTACAGTCATGTGCCACCATGCCCAGACTCGCCAGCTTAGTGCACCTTGGGGCCAGTGCAGCCAGTTTTGGGGATTGAAACCCTGACCCTGCGCTTGTCTAAGCAGGCACTTAGTATGCAAAGCTATATTGCTGGTCCTAGTCTTGGTTTTTGAGAGATCTCTACACTGATTTCCACAGTGGTTGCACCAGTCTACACTCACACCAGTCATAGCGAAGGGTTCTTTTTCCCCACAGCCCACCAAGATTTGTTGTTAGCTGAATTGTTGAAGATATCCATTCTTTCTGGGGTAAGATGGAATCTCAGTGATATTTTAATTTGCATCTCTTCAGTGACCAGTGATGTTGAACGTTTTTTCATATATTTATTTGCCATTTCTGTTTCTTCATCTGAGAAGTACCTATTCATTTCAAATGCTTATTTTTGGATTGGGTCTTTAAAATTAGGTCTTTAATTTTTTTTAATTCTTTACATATTCTAGATACTGGTTCTTTGTCTGAGAACTTAGTGGCAGTTTTTTCCCCCACTCTGTGGGGGTTTTTTGTTGTTGTTGTTTGTTTGTTTGTTTATTTGGTTTGGTTTTTTTGGTCTTTTTTGAGACAGGGTCTTTCTGTGCAGTTCAGGTTGGCCTTGAGCTCACTTTGTAGCCCAGGCTTGTCTGGAGCTCACAGTAATCCTCTTGCCTCCTGAGTGTTGGGATTGCAGGCATGCACCACCATGCTAGGCTATGTGGGTTTTCCATTCACTCTGTTAGTGATTTCTTTTGCTGTGCAAAGCTTTTTTTAATAGGTCCTACTTGTTGATTCTTTGTGATAGTTCCTTGTGATTGGGGTTTTGTTATGAAGTCTTTGCCTATATCAATGTCAAGAATTCTGCCTATTCTCTCTCAGCAGATTTAACGTTTTATTATTATTATTATGTTCCATTTTATTTGCTTTTGACACAAGATCTCACCATGTAGTTCAGGCTGGCCTCAAACTCATGGTGAACCTCCTGCCTCTGCCTCTGAGTGTTGGGATTACAGTAATACACTACGACAGCTAGCTTCTGTTTTAATATTTAGGTCTTTATATGTAGATCTTTGTCCATTTCAATTTTAGTTTAGTGCACAGTGTTAGGCGTGGGTCTAGTTTTACTCTTCATCATGTGAAAAGCCACTTTTTTCCAGCACCATTTATTAAAGAAGCTATCTTTCTTCCAATGAAGAAGATAAGGTGGCTGAGTATGTCTGGAGTTGTTTCTCGGTCTTCTGATCTGTGCCATTGATCTTCAGGTCTTTTATTTTGTCTGTACCACACTGATTTAACACAGTAGCTTTATAGCATAATTTGAACTCAGGGATTGTGATACTCCCCTCTTCCCTGCCTTGCCTTTGTTACCCAGAATTGTTTTCGCTATTCTAGGTCTCTTCTGGCTCCACATCAATTTTAGGATTGTTTTCTCTAATTCTGTGAGATACGCTGTTGGAATCTTCATTGGTATTGCATTAAATTTGCATAAAAATTTTGAGAGTATGGCCATTTTCACTATATTGGTTCTTCTAAAAACAGGTGATACCTTTCTATTTTTTGATATCTTTGATCCCCTTTTTCAGAGTACTGTAGTTTTTAATGTAGAGGTTATTTATTTCAATAGATTGATACCTAAGTGTTTCATTTTTAGGGATGCTATTGTGAAAGGTGTTGTTTCCCTAATTTCTCTCTCAGTGAGTTTATTTGTATACAGAAAAGCTATTGATTTTTGATGTTGATTTTATATCCAGCTACACTACTAAATTTGATTATTAAATCTAGAGGTGTTTTGGTAAAGTTTTTGGTGTCTTCTATTTAAAGTATCATGTCATCCACAAATAATGATAATCTAACTTCTCCCTTTTTATCTTTATTCCGTTTATTTCTTTCTCTTGTAATTTCTCTGGCTAATGTTTCCAGAACTGTATTGAACAAGAGTAGTGACAGTGAACATCTTTGTCTTGTTCCTGATTTTAAGAGTGAAAGCTTTCAGCTTATGTCCATTTATTATGATGTTGGCTGTTAGTTTGACCTAGATAGCTTTTATCCAATTGAGATAAAGATCATCTATTCTAATTTTCTTTAGGATTTTTATCATGAATATGTATGGACTTTGTCAAATGCCTTTCTGTGTCTACTAAGATAACCGTGTGCTTTTTGTTGGTTCTGTTAATGTGGTATGTTATATTTTACTGTTTTGCATATGTTGAACCATCCCTGCATCACTGGAAATCCTACTTAATCATGATGTATAATCTTCCTGAAGACTGTTTGGATTCTGTTTGCCAGTATCTTATTGAGGATTTTTGCACTTATGTTCAATAGGGAGATTGGTGTATAGTTCCCTTTTTTTGGTTGGATCCTTCTCTGGTTTTAGCATTAGGGTAATGCTTACTTCCAGGAATGAATCTGGGAGTATTGCTTCCCTTTCAATTTCATTTTAAAGACTTTGAGAAGTAGCAGCGTTAGGTCTTCTCTACATTTCTTGTACAATTCAGCAGTGAATCTGTCAGAGGCTGAGCTTTTCTTTGTCAGTAGCTTTTAAAATATTTCTTCAAGAGACTGGGCGTAGTGGTGCATGCCTGTAATCCCAACTCTTGGGAGGCTGTAAACAGGAAGATCACTATGGGTCTGATCTAGTAGTGAGACCCTGAATACCCTGTAGACTCTTCTAAAAAAAAATACAAACCCTAAGTATTTCTTCAAAAAAATTGTATCTTCAATTTCATTTACTGATATTGGTTTATTTAGAACTTTTATCTTTTTTATTGAGCCTTGGTAATTCATATTTATCTAGGAATCTGTCTATTTCTTCTGTGTTTTCCATGTTATAAGAAAACAGTTTCTTTAATATAAGGACTTACAATTCCATATATGACTAGGTTTCTAAATTTCTTTGTAAAAATATGTAAATGCTTATTTCTACTTTTATATAATTATTTTTCCTTCATATTCTGCAAGGACTTAAAGTTCAACATATCAATATCTGATGGAAAATACCTGTTCCAGGATATGCCAAAACGTTTGATATTTCTACAGATAGGATAAACCATACTGCATATATTGCAGGTTAATAATTAGCTTCTCTTCTGGAGGGTTAACAACCTAAGTTAGCAGATCAAAATTTGGAGAAAAAGAAGGGCTACATGATTAGCCAACATTTTGGCCGTAGCCTTTCAAGGTCAGTGAAGACTCGGGACATAGGAGAACCTGTACTGTAACAACATGTAACTCAGTTGTGCTCCAAACTTTCTGATCAAAAAGATTATGGAGCCACAGAGAAATGTGTTCGAGGATTTAAAGTGAGCCTGTGGAGAATCACATGGAGAGAAAAAACATTTTCTCAAGCTTTCACAGAGAGCAAATTGGTCAAGCAATGGCCGTGACTCATCCTCAGGTCAGACACTGACAAAAGGATGTACAAAGGTCGGTACAGGGCTACAGGATAAATCGTGAGAGTACTTGGCTGACCTTATCAGATACAAAAGTTACATTTCTGGGTATATAGGTCTTGCTATATCTTGGTCTTAACATCCAGTAGAAAGTATAAAAATATGATTGAATTTTGAAATCAATGTAATATTTTTAAAAAAAAAAAAAAAAAAAAAGAAAATCAGTTGTAATGGGTTTCTTTCTTGACTTTATTCTGTTCCATTGGCCTGTTTGTCTGTTTTCTATGTCAGTGCTATGCTGTTTTGACTATTATAATCTAATTTTAGAACATTACTAAGTTATTTATTTGTTTACTTTTGAGGTACCAAGAATGGAACCCATACTTAACTCCTTCCCTCCTATTTTTGATTCCTCCAGTAGTGGGAATATAATCCAGAGCCTTGACACTAAGTTACTTCTATAGCCATTTTCATTTATTTATATTTTGAGACAGGATCTAGCTAAATTGCCTAGTCTGGCCTTGAACTTGGGACCAGCCTCCCAGAGTGTGTGGACTGTAGGCTTTTTAATTGCACTTCTTTACTTTTTAGAGAAGTGCATTATTTTTCAAATAAAAAGTTAATGGAGGGGCCATGGAGATGGCTCAGTGGAATAAGCACTTCCCTGGCAAGCGCAAGGGCCTGGGTTCAATCCCCGGTTCCGCAAAACAAAACAAAACAAAACAAAAACTTAATGGAGAAATTAAGATACATGTTATTTGTTTGACTAACATTGTTTGATTTGTATTTTTTCTTTTTTTTTTTTTGGTGGAACCGGGGATTGAACTCAGGCCTTGCGCTTGCCAGGGAAGCGCTTATTCTATCTACTGAGCTATCTCCCTGGCCCCCATTGACTAACATTGTTGTTAGTATTACTTATATATGTTTCTTGTAGTTACTGAGTAAATCAGTAAAGTGTGGCTCAGAACCCAGCAAAATTGTCATAATCAATTTGGTTTTTTTTTCAGCGTTGTAAGATGAATGACGACACAGGTACTGATTACCTAGCACCTTGGCAGCTGTCTCAGGTGGCCGATGGTGGTGGTATTGGAGTTGTAGAAGAAAGCAGGCATACTAATTTGACGAAAGGTGACTTTGTTACTTCCTTCTATTGGCCTTGGCAAACCAGAGCTATTCTGGATGGAAATAGCCTTGAAAAGGTA
>NW_004524583.1:32629322-32634274 GCF_000260255.1 Octodon degus
TTTTTTTTTTGCAGAACCGGGGATTGAACTCAGGCCCTTGCGCTTGCCAGGCAAGCGCTTATTCTACTGAGCCATCTTCCTGGCCCCCAGTGGGACTCTCTTAAAAAAAAAAGAAAAAAAGAAAGAAAACACTATTTTCTAAAATTTAATTAAATTTTATTTTGGTATTGGAAATTGAACTCAGGACTTTATGCTTGCCAGGCAGGCACTGTGTCACTGAGCTAGATCCCTAGCCCTAAAAAATTTTAAAGGGTCTGGGGACATAGCTCCGTGCAGAGGTCTGGGTTCAACCCACAGTATCACCAAAAAAGAAAAAATCTCCCTGTAATTACATACATTAAGATTTCCTGAGAAATGGCCACCTAAGAAATTAATTTATTTTATAATTAAAATTTCATCTGTTTGAAATCCAGAGTTCACATTAACTCTTAGGTTGAACTAGGTAAAATTGCCATTATTTCCTTTGACCTAAAAAAGTGGCAGCTTCATGTAATTTTGCTTAATTGATACATTATAATAGAAATTGCTATATGTCTCTGTACCATAGGTTCCTCAGGTGAAAAATGAAAATGATAGTTGTCTCATAAATAGAAGTGAAAATTATGTTATTAAATGTGACTTTCATAAAAAGCTTTGTAAAGTTTTAGTAGTTTTATTACAAATTCTTAACGAGTTCCAAAAAGTTGCTAATACCAAAATGGAATCGCCGATGTCAAACCCTAACAAAGTGGAGCTAGGAAGCTAGGAGGGAAAACTCCTAATCAACATATGCCTCTGATAAGAACTAATATCAGGACTCTGAAAACCTCAGGCTTGTACCTTGCAGAAATACTATTTCTACAGACGAGATGCTTTTTCATCAACTCACTCCACTAGTGGACAGATGCCAGTCACCTTTAGTAATTCTTTAATGGGGAATAATTGTTTCAAAGCAACTAATGCAACTAACTTGCTTTGCTTTGCCTTTAAAAGGCCTTGCATTCCTCTGCAGGTTGTCAAGGCTTGCATATCCTAGATTGTATCCCTGCTGTTACAGCATAAATCATTTCTGGAGAGCCATTCTTTTTATCACTCAGGTTAGGTTGTGTGAGAGATGTTGCATAATTATTTGTCAACTTGATATTTCTAATAACATAGATGTAACTAGATATTTCTTTTAGGATGTAAAAAAGGAATATTTAGCAGCTAATTTTTTGCCTGTCAGTATTCTTATATCCTTATAAGTACAGCTGGCTTTTGTTCCCAGTTCAAAGTGCTTAAAAACCTTGGAATTTCCTATGTAATAGGAATTTCCTGTGTGATAACAAGCCCCTTTCCATCATATCTGAGTCTGTGTTCATGAGGACACAGTGTGGGTACCTACACAGCCTCAGACTGTGCTGGTCAACAGAAAAACCAAGTAGAATGGGGTTGGAAGTTAAGCTGTATAGCAACTCCTAAAGAATGACAGTTAATGAATTTCTAGATCATTGAACACACCCAGGTACCAGGAAGGAGGTGCATCCAGCTCCTCAAGGACAGAAGTTCCTGCTCTTGGCACCATTCTGGACCTCCCGCTGTGTATTTCACTTGGCTTTTCATTTGTATCTGTTTACATATTTTTATCATGACTGGGAAACATAATATAAAGTGTTTCCCCAAGTTCTATGAGTCATTCTAACAAATTACCAAACTTGAGGAGGAAAAAATAGGGATCTCCATACAGCCAGTGAGTCAGAAGCATAGGAGGCCTAGACTCGCACAGTGTATCTTCAGTAGAGCAGGCTCACATCACTGACACTATAGATTCTGCGATCTTGATACAGGGAGGTTTGGCCTCCTGGTAGGAAGCAAGTAGACAGGCGCACTTGGGGTGTGTCTCGTTGCTGGAACAAAATACCCTAGCAAGGGAAAGGTTTATTTAGCTCACAGTTTGTGGAGGTTTCACTTCAGCTAGCTCCCAAGCAGTGGCACAAGGCAGAAGGCAGCAGTTCATGGCAGCAGAAAACTGTGAAGAGCAGAGGATGGAGCAGCAGTTGTGTGTGTCAAGCCTCTCTCCCTTCCTTGCACATGGACTGCAAAGACTAGAGCTCCTCGGGGAAAATGGTGATGGCTGCTACAAAGATCTGAGCTCCTCCTAAGTGGTGAGGCTGCAGCTATGCGGATCAAGCTCCTCCAAGGAAGTGGCACGGCTGTGATCAGAACTCCAAGGAAGTAGGGCATGCAGAAGCCTTCCACAAGTCCTTTACAAGCCCTTTTTGTGCTGAGTCACTCTAGGGTGAGTGACTTCCCCACCCGTGGAATTCCCAAGCCCAAGCCCAGCCCAAGCCCATTCAGCCAAGCTTGTGACATCTCAAGTTAACACAATGTATCAACCACCACAAGGTGTTAAGAGGGGGAAGCCATTGGGCCCTGGAGATGGCTCAGTAGAATAAGGGCTTGCCTGTCAAGCAAGGGCCTGAGTTTAATTCCGGTTCCACCAAAAAAAAAAAAAAAAAAAAGGTGGGGGGCTACGCGAGTGGTTAATCAAAAGGGCGAGCTCCTGAGTTTGCTGAGGTAGGGAAGCAGGATGCTTAGGTGAATTGGATGAGGCCCCCATACAAGTGAAAGATCTCCTTTGCTGGCTGCTGCTGTGCCTCGGACAGTCTCCCTCCTGACCTTTCCTGGGCTATTCTGTGGCGTCCAGCTGGTGTCCTGTCCTGAGCGTCTGTGCTGACACTGGGTGGTCAGCTGTAGTTCTTTCCTGTAATATGAGCTTTCATTTTATTTTTGCTTTAGAACTAGACTGTGTCTGATCTCCATCTTACATGAGACAACAGGGAATCTGCGCTAGCAGCAACCTGATGTTAATATGAACTCAACTGGATTTTACGATGTATAGTTAGTAAGACGAACTCAGTAGTGTGAAAACCCCTCACACCTATGCTGTCAAGAGTTCTGTGTCTTTCCCATCTGGCAAGATGGCGGGCAAAAAACCTGTGAAGCAGACGTAAAGAGAAGAAACCTGAAGCCAAGATGGCTGCTGCCAGTGGTACTGGTAAAAAGGGTAAGGTAAAGGCAAAAAAGTCCAAGAAGGGGCAGCCCCACCGCAGCTGAAATCCTTTCGTGGTTAGAGGAATTGGTAGATACTCCCGATCTATATGTTCCAGAAAGGCTTTGTACAAGGGAAAGTATACAGCTGCTAAATCAAAGATTGAGGGAAAAAAAAAGGAGCAAGTTCTTGTTACGATCACAAAACCAATTGGTAGGGACAAGAATGGAGGTTCCCAGGTGGTTAAGCTTTGAAAAATGCCTAGATACTACTCTACTGAAGATGTGCCCCGAAAGCTCTTGAAGCAAGAAACCCTTCAGTCAGCATATGAGGAAACTCCGAGCTAGCATCACCCACGGCACCATCTTGATCCTAACTGGGCATCACAGAGGCAAGAGAGTGGTCTTCCTGAAGCAGTTGGCCAGTGGCTTGCTACTTGTGACCGGCCTCTTAGCCTTAATCGTGTTCCTCTCTGAAGAATACAACAGAAATTTGTCATTGCCACCTCTACAAAAATTGATATCAGCAACGTGAAAATCCCCAAACACCTCACTGATGCTTACTTCAAGAAGCAGCTGCGGAAACCCAGACACCAGGAGGGCGAGATCTTCGACACCGAGGAAGAGGGATACCAGATTTCAGAGCAGTGCGAGGTGGACCAGAAAGCGGTGGACTCAAAAGATTTTAGTAAAAATCAAAGCTGTTCCTCAGCTTCAGTGCTACCTGCAATCTGTATTCGCTCTGACAAATGAAATTTATCCTCATAGTGATCCAGATTTCTTACTAAGAACCTAATTAAATAACTGATACATTAAAAAAAAAGTTCCACGTGCGAGTATGCATAAACTCTTGGTGTGCTACGGTGAGAGAGTGAGCAGCCAAGAAGCTCTGAGTGTGCATGGGATAGGTGCTAGAAAAGAGCAAGGGATTCAGGAGGCACATGATAACCGTGCATCACAAATTTACCTCAGTATTTTCATACTGACTTTAGTCAGCAACTATTAAGTAAGCAGCTATTATAATACATGAACCATTTCTGTGCGTTACAGACCTTTATGCCTGTCTTTTATCTATATATAAGATTTAACTGATAATCATTTAAAACTATTGAATACAGACTGCCATCTTTTTTGTTTTTAATCTTTTGAGACAGAGTTTCACTGTGCAGTTCACAATGGCCTTGAAGTCACTTTGCAGCCCAGGCTGGCCTCAAACTTGCAGTGATCCTCCTGCCT
Organism: Octodon degus; assembly: GCF_000260255.1. Classification (NCBI taxonomy): domain Eukaryota; kingdom Metazoa; phylum Chordata; class Mammalia; order Rodentia; family Octodontidae; genus Octodon; species Octodon degus. The sequence continues at coordinate 32,633,568 of NW_004524583.1, forward strand.
CAGCCTCAAGTGCTGGGATTATAGGCATGCCCCACCATGCCCAAACTGCCATATTACTTATTTGTGCTAACTCAACCCCAAATGATGTTGTTTTTTTTTTCTTGGTACCAGGAATCCAACTTAGGACTTTGCATTTACCAGGCAGGCACTTGTGCTACCGAGCTATATACCCAGCCCCAACTAAACCCCAAATGAACCAAGGAGATAGATCCTGATTACTTTTGGAGGTTTATTAAACTTTCCCAAAATTAACTCTTTACAAATTATTTAAAAACCTGTATAGTAGGGAGTGTATATATATATATGTTTTAATTCAGATTTTACAGGTAATAAAATAGAAATAGAGGGCTAGTGAGATAGCTTGGTGGTTCTGAGTGCCTGCCTGGCAAGCATAAAGACCTGAGTTTGATCCCCAGTACCACATGCCATGGCAGCCCTGGAACCCCAGGTACACCATGCTGGTCCTGGAAGCCAGACATGGTGGTGCACGCCTATAATCCCAGTGCTGGGGAGGCTGAGACAGGAGGATCACTGCAAGTCCAAACTGTGTAGCAAGAGCCTGTACCAAATAAATAAGAGAAAAAAAAGAAAGAAAACAGATAAAGGATAGTATAATTATTTTGTTTTTTGTTTTTTAATTTTATTTATGTGGGGGGGGCAGCTCAGTCCACCAGGGGGCGGGGCTGGCTGGCATGTGGTGCTGGGGG
>NW_004524583.1:32634374-32635051 GCF_000260255.1 Octodon degus
GGGGGATTGAACCGCGGTCCCTGTGCTTTGCTAAGCTTGTTCTAAGTAGGTGCTTTAGACCACTGAGCCATCTCACCAGCCCAAATAGTATAATTATTAACAGGACCTAGCAAACATGTAAACATGAAATGAAAAATTGAAACAGACCTCCCTTCTGCAGTTAAACAAGAAACAAATATCACATGGTTCTTACTTTTTTTTTTATGTTATAGAGGTTGAACTCGGGGCCTTCCTTATACATTACATGTACTCTACTACAGAGCTACACCACAGTGTGTTCCTTGGATTTTTAGCATCAATGATAAAAATGGTTGGAGTTTGAGTTGGTGGGAATTCTTTTGGTTTGGTACATATACTTTAAATGGGGTCTCCTGTGTTGCCCAGACTAGTCTTGAACTCATAGGTGCAAGCATTTCTCTTGCCTCATGTACTTCTTGACTACCTGGGAATCCAAACATGTGCCACTACATTTGGCCTTCAGTTGATTTTTTATAGATACATATTTACTTTCCAGTGCTCAGAGATTAAAAACTTTCCAGCTAGGAATGGTGGTGCACATTATAATCCCAGCATTTGGGAGGCTGAGGCAGGAAGACTGACTCAAGTTTGAGGTTAGCCTCAAACGTTTCCAGGGGCTGGGGAGGTGGCTCAGTGGAATAAGCGCTTCCCTGGCAAGC
>NW_004524583.1:32635371-32644458 GCF_000260255.1 Octodon degus
ATTCTTTATAAAATAGATTATAGAATTTTAATAAGATTGAAGGATAGAATTTTAACAAGACTGAAGAATGCTTTACTGTTCTAAAAAACCACAGTGAGCTATTATATCTGCTTGGATTATCATAACAAATCACAGGCTAGATAGCTTTGCCTTCTGAGATGTTTTTTTATTCTGGAAGCTAGGAATCTCAGATCAGGGTTCCCAATTTGGATTCTAGTGAGGTTTCTTTTTCTGGCTTGAAGACAGACACCTTTTCTTTAGCCTCAAGGTCTTTTGAGCAGGGGAGGGCTCTCCTGTGTTTCTTGTAAGGGCATAAGTCCTATTGATGTAGGCACCACCCTTAGGACCTCACTTAACCTTAAATGTCTCTTTAAAGGCCCTGTCCAATACAGTTACATTGGTAATTAGGGCTTTAACATATTGACTTGAGGATAGGGACCCAGTTCAGACCATAACAGCTAGTCTCTACCGTGCTGCCTTAAAGCAGGAATTGCAAGTATTATGTTAAAAGATGTGTATTTTATTTTAGGTAGACCCACAACTTGTGGATGGACACCTTTCATATTTTCTTGGAGCTATAGGGATGCCTGGTTTGACTTCTTTGATTGGGATACAGGAAAAAGGTCATATAGTTGCCGGATCTAATCAGACAATGGTTGTCAGTGGAGCAGCAGGTGCCTGTGGATCCTTGGCTGGGCAGGTAAGTGCTGAGAATGATTTGATTTTTCTAAAAAAGTAGTTGTTTTAAGTCTCTGAATATATGTATGTAATTTAAAGTATGAAATTAAAGCAATTTATATTATTATTTCACACATTTGTGGTAGAGTGTTATTACTTACTTGGACTCTTCTTTTATTTTTATTTATTTATTTATTTATTTTTTTCTGCTGCAACGTGTTTATTATGTGCCAAAAAAACTACACCACAGCTTACTCCACACACCTGTAGGAGAGTGCAGTCTTGCCTGCATATACTACAATGAGGTAGAGACTTCACACACAGCTTCAGGAACCCACAGAGTAGCTGGGATATGCAACAATGCAACATCAGCTCAGCAGGAGGGAGGAGGGGTTATGACACTGGTTCTTTGGCACACAGCTTCCCTAAGAGGGGCAAATGGTATTTAAAAAAAAAAAAAGGAAAGAAAAGTCAAGTTTTCAAATTCCAGTAGCATTTCAGTCAACCTTAACTGTTGATTCATACATTCCTCAAATGAAAGATGTAAAGGAAGGGTACTTGCCCCCTCTAAGAGAAAGGGCTCCTGTGAGCCTTCATCTGCTCCCACCAAAAAAGCAGCCCTTTTTTTTAAGCTCAGTTACAAAAAGAAAAAAGTCCTGTGACTTTGTGATTAAAAACTTCTATCAACCCTCCCACCCACATAAGTGCAACTTAAGAAGGTGCAATAAATCATTTAAAACTATATAGAGCAGTCGCTCAAACACCGTTTTTCCAATCCAGTTTCAAATAAAACAAAAAAAATTTTTTTTCTTGGTTGCAAATGCTTTGATTGCAACTGTGAGAAACAGTGACCAGCAGTCCCCCAGACACAAATTTGCTACAATGTTAAAAGCTGCCAGGAAAGAAAAAATCTCTTGTTCCAAACGACTTAAAAACTGTTTTAAGGAGTGTAAAAAGGAACCGGTAAAAACCCTCGAGCGTAAAATATGAAATATGATTTTGGTTTAAATGAAGAGCAAAGTCTCCTTGTTTACAGTAAAAAACACCAGCTGAACACTCAGTTTATGCCGTTCAGGTGGGGGTTAAATAAATGGAAAGGCACTGTATGGCAACTGCAAGAATGAAACCAATGAGACCTGCACATCATCACCATCAGTATTGCATGGAATGTAAAAAAGCACTTTAATAAATAAACCTAGACGTAGGCATCCGTGTCAATACCTCCTGGACACAGTTCCTTTTTTGCTTTTCATCTGCAAAATGAGAAACTAAAATCTGGGAAAACTACAAAGTTGCTTGGAGGGTGAGCAGACACAAGGTTTTTACACCCCCTGAAAACAAAACCCAACAAAACTCATTGTGCATTAATTATTGCAGAAACAAAGACAGATTCAGCAAGTGCAAAGGTGACTACGATTTTCCCTTGTCCTCGGGAAGCCAGCTCCCTGGTTGCCAGTGGCAGAGTAGCGGTGCAGGCTGCTGCCTGAACTGCAAGCCTAAAGTGCCACCGGCCACTGGGCATTGCCTGCTATGCCTCTAGCTGGAGTCTCGGTTCTTCTGGTTCCGCATCAGAGGGCTATGGTGGCGCAGGCCTTCCATGCTGTGCCGCCAGTGCCAACAGCTCCGGCAGAAATACTTGAAGCAGACCTGATCTCAACAGAAGAAGGGGCCAGGCTGAGAACTGCAGATGTGACACAGAGAATCTTCTAGATAGGGGTCAATCTGAACTTTCTTGGTGAACTTGGTGGTTTTGATCTCCACAAAAGCAGCACTAACTGCTTTTAGGTAACTACGTTGATTATTGAAAGTAACTCGTCCAGACCCAATGGGATACTTGTGCTTATCTGTGTCAATCCCAGCATACACTACTCCACCAAATAGGTCGTTCAAGATGGCAGCCAGAGCCTCAGCATTGAGCATCCCGTGCAGGGCACCAACAAACACTGTCCTACTGGGGTCCAGCCTTTGAGAAGGGCTCCGGACAAAGTTGCTGTCAGCCAAGACCCAGGGGATCACCTGCACCTCCTTGCAGCGCATCCTTCGGCTAGACATTTTGAAATAATATTCACTCAGACCATCTGGGCTCAGCGGGTCATGAGAGCAAGCCTGAAGCAGGGCCCTGACAGACTTCTCCAGTTCGAAGACCAGATATACATATCCTTTAGGCATATTACCTTTGGGAGGACACCGGGGGTGCTTGCCATCCTTACCAGGCCACTCCACACTCAGAGAACCAAAAACACGGAAGGTGTTAACCAATCCAGCTTCGGTAATATCCCAAGGAACACCTCCTAAGAACACCTTACAAGAGTAGATGGGATTCTTATAGTTACGGGGAGGAAGCTGGCCACTCCAGGTACAGGTGGCTTCATTCACAGCTGCAGCTTGCCGGTGGAGTCTGGCCTCCCTCTCTATGCTGAAGGGATCCTTGGGCGCTTCGAGGAGGTCCCAGGATGGCCACATGGAAGCTCCTGGCCATCTCTTTGAAGCACTAGTTGGGGAGGGTGTGACTGCAGCCAGAGCAGCTTGCTCTTGGTCTATATGGGACCCAACCCCCATCTTTAAGGGGTCTCTTGGACCACTCCCTGTCAGAGACAGGAAGGGCAGAGGAGGAGAAATTCGAAGGCTTGAAATCAAATCTGAGAGATGATCTGATCCAGAGCTGAAGTCACTTGTGTCTGAATCAGAAGGGCTGCTAGAACGGGAATCCAGGATGGGCCGGGTGTCCAAGCGAGATCCTCTAACTGAGGGTGGTGCTGGAAACTTGTCCAAATCAGACCCAAGTGGATCCAAAGGCAGAAAGCTCAAGGAGGGGTTTCCTAGGACATTTCCCAGTGGGTTATGCAGCATGCTCAGTACTGAATGTGTGCTGCTCTGGGCTGAGGAGTCTGAGTCCTGGGTGCTCCAGGGTCGGTCCCAGCCCGTCAAGCTGAGGGACTGCAGGCCAAGGCACAAGTCATTTGCATCTGGGAGGCCACGAGAAGATTCTTGCGCAGAGGTGGGGAAAAGCATCTTGCTTGCAACTGTTTCTTCAGAATCCTGGAAGTCTGGTAAATGATCATGCATTCCTCGATTTACTGGTGTAGTACAGACTCTACTGAAATCCAGAGAATTGTCCAATATGGCATTTATCCTTCGAAAGATACTGGAGTTGCTACATGTGGAGAGTGCAGGAACTTCCTGATTGTCCCAGCAATCTTTTATCCTTCCTGTTTCTTCTTCCTGACCGCTGCCCGGTCTGAGGAAAATGCTGGCACAGCGACGCTGGGGCCACATGCATGCGTCTCACCGGGTCACACCAGCAAGCCTAGGGGGCGCCACCGCCTCACGGGCTCTCCGCCCGCGGACGAATCCACCTCTCAGCCCCACCTCACAGCCGCGGGACCGCGGAGTTCGACGCCCAAGCGCGTGCAACCCCGGGACTCGGGCTCTCGCGCCACTCGGACGTGTGAAGCCATGTGACCTCCCCTGGCTAGGAAGGCATGCTGCACGAGGACCAATTCTTCCGCCTTAAAGGGGCCGCGCCCACGCCGTCGCGGCACTCTTCACAGAACGTTTGCCCTGGACTCTTTTTTTAAAATTTGGTATAGGGTCTTGCTGTGAAGTTCGGACTCATAGTCATCCTCCTGTCCCAGCCTCCCCAGCGCTGGGATTACCGGTGTGTACCACCACACCTGGTTTCTGAGGCTGTCTTGGCATGAGGTACTGGGGATCAAACCCGGGTCCTTGTGCTTGCCCGGCAGGCACTTAGACTGCTAAGCTATTTCCCCAGCCCCATTGAACTCTTAATAATAATATGAAGAAAAAAAAATAATATGAATAATATAGAATTTTGTGTTTCATTTTCTGATGCCAGAAATAAATATGGTAAAAACTGGAGCATTGCTGTCATCCATGTAAGGATGCAAATCATAGAGGTCTGTCTGGAATTCCATATGAGTAAAAAGCTAACAAGTGGCAGAGGGTGTAGCTAATTGTATAGCCTGTGCACCTGTGCAAACACATATGAGGCTGCAGCCCCTCCCCATAAGCACAGACTCTTTTGTATTTATTTTGGGGTTTTTTGACCAAGGTTTTGTAATGTAGTTCAGCTACATTGAGCTCACTATATAGCCCAAACTGGCCTTGAACTCAGGATGATCCTCCAGCCTCAGCCTCCAAGCGCTGGGATTACAGGTATGCGCCATCATGCGAGGCACAGATTCCTATTTTAAAGCAATATCCTCAAGTAAGAAAGCATTTATTAGGCATAGCAGCCCACACTTACACTCTGGGAAGCTGAGGCAGAAAGGGCTGGTGAGATGGCTCAGTGGTCTAAAGCACCTACTTGGAACAAGCTTAGCAAAGCACAGGGACCGGGACCGCGGTTCAATCCCCCAGCACCACATGCCAGTCAGTCCCGCCCCCTGGTGGGCTGAGCTGGCCCCCCCCCCACACACACACATAAATAAATAAAATTAAAAAAGAAAAAGAAAATCAAGGGCTGAGTTGGGGAGATAGAGGCTTAAGCACCTCCCTGGTAAGCGCAAGGTCCCAAGTTTGATCCCCTGAACCTTAAAAAAAAAAAATACAACTCAGTGCAGGGCACTAGGTTCAATTCCTAGTACTTTTTTTTTAAAAAAAGTCTATTTTTGGAGGGAGCCGGGAGATGGCTCAGTAGAATAAGGACCTGAGTTCAATCCCTGGTTCCTGCATAAAATAAAATAATAAAGTTTATTTTTTAATTTTTTAATTTTTTGGCAGAACTAGGGATTGAACTCAGGCCCTTGCACTTGCCAGGTAAGCACTTATTCTACTGAGCCATCTCCCCAGCCCCCCTCTACTTTTAAACTAAAGAAAAAAAAATTCTAGAAATGCAGGTGTTTTTGTTTGTTTTTTTTTTTGTTTTTTGGTGGAACCGGGGATTGAACTCAGGCCCTTGCGCTTGCCAGGCAAGTGCTTATTCCACTGAGCCATCTCCCTGGCCCCTGCAGTTGTATTTTGATAGAACTTTACAAAGTGAATTATCTTATGAATAATAGTTATACTACAGAAGCTATTGAAATAAAATAATTTTATTTTGATCCATGCAGGCCTTAAAAATACTGAATTGGAAGGTATGGTGTTTGGAGTTTGTTTCTTGTGTAAAATCAGGCCTAAATCATGAATTCTGTACTGAGTCGGATTTTATTTAGTTTTCAGTTTCTTAATGTTGACGCTGTGTGCCCTCATTTCTCTCTAGGCTTCAAATTTCTTTTAGGTAAAACCAGTGTAATCCACCCTGCCTGTGGTGGGTGGTCTCAACTATTGTAATACCTTGCAGTTTGCAGTTTTTTATTTAAATGTGATGACATAAACCATTTAATTGAAACAATTTTCCTCCTAGATTGGCCGTTTGCTGGGCTGTTCCAGAGTGGTGGGAATATGTGGAACACACGAGAAGTGCCTCTTTTTGACTTCTGAACTGGGCTTTGATGCTGCAGTTAATTATAAGAAAGGGAACGTGGCAGAACAGCTTCGAGAATCATGCCCAGCTGGAGTAGATGTTTACTTTGACAACGTTGGCGGTGGTATCAGCGATACAGTGATAAGCCAGGTGTTTGCTGATTTCTTTTCTTTTTTCTCTCTCTCTCTTTTTGTTTTTTGTATTTTAGAGAAGGGTCTACAGGTTGTTCAGGGTCTCTCTACTAGATCAGACCTGTAGTGATCCGCCTGTTTACAGCCTCCCAAGAGCTAGGATTATAGGCGCGTGCCACCATGCCTAGTCTCTGATTTCTTTCTTATAGATTTGAGTGCATCATCTTATTTGTTTGGCCATCTTTTACCTGACGCTGAAGGGAAAGGAAAAATTGTGGGATTTATTGTACTTACTGTCATATTTAAATGATAAGAAAGAGCTTGCTGACACCTTCATTTGTGCACAAACTTGAACAGTGAGTCTCAGGATCAGCTCTTACCCAGCATTATATATTCACCCTAATTTATTTTTTGTGAAAAATGGCACTGTGGTAGCTGTAATTTCTCAGAATGAACACACATTCAAGGTCTGCATGGGCAACTCAGTGAATTCCTGTCTCAAAATAGAGAAGTCTGGGGAATGTAGCTGTGTTAGGCAAGTTGAGAGACCTGCTTCAGTTTCTTAAAAAAAAAAAAAATTGAAGATGCATTTTTAAAATACTAACATTTGGGCCAGGGAAATAACTTAGCAGCTAAAGTGCCTGCCTGGCAAGTGCAAGGCCCTAAGTTTGATTGTTTTTACCAGAAAGAAAATTAATTAATTAATTAGAATATGAAAGTTCTGTGCCAGGGATATAGCTCAGTAGCACAGCACCTGCCAGACAAGTACAAGGTCCTGAGTTCAATTCTTCATACCAAAATTAAAAACAGGGGCCAGGGAGATGGCTCAGTGAAATAAGTGCTTCCCTGGCAAGCATAGGGGCCTGAGTTCAATTCCTGGTTCCGAAGAAAGAAAGAAAGAAAGAAGAAAAGAAAACAAGTTCTGACCCCTAACAGAAAGAAAGAAAGAAAGAAAGAAAGAAAGAAAGAAAGAAAGAAAGAAAGAAAGAAAGAAAGAAAGAAAAGAAAAGAAAAGAAAAGTTCTGACCCCTAACTTGCCATTAACCAACTCACAGCCATAGTCCCTTTCTGTGGATAGAAAATGAGTTATCCTGGTCTGTGTATCTATGTATTTTTATTGAAATGTCATAAAATATCAACATGAGCTATTAACAACTACATATTGCTTTCCTATATGTAAGATAATCTGCAATTGAGGTTTTATTATTTACATCCATTGCCAGGCATGGTGGCACATGCCTATAATCCCAGAACTTGGGAGGCTGAGGCCAAAGGATCACTGGGAGTTCAAGGCCAGCTTGAAACTACCTAGTGAAACCATCTCAAAAAACCTAAATAAATAAATACACTATTAGTAACAATAAAAGTAACAATGACAACTAAATGTAATTCTTTTTTTGAGTACTAAACTTTTCATTTGCCTTTATATTCCTTTGGAACAGACTTATAGCTATCTAATTAAAACTTACACCTAATGGATAAATCTTCGAAACAAACTCAGTAAAGGTCAATAAAGGATTAAATATGATGGTCAAGGAGTCTGTCTCTGAGACAGCCATAAAACCAGCAAACAGGAACGCTATCTGTCTTAGAGTATAACGCTGTTTTTCTCTACAGATGAATCAGAACAGCCACATCATCCTGTGTGGTCAGATTTCTCAGTACAACAAAGATGTGCCTTACCCTCCCCCGCTCCCGCCCGCTGTAGAGGCAGTCCAGAAGGCCAGGAACATCACGAGGTACCTGCCTTCCCTTGCCCTTCCGCCAGATTCCAGGAGCTTTCATTTCATACGCATACATGGAATGTTCTGTCCTTCAAGTACAGATTTTCCTCGTTAAGGAAAACTTGAAAATACATACTTTTTAAAAAATTTTATTATTTGAGACAGGGTCTCACTATATAGCCCAGACTGGCCAGGAACTCTTTTTTTTTTTTTTTAATTTTTAATCAGATTTTATTGGCACATTTTAGATATGCATAATGATCTCATTCATTATAGAGAATTTTTATCTGTACATGATAACTTGATTTTTTCCCCATCCCCCTCCCCTTCTTTCAATCCCTCCTCCCCATCCATTTAGAAAAGCTTTGCTTCCACTTTTTCCTCTCGTTTTTTTTTTTTTTTACTTTTCCCTTCTTTCCTTTCCCCTTTCCTTTTCACTCATTCCCCTCCCCATTTCAAGATTTTTTTATTTTGTAATACTCATAACACATTTTGGTCCTTATTTACAGAAAGCATATGCTTTTATTTATTTATTTACTTTTGGCTGGCTCAGGCTGCCTTAAGGGGGGCCTGGTTTGGCATGTAAAGCTGGGGATCAAGACGCATGGTCCCCTGTGCCTGGCTGCATTTGCCCAAGTAGGTGCTTTAGACCACTGAGCCATCTCTCCAGCCCCAGCATTTGCTTTTAAACTGGTTCAGTATTTAGGTTTTGACTGACTGGCACCCTGAAAAGGATACTTACTGGCTTTGACTGGCTGGGTCAGATCAGGTAAAGGTGGAAAGAGGGTGTAATTTACAAAGGAAAAAAATACCACAGTACAGTATAGCCAAATGGGGTTTTTGACACTGGGCAGACATAAACAGAAATCTACTATACTTACATTTGTAACTATACCTAAAACTATATCTGACCAGACTCAGTGTAATTAAATCTCAGATCTGTAGGATTTTTAGGATGAACACATGCTAGACTTCTAGAATGATTTGAACTTGACTCTCCTGTCATATTCTCTGACCATTGTCCTTTCTTTCTCACTACAGGGAGAGATTTATGGTATTAAATTATAAGGATAAATTTGAACCTGGCATTCTACAGCTGAGTCAGTGGTTTAAAGAAGGAAAGCTAAAG
>NW_004524583.1:32645773-32647174 GCF_000260255.1 Octodon degus
GGAACCAGGGATTGAACTCAGGCCCTTGTGCTTGCCAGGGAAGCGCTTATTCCACTGAGCCATCTCCCTGGCCCCTGCTGGATGGTTAAGACCAAGATAAAGCAAGACCTATATAACAAGAAATGTAACTTTTGTATCTGATATGGTCGGTCAAGTCCCTTCAGGATTTATCCTGTAACCCTGTACTGCACTTTGTAGATCCTTTGTCAGTGTCAGCCATGTGGATGAGTCACGGCCAATGCTTGACCAATTTGCTCTCTGTGAAAGCCTGAGAGAAAGTTTTCTCTCCATGTGACTCTCCTTGGGCACACTGTTTCTCTGTGGCTCTATAATCTCCTTGATCAGAAAATTTGGGGCACAACTGAGTTACATGATGTTACAGTACAGGTTCTCCCATGTCCTCAGTCTTCACTGACCTTGAAAGGCTAGGGCCCAAATTTTGGCAGACCTTGCAGCCCTTCCTTTTCTCCAACTTTTGGTCTGCAGACTCAGGTTGTTAACCCTCCAGAAGAGAAGCTTATTATTACCCTGCAACATACGCAGTTTGGTTTCCCTAACTATCCTGTCTAAATATTAAACATCTTATATATAACGTGGAACAGGTATCTTCCATCAAGTATTGATGTGTTGAAATTTAAGTCCTTACAGAATATGAAGAAAAAAAATTTAAAAAATAGGAATAATAAAAAAAAAAAATCACTGTGAAAACAATGGTGCCAATAAATAAATAAGAAAAAAAATAGGAATAAACACATTTTTACACAGAAATTTAGAAATCCAACCATATACAGCATTGTAGCAGGACAGTCCTGTGACATTTTTTTTCTTGTTCTTGTGTCTTTTTTTTTCCCATTTATTACCCATTTAAAAAAAGAAAAACAAAAAACAAAAAAGACCTTTTACTTGTGAGACAGTATGGTAATAATTGGAATGTCATGACAAGAAGTATGTGTTTAGAAGACCAGAATGACAGGCACTCCAAGCACGAACCTACTATTACACATTGCTATCTGCAGTGCAGTTGCTTGGTTCACAGGTATCAGCATATATAGTTAGTCAGGGTGAGAATCCTACCAACTGACTATTAGTTTCAAACACCTGCTGATGTTTCTCAGGAAACATCTTGAGTATACAAGTGTATGGCTCTGTCCCTGTCCTAGACTCTAGGTATTCTCAAAACCACTATAGCTTTTTTGTATGTGCTTACATAAAAAAATGTTTATAACTTTTGCTCTGTTACTTGTGGAAGAACAGACACTGGGAATTATAGAGTTTTATTGGGGAAGAAAAAGGAACTTTTTGAGATAAGGTCCTAGTGTAGTTCAGGCTGGCACTCATCTTGGGGGAATGGAACTCTAAATGTAGAATGTATCTGTTGTATTCTTTTTTTTTTTTTTTTTT
>NW_004524583.1:32647814-32651187 GCF_000260255.1 Octodon degus
TCTCTCTCTCTCTCTCTCTCTCTCTCTCTCTCTCTCTCTCTCTCTCTCTGTGTGTGTTTGCTAGGGACTGAACCCAGGGTCTGGAGCATGCTCTACCACTGAGCTACACCCCTACCCATTTTTTCTCCTTTTTTTTTCTCCATTTTTTCTTTCAGTTCTGAAGATCAATGCTTTCTGAACATTTTATGTGGGTTTGTTTTTGTGTGTATGAGACGATGGGGGTCAAACCCAGAGGCAAGTGCTCTGTCACCGAGCTGAAAGTGTTTCATTTTGTTTTGAGGTGGTCTCACTGAATTGCCCAGGCTGGCCTCAAGCCTGAGATCCTCCTGCCTTAGCTCCAAAGCATGTTTCTTCTCTGTAAAATTGTCCTTAAATTTAGTCAAACTGCATTAGAGTTCAACTTAGTGCTGTTTGAGAAATATTATTTTGACATTTCAAACTGTAAAATGTTTCTTTGGTTTTTCAAACCGTGTATAAGAACATAAGGATTCAGAAAGTCAGTTGGGGTTTAGGTAACTTTTTAAATTTTGTTCATTTCTAATTTAGGTAACAGTAATTTTTAAAAATGTGAACTAGATTAGTTTGTGGTATAACTTGGTTTTACTTGAGGTTTTCCTAACATGTTAATTAGCTGACACCACCAGGCTTGTGTAAAGGAAGCATGGTGTGGAATTTGAGAGCTCACTGAGACCTTCTGCCTTGAACAAAGAGAAGTGTGTCCCGAAGGCAGGGCACACACATGAGGTGGAAAGAGCCCAGGAAACATCTGTGGTTAAAGTTTTCTGGCAGCCTTGCATCTCAGTGGGCTGCCTCCTTTGAAGTGATGGTTGTAAATTCTTGGGTGTCTTGAGATGTCCCCAGGACCTGCAAACTTCCTCCTCCTATCTTATCTCCTTTCCTTACTGATTCAGACCTGGGCTGAATTCCCTGCAGAGGGTAGTGGGGCTGTTGGCAAGCAGACTGGGGGCTGGGAGAGTAGGCCAGATTGTTCAATATTAAAATCATTGATGAGGGCTGGTGAGATGGCTCAGTGGTCTAAAGCACCTACTTAGAACAAGCTTAGCAAAGCACAGGGACCACAGTTCAATCCCCCAGCACCACATGCCAGCCAGCCCCACCCCCCTGGTGGGCTGAGCTGGCCACACACACACACACACACACACTCACATAAATAAATAAAATTTAAAATCATTGATGAGCTGAGCATAGTGATGTACAGCTGTAATCCCAGCACTGAAGAGGCTGAGGCAGGAGGATTGCCATGAGTTTGAGGCCAGCCTGGATTACATAGTGGGATCCTATCTCAAACAAAACAAAATCATTAAAGACATCATTCAAAATAATTTGATATGTTTGAACAACTGGAAAACCAGTGTGATGGCGACATTTAGCTTTTTAGGTAACTTCTTTTTTTTTTTTCCTTTCCAGCTGCATTCCAATCCATGATGACAGGAGGTAACATCGGAAAGCAGATAGTTTGCATTTCAGAAATTTCTTTGTAATCACATTTTTTCCCATTGTACAAAAAACAGGAAGATATGTTTAAACAACCTAAGTGTACAGAGCCAGGCATGGTGGAACATCCCTGAAATCCCAGCATTTGGGAGGGTAAGGCAGGAGGCTCAACACAAGTTCAAGGCCAACCTGGGCTACATGGTGAGTTCAAGGCCAATATGAACTACAGTGAGACTGTCTCAAAGAACGAAAGCAAGACACCAAAAAACCCTCAAACCGTAAGACTATAGCCAGTCACTTAAATGTGAACATATGTGATTTTTTTCTTAGTGGCATAACAAATCTTTTCTATATCTTTAGTATTATATGTACTCTACATCTAACACATGATTATAACAATAAATGGAAGCCAGTATGATCTATTTTTCTTTTTTGTTAAAACTAATATTATAGGCATTTGTATTAGATATTCTGAAACCCCTGGAGATTTTGTATAACTGTTAATGGTTCATATATAATAAATTTTTAAAAATGGAATAGCCTTTATTTAAAATATAATAAATATGCTGTTAATTCTAAGAAGCACTTAGTTAACATTTGTTGAATTGGAAATATATTACATGATTCTTAGATTGAACATTAGTATAAGAATACAATTGAGATGACCATTCTGTATGTATGTGTGTATGTATGTATTTACTTATTTATTTTTGGCAGAACCAGGGATCAAATTCAGGCCCTTGCGCTTGCCAGGGAAGCGCTTATTCTACTGAGCCGTCTCCCCGGCCCCCCTGTGTTGTAGTTGGAAAAAGGATGTGATGGCAGGATATGACCCAGCATAGTAGAACAAGCCTGTAATCTCAGCCTCAGTGGGCTGAATTGTGTGAGGCCAGTTTAGGCAGTTTAGCAAGATCCTGTCTCAGACCGGAGCTGGGAATGTAGCTCAGTGGTAGGGCGACTGTCAGGTATGCACAAGGCCCTGGTTCAACCCCGTACAGACACACACAGAAAGGTATGCTGTGTATGCAGGAGCTGGAGACAGAGCATGGGGGCTCAGACTTGTGGAAGGCACTTTATGCTAGAGCAGAGGCTTTGGGTTGGAAATGATACAGAAAAATAAATGATTGGGATTCATTGAGAGAAAACGAGACTAAACTTACACTCAAAGGATGATCTGTGTGCTTTGTTAAATAATTTACCACACAGCTTAAAAACAATATATGTTGGTAACAGTGTATCTTTATTTTAGGCTAGCAGGCACACTGCGAGGTAATTGTAAAGAGAGGTCAAGTAGATACAAATATCACTTGGAATTTCAGATAATTAAATACAAAGGGGGGTGAAGGTGTAGCTCTAGGGTAGAACATTGCTTAGCTGCTAGTGTCTCCAGTTTCAATCCCTAGCAGCAAACAACAAATAAAACAAAAACAAAGACAGATTGAAGATATTTTGTGATCCTACTTCAGTGTGCCTGTGGGTGGTTCCAGGTACTAAGCCCACCCCAGCCCTTTCATATTTTTGGAGAACCAGTCTCACTAAGCCAATAAATTGTCCGGACTGGGCTCAAATTTTTTTGGAGGCAGAGCCTCATTATATAATTCAGGCTGGTCTTGAACTCATGGTGATTGTCCTGGCTCAGCCTCCAAGCACTGGGATTATAGGCATGCACCACCACATCCAGCTCCTTGTGCTCAAATTTGATCCTTTTGTTCCCTAGAGTGCAGGAATTGTGGGTGTGCTGCCAGGCCCCCTGCCCGAAACTGGGGATTGAACCCAGGGCCTGGCTCCTGACAAACCTGCTATGAAAGCTCTATTCCAAGCGCCCAGTGTATTTCTCTATGCAGCATTTGTAAAAAGTAGATTCTTATTTTATTTTAGTGTGTGTGTGTGTGTGTGTGTGTGTGTGTGTGTGTGTGTG
>NW_004524583.1:32652252-32653303 GCF_000260255.1 Octodon degus
TTATTTGTGTTGTAACTTTCTATATATAATTCCTCTTTTAAGTTCTTATACTAGGGAGACAATATGATATTTACAGATGTGGGTCTGGTTTATTTAACTTATAATAATATCTTCAAGTGGCATCCACTTAAATATGAAGGCTTCGAGTTTGTCGTTCTTTATAGCTGAGTTATACTCCATTACATAAAAGTACCACATCTTTTTCAACCATGTGACGGGCATCTTGGTTGTTTCCAAGATCTGGCTATCACAAATTGTGCTGCTATAAACATAGGTATGCATGTATCATTATGATATGATGCATTCAGTTCTTCTGGGAAAATTCCCAGTAGGGGTGTAGCAAGCTTGAATGGGATTTCCAGTCCTAGCTTCTTAAGGAGTCTCCACACTGACTTCCCTAACAGTTGCACCAGTCTACACTCCCACCAACAGTGGAGAAGGGTTCCCCTTTCCCCACAGCCTCTCTAACATTTGTTGTTGGTTGATCTTTTATGATAGCCATTCTTTCTGGGGTGAGAACAAGTAGATTCAAATGCTGTTGGTAATCACACCAGTTTATTCCAGTAGCCTTTTTTAATACTTTCCTGCACTATTTCTTTTCCTGAAGATTAGTTTTAAGACTTCTGTATGCTGATTAACTTCCAAATCTATATTTCCATTATGTAAACTCTAGATATCATCTCATTGGCACCTCAACCTCTGCTGTCTAAAGAACCAAACTATGTACCCCAACTACTTCCTCACCTATGTATATACACTGGTTTATCTTTAACCTTGAAAGTGCCTTTTAAGGGGCTGGGGAGATGGCTCAGTGGAATAAGCGCTTCCCTGGCAAGCGCAAGGGCCTGAGTTCAATCCCCAGTTCCGCAAATAAATAAATAATAAAATAAAATAGTACTTTGGGCTGGGGAGATGGCTCAGTGGTCTAAAGCACCTACTTAAAAAACAGGCTCAGCAAAGCATCAGGGACCGCGGTTCAGTCCCCCAGCGCCACATGCCAGCCAGCCCCGCCCCCTGGTGGGCTGAGCTGGCCACACACACACACACACAC
>NW_004524583.1:32654837-32656574 GCF_000260255.1 Octodon degus
AAAAAAAAAAAAAAAAAAAGAGAGAATTAAAAACAGTGGAATTTAGCCAACAACTACAGTAACTTACTGGTTTAAAGTAAGCTTAGTTGCTCTATCAGATCTTGGCGTGCCACTTTCTGATGCAATATCCCAAGACTCCTCCTTGATATGTGAGGGGAGGAGAAACTCAACTGCTACAGCCACTGCCACTGCCACTGGTGTTCTCATAAAGTGTTTGGGTGGTCAGTGATTAGGTGAAGGGAGAATGCCACGCAGAGCAGGAGCCACCTGGAGTTACCCCTCACCTCCAGTGCATGTGTCCAGCTTTTAGTTTTTGCTTCTCAATTATTTTGCCTGAAGCCCTACCAGTTAAGAGAATTAAGATTTTAAAGTTTGGTGTTTTAAAATGTAGCTGAGCGATGTGCAATTGCCATCTAATTGGTTATTTAATGGGATCCTGGCCTTGGGGTGGAGCTCAGTGTAGGTGGAAGGCCCTGGGTTCCATCCTCACACCACCACCAAAATAATAAATAAGTGAGTAAATAAGACTCTGCTTTAGGTGCAGCCCCAACGCCCTTCTCTGAGAGAAAGGAATCTTTGATGCAGTAGAAATGTACCCACGAAATGTACTCAGCAGCCAGAGATTGCTTCAAGGGCTTGGTGTGAGAGCAAGCCAGAGACTTCAAGACTGTCCTTCTGGGGCCGGGGAGATGGCTCAGTGGAATAAGCGCTTCCCTGGCAAGCACAAGGGTCTGAGTTCAATTCCTGGTTCAGCCAAAAAAAAGACTGTCCTTCTGCCTGGGGAAATAGCCACATTTTACTTTCTCCTGCTGATAGTTGCACGCTTGCTTTCCACGTGGTAAATTTAGGTTCCTTGTTTGAATTGTTGGGGGGAAAAGCTCCCATATTTAATGCAAGACAGTTAAGTTGAAAAAGCAGCACACATGAATGTAAGCCATACTTTTACATGGTGTGGAGAGGCAGTTCCCAGTTCCCGTCCTTCGTGTCTGTCTGCCAGCTGCTGGTCATCAGATAATGCAGAGTTCATCTATGATAATAGTCTCTGGAGGTGCAGACAAAAGCTGGAGCCTCAGTTTACCTTTTGTGTCCTCCTGTGAACACGTACCCTTCGCCATACTTCTCCGTTCTTTGCAGGTGGGGGTTATTCTCAGGAAAATAAGGGCGCTGATATTCCTCATACATACTTTTATAAATGCTTGTGAACTGTGTCAAAAAACAAAACAGCTTTCTACCTGAAAAAAGTTTTGAAGAAGTCACACTCCTAAGTGGTGGCACGTACCCTGAACTCAGTGCTGTGGCCCACGTAGGCCACCCAAGAGCCCTCGGTGTCCTCCTGCTGGGAACCCGAGCAGAGCTGCACGTGACCGCCCTACGCTCGGTCCCGCAGCCAACGCCGAACCTCACTCTGCAGTCTCCCTCCTCGGGCAGCGAGGCTTCACGGCTGTGCCGGTCGCCATCCGATTGTCTCCTGTCCCTCCTCCGGGACCGCCCCCAGCGGGAAGCCGCGGCGGGGAGGAGGCAGCGGCGTCCCGGCTCCACTGCACCGACCGGCTTTCGGGCTTGGCGACCTCCGAGCCCCGCAGCGCGGAGAGAATGAGGCGGCGGCCGGGCGGCCGGGCGAGCGGGCGGCCGCGGGGCGAGGGGTGTGCGCGGGAGCGGCCAAACTTCCTGTCCCGCGTTCGCGCTGTTTCCGGCGGGAGCCGGAAGACGCTCCGTGAGGACGGAATCGGGGGCCGA
>NW_004524583.1:32656892-32660778 GCF_000260255.1 Octodon degus
CGGCCGGCCTTGCGGTGGGGGCGGGGCGGCGGGCCTCCCGGACGGCGGCGCCCGCTTCCTCGCTGGGTCTAGAAGGGACCCGCTGCGGGCGCGAGGGCCGGGCCGCCGGCTTCTCCTTCGCCGTCAGCTGGAGCGGCTGCGGCTGTCAGTGTTCACAGCCGGCCGCAATTTGGCCGGCGGAACTTGGCCTCCGACGTTTCGCAAGGGAATCAGCTAGTTCGTTAAAGTTTATTCCACTGGCTCTCAAGGCTCTAAGATACATTTAGGCACCACGAAAGTTAAACACTGTTAACTTGGGGGTTAAGAATTTGCATTTATACCTCACTTTGACTCCAAGGTCAACGTAGCATATTTGCAAAAAGGGTAAGGAAACATTTTGAAAGGGGATTGGAGCAGGGAGTTAGGAAGCGAGAAATCCCACTCTGTTATCTTAATAGGGGTAGAATAGAGGACAGTTGAGCTGGGAGTCATTGTTGAATTCTAATTTAAGTGTCATACCCACGTAGGTAATAACATTTTGCTAAATTAGTCTGTAGCTTTAGGAGATTTGCTTTAAAAAAATCATTCATTCATTCATTTATTTAATACAGGGTCTCACTATGCAGCTCAGAATCATAGTGATCCTCCTGTCGGATTCCCCAGCGCTGGGATTACAGGTGTGCGCCGCCACCATGCCAGGTTTCAGTGGCCAGCTCCGTGTGGGGCCCGCACCCTTAGGAGATTCTTTTCTGTGTAAATGAAGTTTACCTTTGGGGATTTGACAGTTATTCCAAGGGACCAATCTGTGAGCAGGATTAATGATATAACAGTAGAAAGATAGATGCGAATTCTAAAAGCTAGAAAAGTGGTTAGAAGTTTATTTTAATAATGTGTTTGTAAGTTACTGAATGACCTAAACAAGGAATACATTTTGAGAGAACTAAAAATCACTATGTTTATTTAATCATGGAGAATGAGAAATTTGTGAAGGCATAGAATTTGCAGTTGAGTGGGAAGATTGGGCAGTAATTGAAATGGATGGTACAAGAAGAACAGGTTTGGTGGCGGAGATGGTAATCTAGATTTTGTATGTTCTTAGCTTTGAAATGCTGTGGTATGTATTTGTGGAAAGACCCAGCAAACAATGAGAAATGAAGGCTTGGGGTTCAGAAGAGAGATCAGGGCTGGAGAGAAGAATTTGGTGTTGTTGAATATAGACCATAGTGACAAATACCTGTAATCCCAGCACTCCGGAAAATGAGAAGGATCCAGTGAAAGTCTGGAATAGGCTACCTAGCAAGACCTTGTCTCAGAAAAATGCAGTGTCATTTGTTCACTATAGAAGTAATTGCTCTGTGCTGTCAGGGAAGCGTTTATGGAAACCTGTTAAACTAATAGTGAAGACAGTTTTGAGAAGTGAGGAATGACTTGAGGATGTTCTTTTGCAGTTCCGAAAATGTAAGATTCATTTAGTTGCATTGCACACTTGTGTATATACTAAAGACAGTTTACTTTAAAACTAATTATTGTGAACTCTGTTTTTAAAAACATTTACATTGCAGTTTTGAAATGTGTCAAATGGAATTAGGAAGAGGAACACATTTAATTGCATATTTGCTCTTATACTGCTGGGCTAATATACTTAGCAAGTTCTTTGTTAGGGTCAGCACACTGTACTCTAGTATATCCTACTACTACTCTGTTTTCTCCATACATTATTGTACATACAAGCCATAAATTTGTGTGTAAGTTGTTTGGCAATACTCAGTTATGACATAGATACTCACTTTCAGAAAATGCTTATGTTAATTTTTCTTTTTTTCTTTTGAGACAAGGCCTTGCTGTGCAATTTAGGCTGGCTTTGAGCTCACTTTTAGCCCAGGCTGGTCTTGGACTCACAACGATCTTAAAATGGTGCTTGCTTCGGCAGCACATATATTGTTGAAAATGCACACACTGAGATAAAAAGATGGGATAGATAATATACAAAGTTAGTAAATAATTGCCTGATTCTTAGAGATTTTATAATCCTAGAATCCCCAAATTAGAAAAACTTCAATGATAGCTTTAAGGATATACAAACATTTGATAATTTCTTGGCTTGTTGAGATGAGCTGGAACTGGAGAAAAGGAATTTTTTTCCCCCAGACTGGGGGGTTGGACCTAGGGCCTGTGCACTGAGCTACATCTGCCATCGCTTTTTTTATTTTTGATTTTGAGACAGGGGCTCATTTAAATCACTGAATTATCCAGGCTGGGCTCAAATTTGAAATTCTCTTTCCTCAGCCACCCACTATGCCTGGATTACAGTATGTGCCACCACACCCAGCCAAGAAAAGGGCTGTTTTTCCCTGTATTTTAGGGAAGGGTCTACAGGACAGTCAGGGTCTCACTACTAGATCAGACTTGTAGGGATTCTCCTGTTTACAGCCTCCCAAGTGCTGGGATCACAGTTGCACCACCACGCCCAGTCTCAATTGGCATCTCAGCATGCCCCGGGGTAGGGCCGGCTGGCCAGCAGGCAGGCCCAGGGATCAAACCCCCAGACCTTGTGCCTGCTTGCAGGTGCTTTAATCCACTGAGCTATTTGGCCAGCCAAGAAAAGCAATTTTTAAGTCTTGCCAAGTTTGAGATCAATACTAGAAACATGCAGTTACTGTTTATGCCTCCTTAGTAGATGGGAATCCTGACCCTAGGTTAGTAACTTGGACAAGTGATTTATTGAGCCCTGGTTTTTTCCTCTATAAAACAATGAATTGATAACCCACGTTAAGCTAGTGTAGTTGTTGCATAAAAAATATAAATGTAAAAATTGGAGGAGTTTTGGGGGTACTGGAGATCAAACTCAGGACCTTGAGCTTGCCACACAGGCACTTACGTTGCTTAGCTACATCCCCAGCCCCAAGGATTTGTGATACTGTACTTTATGTAGGAAAATGTAGGAGTATTTTTATTTATATCTTATAAATTATTGTTTCTTTACAGTGAAAAATGAGGATTTCGGGTGGTTAGAAGGAAAAACCAGCAAATAACCACTTAGATACTTCTGGTGTCCGTTAGGTAAAGTCTGTCTTATTCTAACTTTTCAGTGCACCTTAATATTAATGAAAAATCTCTTCCTGAGTATATTTTATACTTTATAACAATAGACCCACTTTTAGAAACACTTATAGCAAATAAAATGACTTCTTGTAGCAAAATCCTTGAGGGAAATAAGCTAACTAAGAAAGAATTTGGGGCTGGGAGAGTAGCTCAGTGGTAGGAGAGTGCCTAGCATGCTCAAGGCTCCAGGTTCTTTTTTTTTTTCTTTCTTTGCGGAAGTGGGGGGGGGGGATTGAACTCAGGCCCTTGCGCTTGCCAGGGAAGCACTTACTCTACTGAGCCATCTCCCCGGCCCTGGGTTTTGATACTGATACCTAATGCATGATTTTTCCTTTTGAGACAGTCTCTCTACACAGTTCAGGCTAGTCCTGAACTCACTGTCTAGCCCAGGCTGGCTACGGTCCTCCTGCCTCAAGCCCCGAAGCGCTGGATCACGGGTGTGCACCATCACACCTGGCTCAGAAGATTTTTTTTTTTTTTTTTTTTTTGCTGACTCAGGATTTACCTGGCCCAGGATGTGTTCTGTTTTAAAACAGATGTTTTGAGGCTGAATTCTTTGTTTGCTTGTTGTGATTTTTGACTATACAATTAAAAGAAATGCCGTATTTATTTAACTATTTTCTCATTTCTCTCTCCTTTTTTTTTTTAAACTTTATTTTTAATATTTATTTTATTTATTACATTTATTTATTGTGTGTGTGTGTGGCCAGCTCAGCCCACCAGGGGACGGGTCTGGCTGGCATGTGGTGCTGGGGATCGAACCGCGGTCCCTGTGCTTTGCCAAGCTTGTTTCAAGTAGGTGCTT
>NW_004524583.1:32660968-32678322 GCF_000260255.1 Octodon degus
TGATTCTGAATTAAATCTGAACCTGTACCCTGAAGAGCTACAGGATTTTGGAAGCTGAATCAATGTTATCAGATGAGTTAGAATCCAAACCAGAGGTAAGCCCATTCAGCCTGTTTCCTTTCTTTGGTGGTTACATGTCAGTTGACCCTTAGTTCAGGGGACAGCAAAGTTTTTCTTCTTTTCTTTTCTTTTTTTTTCAAAGTTTTACTGTGATCTGATAGATAGGTTAGGCCTTGTGACCATGTTCTTTTTGTCTTTTTGAGACAGGGTCTCTCTGTATGGTTTAGGCTGGCTGTGAGCTCACTTTGGCCCAGGCTGGTCATGAACTCTCAACAGTCCTTCTGGCTCAGCCTCCCAAGTGCTGGGATGACAGGTGTATGCCACCACACCTGGCTGAACCAAATGGTTTTGATTAGAAAAGTAGTTTATTATTTTTCTGTTACTAAGTATCTTAAAGATTTAAAAATTCTATTTTTATTCTTTGTGATTATTTTTTAGTGGGTATTTATCATTAAGGATATATGTACATTTAAGTAATTACATAATAGAAAACCATTTTATATATAAAATGTATATGTCATATGTCATCTATATGTAATTTGTATGTGTATATATTACCACAAACCATTCTTTTATTAATTTTATATATCTGAAAATACTTTCTTTCTAAACATAATTGGGAGATTTAAAATATTTTTTTCATTCTTTTTCTCACTTTAATTATAGTGAATCTTTTCCATAGTGGAAAGATCACTGAGCTACGAATCAGATTACTGAAATTTGAAGACTGGCACTGTTCCTAATTTGTTACGTGATCTTAGACAAGTCACTTAATATCTGCAACCTATGTCCTTATTTGTAAAATATCCTTTGAATCTTATTGATTTAAGGAAGATTAAATGAACCAGTATGCTTTGCAAAATGTGCTCAGTACAGTGCAGCTGATTTTTTAAATAGCCCATTATTTTAAAATAAAATTATTTTTGTCACTTTTTGGAAAATGTTAGAGGTTATCTTGATTAGATAAGTTAACCTTTCTCTAGAACAGAGGACTTGGTAATGTAACTTTAAATATTATAGTCTAGTTTTTCTTTGAATATGGGTGAGTCTAGTAAATAGTCAAGACTTAAGTACACAATCATCCTTTGGTAATTCAGAGGTATAGAAACTTCCTCACAACCTGTATTTCTCAATGTTGGTTTTTTTCTCTTCTAGCTTCTGGTACAGTTTGTTCAGAATACCTCCATCCCACTGGGACAGGGACTAGTCGAGTCAGAAACTAAGGACATTACTTGCTTGTCACTCCTTCCAGTGACTGAAGCCTCAGAATGCAGTCGGCTAATGTTACCAGGTAAAAATCAAGACCACCACTCATGGGTACAGAAGTCCTGAGAGCCAGGCAGCATAGTGTAATTCTAGCCTCCTCCAGGCCGAGGCAGGACGAGGGAAAGTTTGAAGCCAGTGGGGGTACTTCATGAGTCCATATCTCAAAATAAAGTAAGACAAAGGCCTCAGGGTGTAGCTCAGTGAGAGCTTTTGCCTAGCCTGTGATTGGCTCTAGCTGCAATAACCAGTACCCAGGAGTGTGAGAAAAACAAACCCAAACACCTCTGTCAACTCTATGGCACTGGTAGAATGGCTCACTGATCTTACAAGTGACTGGCAGGAACTGTACAAGTTAGGAGTCATGGGAAAAAAGCAGCAATGGAAGTTATAAGTATATTAGTAGTTCAAACCATAGATATGATTCTCATCATCCACACAGTGAGAGGGAGAAAAAAAGCCAAGGCAGAACTTTGGAACTTCCTATTGAAGGTAGAGAATACAGTGGAGAGCCTGAAAGGAAGGAAGGGAAATAGAGGTCAGTTAGGTGATAGGATGCGTATCTGCATTGATTGTGACCTGGAACCCGAGGAGGTCAGTGTGTCCCATGGTCCTGAGCGGCCCAGTGAGCTCAGGCTACATGGGGGCCATCACTGACTTTGGCAGTCCACAAAGGGCAGAGGGTCACAATATCAGTGTAAGGCAAGTCTGGTGTATAGTTGAAGTAACTGACATTTTGTAAAGTTTTCCTCGCAGTAAAATAGAGGGGAAAAATAGAGGGAAAGGGGTAAAATAGGGGGAAATTGAGGTTTTCTTGGTTTTTTTTGAGACAGGGTTTCACTGTGTAGTTCAGGCTGAACTCAAACTCATGGAGTCCTCCTGCCCAGCCTTCCAGGTGTTGGGATTACAATCATTTGTTAACATGCCCAGCTGTGTCTGAGATCTTTAAGGATTATTTTATGCTAAAAGAGCCAAAAAAAAAAAAAAAAAAAAAAAGAAAAGAAAAAAAGAAAAAGAAAGAAAGAAAGGAGCCAATTACAGAAGCTAAAGAGAGAAAGATATTGAATAGTAGGAGGTAGAATTATGGGCATGGAATTAGATTAGCTTTGGGTAGGTAGAAAGGGACTCTCACTTAACTGTTATCTGGTAGACTTTATTTTTGGATATAATTAATTTTTTGTATTTTGACTTTTATTTTAAAATTTAGAAAATTGGCCGGGGAGATAGCTTAGTGGCGTAAGTGCCTGCCTGGCATGTGCAAGGTCCTGAGTTTGATCCCTGGTACTGCAAAAAAAAAAAAAAAAAGTAGACATTTAATCAGGTAGGGTTAATATTAACTTGTTGGTGACAATGTCTTTATTTTTATTTTTGACAATTTGTTTTTTTTAATTTTTCTTTATTTCTTTTTTTGTATGAAGGATGAAACTCAGGACCTTGTACTTGCTGGGCAGGTACTTAAGCCACTGAGCTATCTTCCCAGTCCTTTATTTTATTTATTTATTTATGTCTTTATTTTTTGTGCTTAGGACAGGCTCTCCAGGGTCTCACTGCATAGGTCAGACTCATGGTGAGTCTCCTGTTTACAGTCTCCCCGGTGCTGGGAGGCTACAGGCGTGTGGCACCACTCACTTGCCATCTCAGTGCACCGGGGCAGGGCCAGCACAGCAGGCCCAGGGGTGGGACTCCCGGCCTCTGCAAGGTTTGGTTTTGGTTTTGTTTGACAATTTGTTTGTTATAAAGTTTTCTAATTACTATCCTTTGGTAGTATTTGTTTTTGAATGACTTTAAAACTGCCTTTGGGGGCCCGGGGAGATGGCTCAGTAGAATAAGTGCTTGCCTGGCAAGCACAAGGGCCTGAGTTCAATTCCCAGTTCCACAACAAAATGAATAAATAAATAAACTGCCTTTGGGCCGGCTAAATAGCTCAGCGGATTAAAGTGCCTGCAAGCAGGCGCAGGGACTGGAGTGTGACCCCCAGGCCTACTGTGCCAGCTCCACCCCTGGGCTGCGCTGAGATGCCAAGTGAGACACACCTGGAATCCCAGCTCTTGGGAAGCAGTAAACAGGTGGATCACTACTAGTGCAATATAGTAGTGAGACCCTGAACACCCTGTAGGCCCTTCTCTAAAATACAGAACAAAAAACAAAAACAAAAAAACAACCAAAATTGCCTTTAACTTTTAAACATTTAAGAAGGCTAGATAAGCCAGCACACACCTGTAGTCCTAGCATTTGGGAGACTGACATATGAAGACTGCTGAGAGCTGAAGGCCTACCCGGGCTACATAGTGAGTTCAAGGCCAGCCTGAAGTACACAGCAAGACCCTCCTGTCTTAAAAAGCCGAACAAAAGGGCAGATGTCTTAAGTCAATCAGCATCAGTTTAAATTTCCCTGTCTAGAGCTTGTCATCTGTCTCTCATTTTCTGCTTTTCTATGTTCAGAGTCATTATCCCAACCCATTATGCATTTTCAACCTGTGAAAATTTCCAGTTACTAACACATTTTTATATGTTAGGCTTTTTTCCCCCTGAATTTTCTCTTTAAGTTTTAATTTACTGACTATTTGGACAACTATGAAGGAAATGAAATGGGGGGAAATTCTTTTTACTGTTAGAATGGCTGTTGTCAAAATAATGACAGGTACATATAGTCAAGTCTATGGAGATAAAAGAACCCTTGTACGCTAGGTAGGAATGGGGCACCGCATGCTTGGCTGGCCTCACCCCCATGTGTGCTGGACCGGCCACTGAGACTGGGCATGGTGGTGCACGCCTGTAATCCCAGTGCTGGGGAGGCTGAAAACTTGAGGCTGAGCTGTGTAGTGAGACCCTATACCAAATATGTTAAAAAAAAAAAAAAAAAAAGAGCTGAACTAGGTAGGAATGGGAATTAGTATAGCCATTATAGAAGATGGTATGGAAGTTCCTCAACCAAAAACACATAAAAAGCTAAAAACATAAACATGATGTCAGACAGCAATCCTGCTTGTGTGTATATCCAAAGGAATTGAAATCGGTGTTTCATTATAGTTCTGTGTTTTAAAAGAAAACAAAAATAACAGAAGAGGGCCAGGGATGTAGCTTAGCAGTGAAGTGCCTGCCTGGCAAGCGTGAGGTCTTGAGTTCCATTCCCAGTACCCCCAAAAAGAAAAGAAAATATAGTTCTGCATTTATATCTTACATTCAATATAAAGAGCTGTAATGCAACATTAATCCAGATCTGTAATGTAACATACTCACGATTCTATAAACTTTCATTTGTTTCCCAGGCTGTTTTCAGTATGATGGCTTAAGGGGCCTTACACATGCTAGGCACATGCCCAACCCCTGAGCTATATCCTCTTAAATTTTATTTTGAGATAGTTGGTACAGGCTTGCCTCCAACTCAGAAATCCTGCGCAGCCTGCTGAGTTACCAGGGTTGCAGATGTGTACGGTGTTCCCAGGTTCTGTTTTGTTTCCCCTCATTATTCACCAGCACTGTCATATGCAAAATACCGACGTTCAGAAGGTGCACCACCAATAAAATTTAAAATTTAAAGCCTCTTCTTGAGTTAATATTCACTGTATAGCTATATTTTTTAAGAAAAAAATAGTGATTTCTGGCTTCTCTGTACCATATCCTATCATGTCCAGAGGTGGCTGGGTGAGTATGAGTCGTGCCAAGTGCCAGTGAACTCTCCTCCTCAGCTTGTTGACTGCCTTTAGAGCTAAGAACCACGCCTGTACTTCTGTGAAGTAGATTTGTATTTACAAATGAAAGTGCGGTGTACTTCCATAGGATTATTATCATTGGTTTTGTTTCATTTTAAGACGGTCTCACAATGTAGTTCAGGCTGACGTTGAAATCACTGTAGCCCAGATTGGTCACAGACTTGTGGTGATCCTCCCGAGTGCACCAGTACCCATGACTTGAAGGTGCTGGATGTTGGAGCGTACTGAATACTGTGTGTCAAAATGGTGAGCTCCTTGGAAACATAAGCCTGTGGTATTTTCCTTTTACTAGATGATACTTCAAATCATACTAATTCCTCCAAGGAAGTTACTTCCTCAGCTGTATTGAGAAGCCTTCAGGTGAATGTGGGCCCAGACGGAGAAGAGACAAGGGCTCAGACTGTACAGAAGTCCCCGGAGTTTTTATCCACTCCAGAGTCTCCTAGCTTGTTACAAGATCTACAGCCAAGTGATAGCACTTCTTTTATTCTTCTTAATCTAACAAGAGCAGGTAGGTATTCCAAACTCTGCCCATGCCTAACAAAAAATTATGGTTGGAACATAGGTAAATCATACTTAAAATGCAAAGAAGCATTATTATTGGACTATTTCGAAGAACTGATGTGGTCTGGTGATTCAGTTGAGTGTGCATAGGGACAGGAAGATTCTAAGATGACACAGCAGGTCTTGTTTGGGAAATGAGGTGGTGCAGTTACTGACACAGTGACACAGAGCAAGGCTTAGAGAGGATGGATGTTTACGACAATTTGTGTCACTAATGATGTGATTTTGGAGGACCATTCGGGAGGAAGTGTTCTTGAGAGAGTTAGAAACAAGAATCCAGAGTCCTGGGAACTCATGTGAGTACATAGCAACATTCAGGAAACGGCAGGTATGAAGCATTAACAAGCATGTCTGGAACTCTGAAAACAAGCGAGACTAACGACAGAAGTGAGCTGCTAGATAAGAGTGTGGAGGGGTGGCAAGTGAAGGGAGGAAAAGCTGTAAAAAAGAAGAAATGCTGATCACACAGATTGTTGCAGGTTGGGCTGTTGAGCTAAGCACGTGGTCTGGTGCCCCTTAGCAAGAGCAGCGGTTACTACAGTAGTGAAATTGGAGGCCCTGGTAAGGAGGTAAAAATGCTTATGCAATTTAGAAGAGACACTTGCTCAAGGAACTTAACTTTGAAGGGACAGGTAAGACAATAATAGCTAGAAAAATACTTCAGGTTTTCTATTTTGAAAAGTGAAAAGAGAGATGAGCTAGAACACTTTTAAAGGTGTAAGGAGGAGCTGACGATAGGACACAAGTGAAGGACATGGGAGGAGATGACTGGTTGTGGACTTGTAGCCCTTGAGGGTGGGGCTGGCCAGGTTGCCAAGGACAGTGTAACCTTTAAACAAGGGGAGAGAAGGTGACCACAAGCCTGTGGGCTGCAAATAGAAAAGGGGCAGCCTAGTCATCTGCAATAACAGAAACTCAGGTGAGAGGCAGAGATCTGAAGTAGCTGCTTCAGGACATGGGTACTTCCAGTAATACTAATTCTGGGCCAGGACAAATAAAAGATTTTTTTTTTTTTTTCCGGTATCGGGGATTTAACTCAAAGATGATTTTTTTGGCTAAATTCCGAAGTTATATCTGCTTGTTTCTTCCAGGTCTGGGCTCTTCGGCTGAGCACTTAGTGTTTGTACAAGATGAAGCAGAGGATTCTGGGAATGATTTCCTCTCCAGTGAAGGCGCAGACAGCAGCATTCCGTGGTTCCTCCGGGTGCAGGAGCTGGCCCATGACAGCTTGATCGCTGCTACTCGTGCCCAGCTGGCAAAGAGTGCCAAAACCAGCAGTAACGGTAAGACTCACGCTGTGTTCTGCTCATTCTTACGGGGAGACTTTAGTAGTGTAATAGCTCTATTTTGAGTTCTGTTGTTGAGAATGGATGGCTAAAATTATGTAAATTGTGTCTTATTTTGTGCAAAATAACTTGGTCATGCCAGATTTTTGTGCAGAATCCACTGAGGTAGTATCCTGAATTCTCAGTTCCAAATAATGTGCAGAGTGCTTTTCTCCAGTCCCAGGACTTGAATCTAGGGCTACTCAGCCGTTTTTTATTTGCGATAGGGTCTTGCTAACTTGCTACGTTGCCCAAGCTGGATTCAAAATTGCTGTCTTCCTGTCTTGTTCCACTGTGCCTGCCTCAGAGTAACTTAAAGGGCATCTGTAAAAATACAGGCCCTGGGTTATCTTGAACTGTTTATTGTAACATTCCTTAATATATAGAAACAAATTCTGTGTAAATTTGTTTTATTTAGAGTTTTATTAACAGAAAAAGCTATAAAACTAATGAAATAAAATTAAAGTCAGTGTGGCAGGTAATGCTTCATGGCAGCTGTGATCACCACTTGTGGCAACTTTGTAATCAGCTGTGGCAGATTTGGACCTGCTTAGTTCACTTCAGCATCCCTGTAGTTTCTCTATGTCACTCTAGTCTATTCCAGTAATTTTAAAAGTATCATCCCTTGGGCCGGCCTGGTAGCTCAGTGGACAGAAGCACCTGTTTAGGCAGGCTCAGGCTGGGGTTCCATCCGTGGTGTGCTGTGCAGGCCCTGCCCCTGGGGAACCCTGAGGTGGCAACTGAGACTGGGTTTGGTGGTGCGCACCTGTAATCCAGCTTTCGGGAGGCTGAAAAGAGAAGGATCACTACGAGTCCAGAGAGATTCTGCAGATCCTGTACTAAATACATTACAAATAGATAGATAGATTTTTTTTAATTCTCCCTGCACTGTTGATACCACTGGGCAACTTAAAAATGCAAACTCTCAGCCCCTATTCCAGTCCTACTGAGACAGAACTTGTCTGATGTGTGTTAAAGCTTGAGATCCATACTGTATTCAGACCACACCCAAGCTAACCTAAAACCTTTGCTTATGTAACGTAGCATTAATGACTATTTTAGGTATGCCTCCGCCTCTCATCACACTCTCATTACACTAACCGCTAAGTTAGTGCTATATGGGTCAACAGTAACATTATCACAAAACAAGTACATAGCTATCTGGAGTTCATGAAGGTGATCTTCTATATTGTGCTTAACGAGTATTTTTAAGGGTTTTTTTTGTTTTTGTTTTTGTTTTTTTTCTCCTTGAATGAGTTCAGGGCACTTTTGGCTGGCTGGACTTTTGTGGGGATCGAACTCCAGCAACCTGAGGCTGACAACTTTGTGGAAGCAGCCACTTAAAGAACTGAGCTAGGGCCAGGCCCCCTAACGAGTATTTTTAAATTACCACTCAGGAACCGATCCAATAGCTCAGCGGACTAAAGCGCCTGCTTAGGCAGAGTGCGATGGTCAGGGTTCCATCGCTGGCGTGCTGACAGCCCCACCCCGCGCACCGCTTGAGATGGCAATTGAGACTGGGCGTGGAGGCGCGTGCCTGTAATCCCAGTGCCTGGGAGACTGAAAACAGGAGAATCACTAGGAGTCTGATCTACAGAGTGAGACCCTGTAGGCCCTGTCCTAAATATAAATAAATAAATAAATAACCACCAATATGAAATTAAAAGTTAAAAATATTCTCACAGAAGGGTCCCACAGATACTTCAAAGTATATGTTTTCAGCAGAGATGAATTTAAACTTTTATTAGTTTTGAATTAATTTTGTCCGTGTTTACCATAATGCTGCCTAAAATGGTTTATTTTACCTTTTGGGGAGGATTCTTTCTGAGTCTATTTCCGTTTTTATTTGCATTCAGAAAGTAGTGCTGGGGGTTGAAGAGATGGCTCAGTGGAATAAGCACTTCCCTGGCAAGTGCAAGGGCCTGAGTTCAATCCCCAGTTCCACCAAAAAAAAAAAAAAAAGTGCTGTATTTGGAAGTAATAAACAGCATAGGGAAGAAGTCTGAAATTTAGAATCTGAAGTTCAATTCAAACCTGACATCATAGTAGCTCTCTGCCTTGGGCAGTTGAAGCTGTAGCTTCAGTGTTTTTGAGGAGGAGGGTAAGGGGAATCAAACTCAGTATCTTGTGTTTGGCAGGCTGGCACTTGTGCTGCTGAGCAGCTTTTTTCTTATGCAAAGCCCAGCAATCCAGGTAGTTGGCCTGCTTGAGTTGTTCGGGGATTAACTGAGATTCTATGTAGGAATCAGGGAACTGCTTTGTAATCAACAAGCATTGTGTAAATGTTTTTCTTACTCTCAAAATATATTACCTTTCTAGTTTAATAATACCTTACATTCTTTTTTTTCTTTCTTTTTAATACCTTATATTCTTGACTGTAAAGCAAACCCAAGCCAGGCATAGTGGCACACACCTGTAATCCCAGAATTAAGGAGACTGAGGTAGAAGGATCTCTGAGATCTTTCTGGGCTACAAAGTGGGTTCAAGGCCACCTTTAACTACAAAGTGAAACCCTGTCTCAAAAAAAGTGAACCCAAATATGAGTCAGAAATACAGTTCCAGAGTCACGCCATTTTGTACCTCACAGGTAGTGAGCGTGGAAACAAGTTTTTAAAAAAACAGTTCCATTTTCCTAATGAGATGACCTTCCTAAGTCTTTGACATATAGATAAATTAGCCTGTTACTATTTGAAAATTTTATTTTTTGGTTGTTTATATGCACTTTAATTATATGAAGTATATCCCTTTAATATTGCTCTTTACCTACTAACGTGTAATGAAATGATTTTATTTAATATTTTAATTCATTTTTTATGGACATCTTAGTCATCATTTTGTGAGTCCTTTAGCACAGGTTTTCAGAGCACACCATATCTAATTTGCTTAAAATACAGAAATGATTTTGTTGGGGCTGGAGAGATGGCTCAGTGGTCTGAAGCACCTACTTAGAACAAGCTTAGCAAAAGCATCAGGGACCGCGGTTCAATCCCCCAGCACCACATGCCAGCCAGCCCTGCCCCCTGGTGGGCTGAGCTGGCCTCTCTCTCTCTCTCTCTCTCTCTCTCTCTCTCTCTCTCTCTCTCTCTCTCTCTCTCTCTCTCTCTCTCTCTCAAATAAATAAATAAATAAAATTTAAAAAAAAAAAAAAAAAAAGAAATGATTTTGTTTATGATGCTGTATGTCAAGTTAGCAGAGGCCTTTGGCCTTTGTAAATAGGGTTTGTGAAGTTTTACCAGAAGGAGGCCGTATGTATTAGTTGCTAATTGTTTATAGTTACTACTTTGCAAAGTTAAATAGTTGTGCCTGAGACCGTACAGCTCTAAAAGCTCTTAAGTATTTTATTCTCTGGCTCTGTATAGAAAAAGTTTGCTTACCTCTGTGATGTATGACAGTTTTAGCAGCAATTTTATCTCAAATGAAAAGACCTATTCAGATACCTAGGGACTGGGGAGATAGCTCAGTAGAGTAAGCGCTTGCCTGGCAAGTATAAGGTCCTGCGTTCAATCCTCAGTACCACAGAAAACAAACAAACAAAAATATTAATAACTAGGATCTCTTCAAAGTGCTGTGTTGTTCAACACTTGCAATTATGAAGTGCGGAATTTTTTAGTCTTTTCAGTTGGATAACCTCTGAATATCCAAAATGGTCATTTGTTGGGCTTATTGTAAGCGGCTCTATCTTCCCTAACTAGCTCTTAGTTTTAAATGCCAAAGTAACTGACGGAAGCATCTTTTAAATAAGTGCTTGTTTAAGAACTCAAGTATAGGGGCCGGAGAGAAGGCTTAGTGGAATAAGCGCTTCTCTGGCAAGCACAAGGGCCTGAGTTCAATCCCTGGTTCTGCCAAAAAAGAAAAAAAAAAAAAAAAAAAAGAACTCAAGTATAAGGCAGCTCACTTTTTCCTGAAGGAATTTTTTTTTTTTTTTTTTCCCCACAATACAGTACTGGGGATTGAACTCGGGGTCTTCTTGCTGAGCCACAAGCCCTGCCATTGCTTGCTTGCTTGCTTGGGCCTTGCTAAGATGCTGAGTTGCCCAGACTGGGCTCGTCTACCATCATAGCAGTTTTGAATTTGTGATCCTCTCACCTCAGTGTCCTGAGGTAGCTGGGATTCCAAGATGTCCTTAATACCTGGCGGCAGCTCTGCGCAGTGGCAGTACCGTAGCCAATGAGGTTCATCCAAGGCGCGATTATTGCTAATTGAAAACTTAATACCTGGCGGAGGAAATTTTTTAGGGAAAAAAATGATTGCCTTACAGTTGAGCACATACTGTATTGTCAGTCTTCATTGTTGAAGAGAAGGGATATCATTTTTTTCTGTTTCATAATTGTATGAATGTTCTTTTCAATATCTTAATGTATTTTCAAAATGGAATACACAAAGCTTCAACTGTTCACTACTTTAAGTCTTGGAATCACAGAAGATTTCTACAGACTTCCCATTGAAAATTGTTTTTTGTTTTTAGGGTGTTTGTTTGTTTGTGTTTGTTTTTGTTTTTGGTACTGGGGCTCGAACTTGCCAGACAGGTACTTATGCCACTGAGCTATATCCCCAGCCCTTCAACTGGAAATTAACTGCAACTAAGGTTGGTAGGAAATTTTGTCCTATTTAAATTGGGCCTGTGTGTATATAGTGGCTGGGAATCAAACCAAGGACCTTGTGCATGCCAGGCAAGTGCTGTGCCACTGAGCTATATCCCCAGCACTCAAACAAAAATTTTTTAAAATGCAACAATATTAAAAAAGAAAAAGTTAATAATAACTTGAAGAAGCCATCCTAGATTCTGCCCTGACCTTGAAGCAGTTTGTTTTGTGACTAGAATTTGGTAAAATAGCAAGGAGAATGTAAAATTGAAAGAGAAAATGGATAGAAAACTGTAGGGAGAAAGGTTTATCGAGCTGTTTGTAGAGGTTTCAGTCCACAGTTGGCGCGCCCCTAGGCAGGGTGGCACGTGGCAGAGGGGCAGCACTCAGCGGCAGCACAAGACAGCGGAGGCAGTGGACAGGGAGCTGAGTAGTTCTTTGTTTTCAGAATGTGAAAAATACAACTTATATGTCCTATTCTTGGCTTTTGAGAGTGTAATTTGGCAGTATAAATCTTATTTCCAAGTTACACATATAGTGGTATTAAACTCCATATGCTCATAGCAGAATTAAATAGGTTAATTAAGTAATTTCTCTGTTGTTGTCCAACTGTGTCTTAAAGAAAATGAAGGTAGATTATCTTCTGACACTGAGGAGTTCCAAGGAAATGAAGGAAGCTAGGTGTGGGCAGTGCATGCCTGTATCCTAGCACCTTGGGAGGCTGAGGCTAAATTTAAGCCGAGCCTGGGAATTTATTGACATCCTGTCTTAAAATTCAAAAATATTTAAAAAGGGCTGGCTCAGTGTGAAAGCCCTGAGTTCCGTCCCCTTAGCCCCCTCTCCCTCCACACAAAGTGAAGGGAAAAACACCACTTGCTAATCTGTAACTTACATTTATTTATTTATTTATTTATTTAGAGACAAGGTCTCGCTGTGTAGTCCAGGATGGCCTCAGACACAGCAGTTCTCTAGTCTCAGCCGCCCAAGTGCTAGGATTACAGGCATGCACCATCGTACCTGGCTTAATAAAATTTTTAATTAATTGATTTCACTTTTTTAGATGGTACTTGGGATTCAGCCCAGGGAATTTGCACTGAGCTGCATCTCCAGTCTGCTTTAAAAATTTTTTAATTTGAGACAGTCTCACTAAGTTGCCCAGGCTGGGATAGAATTTGCAATCTGGCTTCAGCCTGGAAAAAATGCAGAAATTCCAAGTGCAGCCCTTTCGGCCGGAACCGCCATCTTCCAGTAATTTGCCAAAATGACTAACACAAAGGGCAAGTGGAGGGGAACCTGGTATATGTTTTCCAGGCCTTTTAGAAAACTTAGGGTTGGGGCCGGGGAGATGGCTCAGTGGAATAAGCGCTTCCCTGGCAAGCACAAGGGCCTGAGTTCAATCCCTGGTTCCACCAAAAAAAAAAAGAAAAGAAAACTTGGGGTTGTTCCTTTGGCTACATACATGCGAATCTACAAAAAGGGTGATATTGTAGACATCAAGGGAATAGGTACTGTGCAAAATGGAATGCCTCACAAATGTTACCATGGCAAAACGGGAAGAGTCTACAACGTTACCCAGCATGCTGTTGCATCGTTGTAAACAAGCAAGTTAAGGGCAAGATACTTGCCAAGAGGATTAATGTGCATATGGAGCATATTAAACACTCAAATAGGCGTGATAGCTTCCTGAAACGTGTCAAGGAAAATGATCAGAAAAAGAAGGAAGCCAAAGAGAAGGTACCTGGGTTCAGCTGAAGCGCCAGCCTGGCCCTCCAGAGAAGCACACTTTGTGAGGACCAATGGAAAGGAACCCGAGTTGTTGGAACCCATTCCCTAGGAATTCATGGCATAAACTGGGGATGTTACTCTGCCATTCAGCACCTAATAGGCAGCTTAAGTGTTCTAGGTCCTATGTAAAATTAAAATCATCCTGTGTTGTAAGGGTGGTTTTCTTAGTTGAACAGGTATGTGGTGCCTTCTTACCTCAGAAATATTTGCAGCAGATTTTCACTGTACCCAGTAATTGTGTCTAGCCTTTACTCTTCAGTATTTTCTTGCTGAAAGATACTGCTGAGGTACTGTGCAGGTGTATACCCAAAAATTCAAATATTTATAAAGTATTTATATTGGCTTGAAAATCTTGTAAATCATCATGGGGAAAAGATGTATCAAAATAAATGGAAGTCACTTCAGAAACAAACTTTAAGTCCATTTCAGTTAAATAAATTGTTTAAAGCAAAAAAAAGAAAGAAAAGAAATTACAGGTTCCCTACCATGCCCAGCTGATTTCACTTAAATTTAATGGAGGCACTATTTTTGCCTCCATTTAATCTACTGAGAAAAACTCCAGTAGATATTTAACTTTTGCTTGTGTTTTGTTTTGGTGGACCTGCGGATTGAATTCATGACCTTTATATTGAGCTTCATCCATCCTTTGTCTTTTTTTTTTAATTATTATAATTTTAAGACAGGGTCTTCAAAACCACAAAGTTGCTTAGGCTCATCTCAAGCTTGTAGTCCTCCTGTGTTAGTCTCCAAAAGTGCTAGGATTACATACAGTGGTACACCAGTATGCTTGGCTTCTCTCTACTTCATTTATTTGTTTGTTTATTTAATATGGTTGTGAATTTAAAAATCAGCTAAATTTTTGCATTTCAAAATACTTTATAACAAAGAGAGGTGGTACACTATGGAGCCCTGGCCTAGGACCACTGATCTCCTGCTGAGGGATATGACAGAGGAATAAAACACAGACAGGATAACGTATTTTAGTTACAAGGGGAACTGGATGGTTAGAGTGACAGAAGGGCTGAGACCACAAGGCTCGGTGTCCCTGGCCTTCATGGGGCGTACAACTTGATTGGGAGTTGTGCTGGGGGCTATAGGAAGTGATGGAGGTGAACATCTGATGCAGGCAAGGCTCAAGGATTGGAAGAACAAAGCAGTTTTGGAAAAGCACACAGGGACAAACAGATCATGGTTAACTAGTAACTTGATTATCTTCTGGGACTACTGAGCCAAAAGGAATATGGGTGACTCAGAGTCCCCAGCTGGAGTGTTTCTCTTGCTTTGGGGCTCCGGGCCTTCATAGACTGTCTGCTAGTTTCAGTCCTTGCCTTTGGCTTGGGGATTAATTACATCCCCATGCCAGCTGTGGGCCTCACCACACATCAGGCCTAGGACAGACTCTTGATTCAGTTTATTTATTTATTTTTCTTTTTTGGCGTGAACTGGGGATTGAACTCAGGCCCTGTGCTCGCAAGGGAAGCGCTTATTCTACAGAACCATCTCCCCGGCCCCATCAGTTTATTTTTATGTCAGTTCATTAATCTCAATCATTGCCTATACTGTGCTGCATCAGACTGGCCCTCAGCAGTAGAGGAAATCAGGAGATGGGTCTTTATTCTCCAGAGTGACAGAAAGCCACCAAAGTGACTTCAAAATGGTGGTCTCAGATAGAAATAGGCCAGAAGCTCACACTAAGTCAGAGTGACCACATCTCCTTAAAATACAGGATTGTATTACTTGAACTTTTAAGTCTTCTCTGTCATATCCCATTTTGGTTATTGATTTACGTGCTTCCTTACAAATTTGTATAGTTCAAAATAGGTATAATTTTGCTTGAGATTTCTGATAAGAAACAATTTTGGATATTTCTTATGTTTATCAAAGAGGCCTGCACAGATGTGTGAAAGAAAACATGATAGCTGCTGACAGTTCTCTGACTAAGGAGATGGGAACGTAAAAACTCTTATTTCTGTTGTTAAACTGAAAAGAGCTGAGGAAGGTGAAGTTAGATATCTGATTAATGATCACTAGAAGTGAATTATAAGAACTTTATTTTTTTTTAAATTTTTTTATGTGTGTGTGTGGCCAGCTCAGCCCACCAGGGGGCGGGGCTGGCTGGCATGTGGTGCTGGGGGATTGAACCGCGGTCCCTGGGCTTTGCTAAGCTTGTTCTAAGTAGGTGCTTTAGACCACTGAGCCATCTCACCAGCCCCATAAGAACTTTATTGTTTGACCCTACCTATCTGAGCACAGTCCTTCCCCGGATTATAAATATGTGACTGTGTTATAGGAGAAAATGTCCACCTCGGTTCTGCTGATGGGCAGCCCAAAGATTCTGGAGCCCTTCCTCAAGTGGAGAAGAAGCTCAAGTGTACCGTTGAAGGATGCGACCGGACATTTGTGTGGCCAGCTCATTTCAAGTATCATCTCAAAACTCACCGGTGAGTGTATGGAGCGTAAGAGCAGTGATGCCTCCTGAGAACCTTGTCTCCCAACTGACACATTAAAGGAAAGCAGGACTACAGCCGCCTTGTGTTTAAGGTGTGACTCTTGGCCTTTTTTAAAGTCTTATGTAAAAAACAAACAACAAAACCTTGTGTAAGTGGCATATGCACGTAATACCCATTATTCCGGAGGCTGAGGTAGGAGGATCACAAATTCAAGAGGGGCAATTTAACAAAACTGTCTCACAGAGGGCTGGGGAGGAGCCAGGGAGATAGCTCAGCGGCTTAAGTGCCTGCTAGTAAGTACAAGACCCTGAGTTCAATCTCAGGAACCAAAAAGGGGTGGAGGGTGCTGGGGCTTGACTTGGTAACAGAGCACTTCCCTGGTATGTGAGGTCAATCCCAGTACCGCCTACAAAATAAAACAGAAATACATAAGCCGGACTCCTATACCAAAGCTATGAAATGAATCATCTATCCAGATTGGAAATTTACTGTATACCTGGAGAGTGATGAGTTTGACTTCTCAGCTCTAGCAAAGATACTTCCATGTACTGTTACTTACATGATTGTTTTTGCAGAAATGACCGCTCCTTCATCTGCCCTGCAGAAGGCTGTGGAAAAAGCTTCTATGTGCTGCAGAGGCTGAAGGTACACATGAGGACACACAATGGGGAGAAACCCTTTATGTGCCCTGAGACCAGTTGTGGCAAGCAGTTCACTACAGCTGGAAACCTCAAGAACCACCTGCGCATCCATACAGGTGTGTGCAACCCCAGCATTTCCTGGTGCTCTCCTCGGATCAGCAAGCAGGTGCTTGCCGTTCCATAGAAGTAAAGATACTGGGTTGTTGCTGGAATGCTGAAGATGTGATTCATTTATTAAATGCTTTGTTATACGCTTCAATCCATAACATTTATTAAGCTTCGCTTCTGCACGAGGAATGGACAGTGTTGATTTCGCCTAGAGAAGCCTAATGTGTAGGAAGAGATACAAGCGCTTCTTAGATTAATAATAATGAAACAGGGACAAAATCAGTCTGTTTTCAAATCTCTAAACAAGCATAATTGTATTTTGGGCAGTAACAATTATTGAGCATACAGAACACAATGGGATGAGATGGGGAAAATACAAAAGAAAAGATGTAAGTCTTTGACTTGTGGAGTTTGCTTTCTTGTGAAGAGCCTCACAACATGAGGAGGAGTATGGGAAGTAACTTATTCTGAGTTGTACAGCCTGTTAGTATTAAAAGAGAAAAATAAAACTTTAACTCTTAATTTAAGGGTCTAAGTAAGGCTGGCTTTCTAAGCCGCTTGTTAATAAACGTGCAGTCTGATGCCAGAGCGCAATCACTAAGTGACCATCTGAAGATGCAGGATTGTTCCCTGTGCTCCTGCCACTGTGCTCCTACCACTTCGCCTCTTTTTTTTTTTTTTTTTGGTGAAACCGGGGATTGAACTCAGGCCCTTGTGCTTGCCAGGGAGGCACTTATTCCACTGAGCCACCTCCCCGGCCCTTTCTTTGTTCATTCTTGCAGTGCTAAACTGAGCACAGGTGCAGTTACAGGGTACTTAAGTATATTCTGAGCTGAAGGCACAGCTGTGCTAGGTATTAAGC
>NW_004524583.1:32679177-32709014 GCF_000260255.1 Octodon degus
GAAGATCTAAGTTTAACTCACAGTATAATAAAAGCATTTTGGAGGCACCTATTGGGTACCAACACATGTTTATTGGGTCTTTTAATCTTCACGATAGCAGTAGATACTGTATGTGTTTATGAATAGAGGATTAGAGTTGGCTTAATTGCCCAACATCACAGAACTGAATTTTTTTTTCTTTTTGGTTCTGGGAATTGAACCTAAGTCCTTCACACAGCGCTACATCTTTAGCCCTTTTTTATTAGAGGTCTTGCTAAATTACCCAGGCTGTGCTCATATTTGTAATCTGCCTACCTCAGCCTCCCAGAGTGCAGGATGCATGGTGTTTGCCACCATGTCTACTTGGATTAAATTGCAGATAGACAAATAGATGGTTTTATTTTTTGCAGGATTAAATATTGAACCTAGCTATATCTCTAGTCCTTTTATTTATTTTATTTATTTATTTTATTTTTTAACATAGATTGTTTGGGCTTGTTTTTATTTTTTGAGACAGTCTTTCTATATAGTTAAGGCTGGCCTTGAACATATGCCAGGTGGCTTTGAACTCCCAAGTGCTGGAATTATTGGTGTGGTAGCACTCGGATTTGAACTGCAGATTAGCTGATTCTGAAGCCCACGTTCTTAACTGTTATGCTGCACTGACTTTTTAATGTCCCCTTCCTACTCTCATGTCTCTTATCTTGACGAAGTCACAATCCCCTCAGTGTCCAGAGAAGTCTTGTCCCCTGGGCCACCCTCATACAGAGCTTCCACACTACTAGATGCTGAGGCAGGATCTGTTTATTTTCTTTCTTTCTTTCTTTTTTCTTTTTTGTATTTTAGGGAAGGGTTTACAGGGTGTTCAGGGTCTCACTACTAGATCAGACCGTAGTGATCCTCCTATTTACAGCCTCCCAGGAGCTGGGATCACAGGCGCGCCACCACACCCACAGGCCCTGGAATCTGTTTCTAAATCCTCTTATTTCGTAAGTTCTTTAGTTCATCTTATTAAACACTTGACATTATTATTAATTTTTTTCTTT
This sequence comes from Octodon degus, assembly GCF_000260255.1. NCBI lineage: Eukaryota > Metazoa > Chordata > Mammalia > Rodentia > Octodontidae > Octodon > Octodon degus. The sequence goes on from NW_004524583.1 coordinate 32,680,203, forward strand.
TCCTAATGTTCTTTCATGTATTGTTCATTCAGAAACTTCTTGAGTACTGGTTCTTCTAGGGATTGGTGTGAATATCCAGTAGGCATTAGAAAAAGTTACAGGGAATTTAGGCAGCTCTTTGGTAGAGCTCATGCGTAGTGTGTGTGGGTCCTGGGTTCAGTCCCTGCCACCAAACAGAACAAGAAAGCGACAGACCAGTGCGAATCCTAGCACTCATCTGTGTAGTCTAGTCTAGAAGAACAGTATAGTTAGCACAGTGCTGTTGCTCCCGCTGGGCCTGGCTTCTGTGTTGCTGCCTCATGTGCCATGTTTTGAATTTACCCCAGTTGCTCTCGGTCTCAGGCTTCTGCTCACGTTATTCCTTGTGGCCTAAATTCTTTTAAGAGCAGCTAAAATTTACCTTCTTTCCAAAAATTACTACAATTGGAGTTGCTCTCCTTCTAATGCTCATACAGGGATTTGTGTTACAGTTAATGAGTACATCTGTCTCCTACTAGTCTGACCCTTGGAGCATAGAGTAGACATCTTTGATTTTTCTTTTTTTCTACCTTTTCTTTAAAAAATGGAGCTGGCAGTTGAACCCAGGGCTTCAGACATGCTATGCATGTGCTCTATGACTAAGTTATGCCCCCCTCCCTTGCTTGTAAAGATTATTTTCCAACACTAGAGATTGAAGCTAAGGCCTTATGTATGCTTCATTGAGCTACATTCTCAGCTCTTCTTTGTTTTAAATCAGTGTCTCACTAAATTTCCCAGACTGGCTTTAACTTGGTGACCCTTCCACCTCAGAGTTCCAGGTAGCTGGAATTACAGGTACATGCCACCCACTCAGCTTTTTATTTCAAAATAAATACAGACTTGAAAGAAGTTGCAAAAATAGTACATAGAGCTCTTTGTATCTGTCACCTGGCTTCCTCAAAATATGACATCTTAGGTAGCCTTAGTAACAATATCAAACTCAAAAAGTGTTATTATAACTAGTCTGCAGACCTGAGTTTTCACCATGCAGCACCTATTTATTCATTTATTTTCTTCCGATTTTGGAGATCAAACCCAGGCCTTCTGCATGGTAGGAAAGCACTCAACACTGAGCAGCACCTCCAAGTTTTCAGTTTTTAAAATAACAAAATGGTATTACAGAAAATTAAAATAAGAGAAAAACGCAAAAATAATGATCCAAGCTATGGGTGGTGGTAGATTCAAGCCCAAGACAACTTAGTAACTTGGTAAAACTGTCTGAAATATATAAAAGAAAAAAAGGGCTAGAGATATAGCCCTGTGTGAAGGGCCTGGATTCAGTACTATGAAAGAAAAAAGAGAAGAGGCAAGATAAGATCTGCATAACAAGCGTGTGGGTGTGGCCTCTTTCGTAATATCTTCAGACTTTACTGCATGCTTCTGTGACTGTCTTGCCATTATTTTGTAAATAGGACTATATCTTTTTCAGACCTTCAGAAAAGTCTGTATTTTTAAGTGAATCTGGAAGCTTGGTTAATCTTTTTGTTTGTTTTAATGATGCTGGGAATAGAACCCAGGGCCATATGCATGCTAGGCAAGTGCTCTTACCACTAAGCTACCCTGCAGCCAATACCATTAATCTTTTTTTTTTTTAGGACAGGGTCTACAGGGTCTCACTGCATAGATCAGACTCATAGTGATCCTCTTGTTTACAGCCTCCCAAGTGCTGGGATTACGGCGTGCACCACCATGCCCAGTCTCAGTGCGGGCTGGCACAGCAGGCCTGGCGATCAGACTGGCCCCTGTGTCTGCCTGAGCAGGCACTTTAATCTGCTGAGTTATTTGGCCAGCCTTCATACCATTAATCTTGATATGGAGAGGTCAGCCCTTCAGCGGAGATGGAGAAGGAAGTATGAGGCTCAGAGGCAATTGTGTGTCAGATTGTATGCTAGGTCACCGAGAGACAAAACTTTCCAGGTAGCCTATTGAAATCATATAGCATGCCGGGGCCAGGGAGATAGCTCAGTAGAATAAATGCTTCCCTGACAAGCGCAAGGGCCTGAGTTCAATCCCTAGTTCCGAAAAAAAAAAAAAAATCTAAATTTGGGCCGGGGAGATGACTCAGTAGGATAAGCGCTTGAATGGCAAACGCAAGGATCTGAGTTTAATCCCGGGTTCCGCCAAAAAAAAGAAAACAAAACAAAAAAAAAAAAAAAGAAATATGTAGCATGAACGGAAAGTCATTAAGAATAGAATAAAGTTGATGGGAAAAGACAATTTATCAGAAGACTGAGTCTTTATCTCATTTTCTATCTCCAGGAGAAAAACCTTTTCTTTGTGAAGCCCAAGGATGTGGCCGTTCTTTTGCTGAGTATTCCAGTCTGCGAAAACATCTGGTGGTTCACTCAGGTATGAAAACTTATACTGTTTATAGATTTCAAGAAAGGAGAAAGACTTAGAGGGGAGCATGGAATAAAGAAATTAAAAAAAAGAAAGAGCCTGTTTACCCTGAACATAAAGCTTTTGACTCACGACTGAATCAGAAGTCAAGGCCCTTAATAATTATGTTTAAAGGGTCTCAGAAACAGTAGGGAGGGATCTAATAGTATTTTCTGCTGAGTCATGGAAGTACTTTCTAATGCAGACATTTTATGAGATCAAACTTTCTCACATTGTTCTGGATCCTTTGAAAGTTACATTAAACACGGATCTTGTCTTTTAGGAATTTCCATTTCATTCCTTGGGGGAGGATTTCAGATCAGAAGGAAGCTAGGAGTTAGGAAGCTGTTAGGGATAGCAGCACAAGTAACATTAGCTGCCCGGGAAGGTTGGTTATCTTACTCAGTCAGCATTTTGGTAGCAACCAGTCTTTGACTATTAGGACATATTGTCACCAAAAGTCCAGGAGACAGAAAAGTTTTAATGACCCATTTTCTGTTTAGCATTTTTAAATAATTCCTTGTAATTCTGTCAAATTGCTCATTCTGTACAGATGACCTGGTCTTCCCTGCTACAGATGTCTTTCAAAATATATGAAAATATTCAACATCAACCAGACCTTGTAAGCTCAATAGAAAAAGCTAAAGTTTTCCTTCTCTCCTTTCCTATCCTCCCAAACAGAGCCTACAGCTGTGTCTTGGTGGGACTGCTACCTCTGAGACTTACAAATTACATTGAAATCAGGCTGAAAACATAAGTTGAGAGGGGCCTAAAATACCAGGAAAGGATTTGTAAAGTGTACTGAAGGTGCATCTAGATGAGAACTCATTTTACTGTAGCTTAATCTGGTAGTGATGCATGAACTAAACTGAGAAGAGAGATTTTTTTTTTTTTTCCTTTTACAGTATGGTCAAGAATCTGTCGCAGAGCTAAGGATGTTGTTCAGTGGGAGAGCACTTGTCTGGTATGTGTAAGACCAGAAAAAAGTCTACTCCAAGGCAGTCCTAGAGTGCTATGGAAAGAGATCCAGTAGCAGCATCTTTGTGATTCCACAATTGATTGGATATAAAGAAACAGGGACACAGAAGCAGAGAAGACTATTGGTGATTCACGAAACGTGGTAGTGAAGATAAGGAAGAAAGCTGGCCACCTCATTGTCGGACTGGCTCACAGATTTATGAGGACAGAGTGTTGGAAGAGATGACAGTGAGGATTAGAGGAACCCAGCAGGCCCATCTTGGGATTGGGAAAATTCCAACTTGTTAATTGACTGAACTAAAAGTCAGGAGTAAAGGGATTGGGAAGTAGCAGTGAGTGTTCAAGGCTAGTCAGAACTACACAGTGAAACTGGCTCAAAAAAAAAAGGATTCAGCAAAGTCTAATGTTGCAATTGAAGTCTTTCTGAATCCAGACCTTTTTGCTTTCACTTGTATTTTCATTTTTACTGCAGAGCAGTTAGATCTTACAGAGTATCATACATTCTGGATTTGTTAGTTTCCTTTTATGTCATTTAATTTGTTTCCTTGGTTATTTATTTTTATGTATTTGGTCCAGGGTGTCAGTATACAGCCCAGACTCGTAGTGACCCTCATGTTCTCAGCCTCCCCAGTGCGGGGTGGCCAGCCCAGTGCACGCAGGGGCGGGGGCCTGTGCGGCCAGTGGTGCCAGGGATTGAAGCCCGGCCCCTCCGCTTGCCTAAGCAGGCACTTAGTCTGCTGAGCTAGCTCGCCGGCCCTTGTTTCCCTAGATTTGCTGTAAATTGAAGCAAGCTCTGAAACAAGTATGCCTGAGCTGCTGGCTGCATGTATCCTAGGAGAGCTAGTGACGCAGCTTCACAAGATTATAAACTTTTAGGATTCTTATGTAACTTTAACAGCTTTATTTATTTATTTATTTTTGGTTTTCTGAGATAAGGTCTCCCCATGTAGCCCAGGCTGGCCTCGACCTCTTAGAAATCCTCCTGCCTCAGCCTCCCAGGTGCTGGGGCTGCAGGTGTGCTTCGCCACCCTCCGCCTGGTCAGCAGCGTTTTTTGTAAGTCATTCTCTTTTGGTGTTCTAGTGCAGACTAACCCGGCAACAGCACGCTGATGTGTGAGGGGCACAGGCAGATCAGAAGCCATGTGCAGCAGATGGCGTGCAGGGGCGTGTGGCTCGGAGAGTAAAAGGCAGCAGTCGCCTTCTTTACGGCAGATTTCTCTTTATCCGCCTGGCGATGGGCGTATAGGCTGCTGCCCTGACGTGGCTGCCGTGAACACAGCTGTGCGCGCGGCACTGTAGCGCGCCCCGGGGGGCATGTCTGAGTCAGCTAGCTCTCCTAGCTGGGTGCGCTGTGGTGGAGCGCACCTGTGATCCCAGCACTCGGGAGGCCGGGGCCGGAGCTGAGCTGGAGGCCAGCCTGAGCTACACGGTAGACCACGTCTCAAAAACCAAACAAATAGCATTCCTACTTTCAATTTTTTGAGGGCCTGGGAGATGGCTCAGTAGAATAAGCGTTTGGCTGGCAAGTGCTGAGTTCAATCCCAGTTCTGGGAAAAAAAAAAAAAAAAAAGAGTTTTTTGAGGATGCTTCACAATGATTTTTGAAGTAGTTGTACTAGTACACATTACCATATAGAACAATTCCTTCCCCCACAACCTGGCTAGCATTTGTTATTTTTTGAATCTTTAATGATAGCTATTCTTACTGGAGTAAGGTACAATCTCAGTGTTGTTTTGATTTGCATTTTGCCAATAGTCAGAGCTTGAACATTTTTCTTAGTACACTGGCCATTTGTTTGTTTGTTTGTTTGTTTGGCAGAACCAGGGATTGAACTCAGGCTCTTGCGCTTGCCAGGGAAGCGCTTATTCCACTGAGCCATCTCCCCAGCCCACATTGGCCATTTGTATTTATTTCCTCTAAGTGTTTATTCATTCCAGTTACTCATTCTTTGATTGGGTCTTTTATTATCGGAAGATCTAATTTTTAGATATTAGACTTCTGTCTGAGGAACAGCAGATAAAGGTTTTTTTTTTTTTTTAAAAAAGGGCAAGTGGGCTGGGAAGATGGCTCAGTGAAATAAGTGCGTCCCTGGCAAGCGCAAGGGCCTGAGTTCAATCCCCAGTTCTACCAAAAAAAAAGGAGTAAGAGGATGCTAACACAAGTTTAAAAAGGGGGCAAGGGGTACAGCTGTAGCTCAGTGTAAAGTCATGGGTTCAGTCCTGAGTACTATATTGCCCTCCCCCCCCAAAAGAACCCCCCAAAACATAAACCTAAAAGGAATTAAATAACCTTGAAGGGGAGAATACAGCATGTAGGGACAGAACTATAACCAAGACTTCTTTTGACTTTACATATTAGTAAGAATAAAATTAAAAATCTGTAACGGATTAAAATGCCTGCTTAGGCAGACCCAATGGCCAGGGTTTGATCCTGGCATGGTGTGCTGGCCCCGGTGCGCTGAGACAGCCATTGAGACCATGTGGTGATGTGGCGCTCCTGTAGTCCCAGCTCTCGGGAGGCTGAACACAGGCAGAGGATCGCTGCAGATCCGATCTGCGTCGTGAAACTCTGTAGACCCTGTACTAAATACAAAAACAAAAAACTCTATCACTTGAAAAAGAAACAAATATAGTAAGCAAATGAAATAATAAAACAATTGTTGGATATTTAGCCAAGGTATTATGACTGAATATCCTTGATGAAATAGATTGTAAGAAAAAATACAACTGCAACCTACAGAAAGGGGGAAAAAGATAAATGTGCTGCTGTATGGTTTGAACTGGTCACCCACCTTGCTGCAGGAGTCTGCCAGGACTGCCGGATGCTACTCCAGGCGTTCCCGTCATCTTGGGCCACTGGCGGTCATACAAGCGGATCGAATCACTCTCATCACTCTGTTACCAATACAGTTAATAAGGAGCCGCCCGATGGGACGTCCGGTCAGGCGTGCACCCTGGCAGCTAGGCTTGCAGCTTATGGCCCTGTCGCTGATGCGGCTCTCAGCCTCTTTCACACAGCTCTCAGGTGGGGCTGTCCCAAGGGTGTTTTCTTCATGCCTTATTCTGTGGAGCGCTAAGTACCCGTAATGGTAATGCTTTCTCCACACTCCCTTGGTTGCTAATTTTTGTGTCCTTCACCCTCTGTACTGCAGAAACCCAGCTCTCTTGAAATAGAGCTCATGAATCTTGTGCTTTTCCCACCCGCTTTTGTTATCTGCTGACTTCCTGTGTACTCTCTTCATTGGTGTATTTGATACTCTGAATATCCCTGGGGAATATAAAGAGGAACTACTTCACAGCCACTCTGACGTATAGAGTTGCTCGGTGTGAAAGGAAAGTATATGTGCACCGAGATGAGAGGAAAATGAAATTGAATCTTACATGCCCTTAATTAAAGGAAGCATGCGGACTGGCGGCTGAAGCACGAGGATCGAGGCCAGCTGGGGTACACAGTTTAAGGCCAGCAGGGACCACCTAGCGAGACCCTGTCGTGGGGGGAGGGCTAACTACAGAAGGTATGCCTGATTAGAGAGGAAATAGGTATCTCTTTCAGAGATTTTTCTCCATACATGGTGTGTACCATTTAGGCCTTGGAAGAAATTGAAATCAAAAACAGCTTTAAGGCCGGCCATGGTGGCACATGCCTATAATCCTAGCACTTAGGAGACTGAGGCAGGAGGATTGTTGTGAATTTGAGACCAACCTGAGCTACAAACTGAGCTCAGGGCCAATCTGAATTTGCATAGGGAGACCCTGTCTCCAGAAGACACAAAAAAAGTGGATGAGTAAATATGTTGTGTCTAAATCCCCTAAGATTTCATTCATTGCAGCTCTGTAGCCTCAGGGACAAATTTAGTTTTTTTTCATTTGGTATAGATAGAAAGGGATGGGTTTATTACTAGGTGGTAGTCACAAGACTGTTGTTAGTCACCTTATAAAACTGGCTTCATAAAGTTATTTTTTCAAGAAAATAATTCCTCAAATAAACCTGTTTTTAATTTTTTTTTAATTAATTAAAAAAAATTAAAACTGTGCAGGCCAGATTGGTGCACGCTGTGATCCCAGCTCTTGGAGAGCTGAGGCAGAAGGATTGTTGTGAATTCAAGGCTAGCCTCACCCGACATAGGGTCTCCCTGTGTAAATTCAAATTGGCCTTGAGCTCACTTTGTAGCTCAGGTTGGTCTCAAATTCACAAATTCAAACCCAGCGTCAACTATACAATGAGACCCTTGTCTCAAAAAAATTGCAGTTTCATTCTTCCCAAAAGAATCCCTGCGTCCCACAGCAGTCGTTTCCTGTTTCCATCTTCTACTGGCCCCTGGCAGCCATTAACCTATTTTCTGTCTCTGTGAATTTGTTTGTTCTATATAATACTTTTCATATGAATGAGAGTGTACATTATGTCATTTTGTATCTGATTTCTTTAACTTGGTTTGCATTTTCAGGTTTCATTTGCATTGTAGTATCTTAACATATTTTTTGTGGCTGAATAATACTTCATTATTTCGATGTGCTAAATGTTGGCTATTATGTATACAGCTGCTGGTTTCTCATGTCTGTATATTTTCATCTCTTACGTGTATGCCTAGGAGTTGAATTGCTGGTCACATGATAAATCTCCACTGAGCTTTTTGAGAAGCTGAGAATTTTTCAGAGTAGCTGCACTAGCTGCACGTGATGGCACACACTGGTAATTCAGGTACTTAGCAGGCTGAGGCAGGATGATCACCAGGAGTTTGAGGCCAGCATAGGCTACATAGTGAGCTCAAGGCCAACCTGTATTATAGTGTGATCCTGTCTCAAAAAAAAAGAACCTTTACCACTTCAGCCCAGCTCCCTCCATTTCTTGATCTGCTTCCCTTTTCATAAAACGCTGTCTTTCTGTGTCCTGAAATTTTTTATTTTGCTCTTCTGCATATTTAGGGTTTCATATAAGAGAAACCATGGGGGCTGGTGAGATGGCTCAGTGGTCTAAAGCACCTACTTAGAACAAGCTTAGCAAAGCACAGGGACCACGGTTCAATCCCCCAGCACCACATGCCAGCCAGCCCCGCCCTCTGGTGGGCTGAGCTGGCCACACACACACAAATAAATAAATAAATAAAATTAAAAAAAAAAAAAGAGAGAGAAACCATGTTCTGTTTAAGCTTGAGTGTTTCACTTAACTGCTGTATTTGGTCTCTAACAAAGGGATCAAAAACATAGTTGGTTTCATACGTGGTGCTGGGGAACCCAGCTACCCACATGCAGGAGGTTGAATCCAGGTCCTTGGCTTTCACCATGTTCAAAACCAAAATCAAAACGAACCAGAGATCTGACTATTAAAACAAATATGTTCTCTGCTGGAATATGTAAAACTCATGATGTCATACGTGTAAGAAGAGACTTTCTGAACAGAGTCCTGGTGGTGTAAGAAATAGTATGAAGAATCGACAGATGGGATCACAGCAAATTAAAAAGCTTCTGGTCGTGAATTTTTGGTCCCTGGCCTAAGTGTGATGCCTAGGATGGTGGAATGGGCTTAGAGCACTGGTGAGGGCAAAGCTTCAGAGCCCTCAGGGAGAGTGAGTGCCAGCCGAGGCGTGGCTGCCAGGGGCTTGCCACCCGTGAGCTGGAGGCGGGCTCAGATCAGTGTGTTGGGAACTACCAGTGTGGAGAGTGAAGACTGGCGTCACAGAGTAAGGCGGATGTTGTGAACCCGAGATGGCAGTCCTTGCGGAGGAGGTACACGTCTCGCAGGTGCCTGGAAGGCTCTTGGAAAAGGGAAGCACATTTTTCATGTTGGTACTGGGATCCCCACACCAAAGAGGCTGTGGTGTGGAGGCTGCGGCTCAGTGGGCCTGGAAAGGATGGGCGTGGGGGTGTAAGCCTGCCTGGTGCACTGTTCTGGCCTCTTTGTGCTGAAAGATGACAGGCTGGGGAGGGAGAGAGCAGGGGAAGAGCAACTGCTTACGGTTCACCTGCTCTGGCCTTCTGCATCTGTGTCTAGACCATTGATTTACCACCAAAAACACACTCCATGTCTCAGCTGTCTTACCATCACGTCTGGTCCTGTTTCAGGAGAGAAGCCTCATCAGTGCCAGGTGTGTGGGAAGACCTTCTCGCAGAGCGGAAGCAGGAATGTGCACGTGAAAAAGCACCACCTGCAGCTGGGAGCAGCTGGGAGGCAGGAGCAGGAGCAGACCGGTGAGGGGGGGCGGGCGCAGCATCTCTCTGGGTTCCAAGAGCCTAGTCACTGACCTCCTGGCCCGCTCGTGATCTTCTGATTCAGTTTTGGGTGGAGAGACCTGGTCTCACCTGCTGGGCTGCCAGCTTCCAAAGCAGTGGGGTTTTTGTTTGTTTTGGTTTGATTTGGTCTGGTTTTTTGGTTTTGGAGACGGACTCTCTTCGTGTAGCTCAGGCTGCCCTTGAATCTGCAGTGATCCTTCTGCCTCCACCTCCCAGACCCTGGGATTACAGGCGTGCACACAAATACGCGTTTCCTTGCTTGTCATCCACTCCCCACCTGTACAAAACAAAATAACCTGGTAAATAATTTGTGAGTTTCCAGAATCTGTTGTTTCAAAAGTTCCCATAGGGGCTGGGTATAGCTCATTGGTAGAGTACTTGCCTAGCATGCTTATGGTTCTGGGTACAATCCCCAACACTGCAAAGAATAAATAAATGAGCTCCCGTGTGCCACTAGCACACACTCGTAGATCCCACACACCTGGGATACCAGGGGAGGAGGCTCAGTTGAATCCAGGACTAGCCTGGGTAACATGGTGAGGCTTCGTCCCAAAAACAAAGCAACAAAAGTTCACCTAGTGAGTTTGATAATTATTAATGCTTGTTCATAAACCAGCGTTCATCTACCATGGTAGTAAAAAGATTTCTATATGACAAGAGTTTATGTATTTTTTTTGCTTATCAGTTTTGACTATGTTTTGCCTCACCTTAAATTTGATAACCCTTTTTGTTGTTGTCTTTAAGACAGGATCTCGCTATGCAGCTCCGACTGCATAGCCTTGAGCCTTGAGCTTACTTTATAGCTCAGGCTTGAGCTTACTTTATAGCTCAGGCTGGTCCTGGGCTGGGATTACAGATGTGCGCCACTAGGCTGCGCTTGATAACCTTTTTTTTTTTTTTTTTTCTTTTTTTAGTACAGGGTCTCACTACATGGATCGGACTCGTAGTGATCCTCCTGTTTTTAGCTTCCCAAGCCCTGGGATTACAGGCATGCACTACCACACCCAGTCTCAGTCCTGTCTCAGCAAGCCCTGGAGGCAGGACTGGCACGGCACACTGGGGATTGAACCCTGGTCCCTGTGTCAGCCTAAGCAGGTGCTTTAATCCCCTGAGTTATCTGGCTGGCCCTTTTGATAATCCTTTTCTGTTCTTACTCCTTTTCCAAATATTTCTTCAATCAGTTATTTCATTCTAAATACTGCTAAAGATCATCCATCCTATTTCATATGCTAATGTTTATGTTAATCACAAAGATGATTATCCAGAGCCAGCCAAATAGCTCAGTGGATTAAAACACCTGCAAGCAGGTGCAGGGGCCAGGGGTTCAATCCCTGGGTCTGGTGTGGTGGGGCACCTGTAATCCCAGCACTTAGGAGGCTTTAAACAGGAGAATCACTATGAGTCTGATCTAGTAGTGAGACCCTGAACACCCTGTAGACCCTTCCCTAAAATACAGAGAAAAAAAAGATGATTATCCCTAAACCTCAAGCCTTCTTCTAGGTTTGTTGTTGTTTCCTGGAAGTAGGTGACATAGGTAACATCGGAGATGCACCTTAATTTCTAGTTTGGGAAGGGAAGGCCAGCTGTCCTGGTCAGGAAGGTGAGGGCCGGGCACGGCCTTGGTTACTCACACTCTCTTCTCTGGGCAGCTGAGCCACTCCTGGGCAGCGGTTTGCTTGAAGAGGCTTCAGTACCCAGTAAAAGCCTGGTATCCATGGATGCCCGGCCCAGCCTCGGTGGAGAGTCCTTGAACCTGCCAAACACCAGTTCCATCCTGGGAGTCGCTGATGGTAAGACTTCACATTCTCCTCGGGAGAAACGGGCTGCAAGTAGGGACTAAAGAATGGGGTGTCTGCAAAACGGAGGTTTTGAATTGTATTTCTTGTGTGTAGCTGCGGTATGATTGAGTAGCATTTGTGTTCCTGTGTCCTTGGTGGTTAAATGAGTGTGTTTTAAAAATTAATTGACGATGATATAACAGAAGAATAAAAAGAAAAAACTTAAAAGAGAAAATTATTTGTAATCTTAGCATCCTAGCCCAACTATTTCTGTCTTTCCTATTGCAGTTATGGAAGAACTTAACTTTTAAAACATTTAAACAGAACATAACCAGGTTTTACAGAGGAGATATAAAGCAATTTCTCCATACCTTCAAAAGCCATATCTTCTGGAGAAAAGAAAGGGCCCTCTAGGAGTTGCTCCTCTCTGGTATAGAAATTTCACCCAAGTTACACAGGCCAGGCCCTCTTCTCTGAAAAACTTACCAGGTGAGGTCAGCATGCATTTATTGAGTGCCTACTGTGTGCCTGACACAATGGGAAAGGCAAAAGTAGGAGAAAAGGCCCTTAAAATCCAGTTGAGAGGTCAAAATTTTCCTGTGTGCAAAATAATATTGAGTAGCACGTTAACAAACACTTGGTACAGTATGGAAGAGCAGTAGAAGCCACAGAGCCCCTATGTGAAGCTTGTAGTTTGTTTGACGGCTGAGTGGTTTTCCCAGGAGCTAGTTCCAGAAGTCTCTCATGGTGACCCCACTGGTGAACGCTCAGCGAGTGGGAGGTCCTGCGTGTTGTGTGCAGCCTGCTCCGTCAGGGCGTGGCCATACTTACGTAACTTCTGCCTAGCGCCTGCAAGGCCTGGAGTGTGCGGCAGGCTTTCAGGCAGGACTGCAGCCTCGTGACTAGGGCAAGAGGCCCAGAAACTGCCTGGTCCTGCTTTCCGGGTCTTCAAGAGGGAAGTCCCAGGGGAGGAGGTGGGCTTGGGAAACCTTGGCCAGGTTGTCAAAGGGCATACATTGAGCCCTTCGCACCGCCCGTGATTGCTTCAGGGCTGGCTCTGGCTCCTTGACGTGCCTGCCTGAGCTGTTTTAGCCCTGTTTCATACATTTTTAATCCAGATAACAGTGCTAAAGCCATTATTCTAAATCACTATATTGAAAAATGGAGAACTCCTATATCAAGATTTCTTGCTTTTCCTTTCCATTTTGTTTCTGTAATCATTTCCAAATCTCTGGTAATGATTGGCAGGCATGATTAACTTGAAAGAAATACAGAAATTTGGGACTCAATTTTTCAGGGATTAGTTACTAGGTTTTATTGAGAGGCTTGATGTGGCAGAAGTGTATCTATGTATTCACTTTTCATGGAAGATGAATTCTTCTGTTGTTTCGCAGAGGTGCTTACTGAAGGATCCCCACGTCCCCTGTCTTCAGTGCCTGATGTAACCCATCACTTGGTGACCATGCAGTCAGGGAGGCAGTGCTATGAGGTTTCTGTCCTAACAGCGGTAAACCCACAGGAGGTAAAGCGGTCTCTTGCCCTTACTTTGTTTCTGTGCCCACTTATGTGGCAGTTGCCGGAGACTCTGGAGCAGTGGTGCAGGCCGCCTGCTGTGTCGCGGGGCCACCACCATCGGTCTAGACGAGACCGGGCGCATTCAGCCAAAGCACCACTCATCTAGAGATCTGAAAATTTCTCCACTTTCCATGTCTTAAAAATTTTGACTAGAATATCTTCCTTTAAGCTCAGTACGAATCCATCTTCAAAGGAGCCTGGGTGTTACAGTCTGACCCTGCGAGTCGGGAAATGAGTGTGTCACACCTGAGATTCTCAGATTGGCACCCTTTGTACCATCCTTAGTGAGGACTGTCTGTCCCAGTGTTCAGCATGAAGATGCTGACCTTACTTTATAAAGAAAACAACACTGCTAAGTGGTCTTGCACGCCTGTGATCTCAGAATTTGGGGGGGCTGAGACAGGAGGATCACAAGATTGAGGCCAGCCTGGAACAAAATGGTTCTTGAGCAAAAACAGATTCATGACAAAATAATTAAAAATAATTATTCACTCTCCTGGCGCATGTGTCTGGAAGATAACAGGCCAGTTTAGCTGGGCCAGAGGAATGAGTTCACACTTCCTCGTTGAATGGAGACCAGCCAAGTTAACAAAGGACTTCGGGTGGACTCAAGGACTTCTGAGGCTATGGTTTTGATCTTGGCTCTCAGCAAACAGTGAAAACAGATCAAGTTTCTAGAATTTTAGAATATCTCCTTGGTTTTGTTTCATGGACATGTATAACTTCACCATGACTTCATTTCACATGCGTTAAAGCTGCCACCAAAAGCTGTATAGCCTCGACCCCTTGGCTGTGGTGTGGGGGATGAGGGTGGGGTGGGCTTTTTAAACCAAAAAAACCTTTCCTTCCTCTTCCATTGTAATCTTTATGTTTATCTGTCACATCAGTCACATGACTGCACCCTACATTGAATCCTCAGTTATTTTGCACTCTCCCTGAGGTTGCCCAGGATCACAGGGCTCTGGTCATGCACACCTGTGCCCTGCCAGGATCTCTCTTTGTATTTATTCTGGGACCCATTGTTGTCTAAGCCTTCTTCAGATTGTGCTAAATATTTTGCTGTTGGTATCATTGGTTCCATTCTATGTGACCTTTTCCAAGTTACTATTCTGAAACAAATCATCTGTCTCACCTATGGAGTCTTATTTCTGAGATTTATATTAGGGAAGTTTTCAGAGAATAGTGAGTGATGAGATAACAGGATTATGAATCATGTACCTGTTACCCAAGTTCAGTAATTAACTTTATAATGTTCAGATTTTATTTTCTGCCTTTTATTTATTTTTATTTATTTAGTACAAGGTCTACAGGGTTTCACTACATAGATCAGACTCATAGTAATCCTCCTGTTTTCAGCCTCTCAGGTGCTGGGATTATAGGCGCGCACCACCACGCCCCGCTCACCCCGGGGGCCTCCATGGCTTGCTGTGCTGGGGATCAAACCCAGGTCCCTGCACTTTGCCTAAGCAGGTGCTTTAGTCCACTGAGCTATCTGGCCAGCTCTATTTTCTGCCTTTTAATTGTTGCTGTTAGGTTTGTGGTTGGAGTATGTTAAAGCAAATTGGAAATTTTTAGATTTTTACCGTTTAACAGGTAAAAATTCTTAGTTAGCTGGGTGTGGTGGTACAGGCCTGTAATCCCAGCACATTGGAGCTGAGGCTGTGCTGTTGATGTCCTGAATCCATTCAGAGTGTTTACTCTTCATGGTCATTTGGACTAGAAGGAAGAGCCAGGCAGGAGCCAAGTGCTGCATCCACCCTCTGAATACAGATTTCGAGCACACATTGCAGTGCTTTCCGAGCCTGCCTGTCCCCTAGATGGCACTTGGCAACAGTTGTCACCACGCTTTTTATCACACTTCCTGACACTCAGGAAGGAGAACTTCCAGAACTGCTTCAGAAAGTGATCAGAGCAGTGGGATAAGTGTGTAGGAAGAGAGTGTTTTGGAGGGGGTTCATGGCATCTTTTACTGCAATTTTAAACATTTAAACACTGACTGTAGGGGCTGGAGAGATGGCTCAGTGGTCTAAAGCACCTACCTGAAACAAGCTTGGCAAAGCACAGGGACCGCGGTTCAATCCCCCAGCACCACATGCCAGCCAGCCCCGCCCCCTGGTGGGCTGAGCTGGACACACACACATACAATAAATAAATGTAATAAATAAAAATAAATAAATAATTTTAAAAAAATAAAAATAAAAAATAAACACTGACTGTATATTCTGATCCTCACCCTCCTTTTAATCCTTTTACTTCGTATGAAGGTTTTTCTGTAATTCAGTTGTAACCCATTCTACATTTGTTTTCAATCTTCTACAGTTACTAAATCAAGGAGATTTAACTGAAAGACGGACATGAGCTGGGGTGCTGCCTTCGAAGGAGCAGCTCTGTCTGATTCCAGAGCGCACAGTGGGTGCAGGACCAAGCCCTCAGCCCCGCCGGAACCAAAATAAATCTGTGAAGGACGAAACCCCGCTTTTGCCTCTTCACTTACTTCCCTGGCAGAGACCATGAGTGTGCGAGAGCTGCTCCACAGCCACCCCGTGATCCCGACAAGAAGCACAGCAGAGGCTGGGCCGGGTCACTGCCTGCCTCTTCTCGCTGCGGAATTCTGGGACAGACTTCTCCCAGAGGCAGATTGGGTTATGTGCTGGCTGATGTCCTCATGACGACTGTGGAAGGGAGGTTTTCCTTCGAGGTTTCGTCCCAGACCCAGCTCTTTTCACGTGGATGGTCAGCATCCTGCTGTCAACCACTAAACTCCTTGCGTTTTCAAGAGGCCTTGTTGCTTTGAAGAAGGGAGCAGTGTCCGTTCTGTCATGGTGTTCTCCCTTCGGCAACCTGAGTAAGAGACTCTCAGCCATCGGGCTGCACAAAGGAATTACTTGAATCGCCCCTTGGCCCACGCTGAGGTTCTGTCTTGTCCTGTCCACCTCTGCCCCGTCACTTTGCTTTCCTTGTTGACGGAACACACAGTAGCATGTTAAGAGGGTTTTTGTTTTTCAAGTCTTTTTTTTTTTTTTTTTTTTTAAGTTAAAAATCACTGATACAAAGCTTCAGTTTTCCCTTAAAATAAACAAAACAGCCCAATGAGTTGCTTGGCCTTTGTTTTGCATATAACATAGTTCCCTTAAAAGGAGATTAAGAAAATAATTCCGTCTTTCACTTTAAGATGGGGCCATAATTCACCCTTAAGATCCCATGTAGCTAAAACTGATGGAGCCTAAGAAACGTGATATGAGAGTCTCCATCAGCCTGTGAACACAAGGCTCTCTTAGAAACTTTCTCTGTCTAGGAACATGGCAGGCGTAACAGCTCATTTTGATGTTTCCAGAAAAACTGAAATGTGAGGGCTGGTGAGACGGCTCAGTGGTCTAAAGCACCTACTTAGAACAAGCTTAGCAAAGCACAGGGACCGCAGTTCAATCCCCCAGCACCACATGCCAGCCAGCCCGCCCCCTGGTGGGCTGAGCTGGCCACACACACACACACACACACACACACAAAAAAAAAAAAAAAAAAAAAAAGAAATGTGAGAGTTCAGCACAAGTACCCTTGCTTTCAACCTGTCCACAGCAACTGAGAGAAAATAGTTGTAGACACAGGAAAATACTCCAAAGACCACCTACAAAGAAAAGTCATGGCTGTCGGAGAAGTTTTAAATTAGAAACAATCTCTTCTATGCTAGCAGACACATACAGAGTAGCACATCCTAAACAGATAACAGAAAAAACATTTAAATAATGGCTCTTAATTTATTAATGGTACACACAGTCACCCTAAACTGTGGCAACTCAGCTCATGGTGGGTACTTGTCAGGAACTGAACTTAGGACTTCGTGCTTGCCAGACAGAGGCGACACCTCGGAGCCACACCCATGGCCCATCAAACACTTGTACTAGAACGTGAGGTGTTCTGCAGGTGTGACAGCACACGCTTACAAGCGCAGCACAGGAGGCCGAGGCAGGAGGGCTCGTAAGTTAAAGGCTAGCCTACGTGCAAGACCTTGTTTCAAAAAAATTAAATAACATGCTAGGTTTTGGATTCCGTAGTCATTGTGATCCGGGAACACTTGTTCTTACCTGGGAACATTCTTACCTGGTGACATTCTTGGTTGTCACAACCAAGAGTGGGGAGCTACTGCATTAGTGCGGAGAAGCAGCAGTACTGCAAAGCTTCCCGTAGTACGCAGGGCAGCTTTTTCCTACCAACAAAAATGTTACTTGCCCAGACTAGCCGTTGCTGAGGATGAGAAAGCCCGTGGCAGTGGCCAGGGAGGTAGCTCAGCGGCATAAGAGCCGGCCTGGCAAGCAGAAGGTCCTGAATTCAGTCCCTGGCACAAAAACCCCAAGAACTTGTGGTGGAAGCATGCAGCTTTGTCGTCTCCTGTGGGCCGCACTGACAGCGTGTCTCGTTTCACCTGCGTAACCCTAAGTACGGCGGCCGAAGCCAGAGCTTTCATACTGAGCTACGCCCCCAGCCCTGACTTACTGAGACAAGATCTTGCTGTACTGTCCAGGTTGATCTCGAACTGAAGATCCTCCTGCCTCAGCCACCCCAAGTGCTGAGATTACAGGCATGCATCACACCAAAACCATATTAGTAATTTTTACTTAATTATCTTGTCTGAGATAGGGTTTTGCTCTGCAGTTTAGGCTGACCTTTAGCTCACTTTGTATCCCAGGCTGGCCTCAAACTCGGCAGTCCTCCTGTCTCAGCCTCTCAAGTAGTGGGATTACAGTTGCGCACTACCACGCCTGGCTTAAATAATTCTTAATTAGTTGCTAACATGCAAATTTCTGGTTTCAGATGAAAATAGTTGACCCGGCAGTTCTGGGCCTGTTTTCCAGTAGGTCTTATGCTCATTAGTTATTAACTCCTGCTATCCTACATCTATCGGTTTGATTGATGAATCCCAGCAGGCATCTGGGCTTGTGAATCACCACCCCCTTTTTTTGTGTTTTTTTTTTTTTTTTTTAAATATTTATTTACTTATTTAGTGTGTGTGGCCAGCTCAGCCCACCAGGGGGCGGGGCCGGCTGGCATGTGGTGCTGGGGGATTGAACCGTGGTCCCTGTGCTTTGCTTAGCTTAGCTTGTTCTAAGTAGGTGCTTTAGACCACCGAGCCATCTCACCAGCCCACCACAGTGGTTTTTTGAGACCGGGTCAGGCTAGCCTTGAACTTGCAGTAATCCTCCTGCCTCTGCCTCCCAAGTGCTGGGGTTACAGGCACAAGCCTGCATGAAGAAACATCTTTTGGACTCGTGTGCCTGGCCAATAGAAATTAAAAACTTTAGCCAGGGGTGGTGGTACATGCCTAGATGAGGCATGATCAAAATATACAGTGAATATACCAAAAAGTTATGGGGTTTTTTGTCTTTTTTTTTTTTGGTGGAACTGGGGATTGAACTCAGGTCCTTGGTGCTTGCCAGGGAAGCGCTTATTCCACTGAGCCATCTCCCCAGCCCCAGTTTGTCTTTTTGAGACAGGGTGTCATTGTGCAGTTCAGACTGGCCTTGAGCTCACTTTGTAGCCCAGGCTGGTCTTAAACTCGCAGTGACCCTCCTGCTCGAGCCTCCCAAGTGCTTAGGCAAGTGCCACCATGCCCAGCCTAGAAATTCTTAAATTACAGAAAAGATTGTCGGTAAACTCCTTGAGGGCCAGGGATGTAGCTCAGTGGCTCAGCGCTGCTAGCAAACACCAAAAAAAGAAAATAATCAAAACAAAACAAACAAACTCTCTTTTGCTTCAGACATACTTGTGCCATCATTCCTAGCAATTTCTGAAGAGCTGACTTCATGAGGATTACTCAGACATGATAAAAAATACAGTGAATGCACCTGCAGGTTGACATCCACTAGGAAGGCAGGTTCATAAAAATGAGTGTAGCCGGGAGTGGTGGCGCATGCCTGTGATGCCGGCACTCAGGAGGCTGAGGCAGGAGGATCCCTGAAGAGTTCAAGGTCAGGCTGGGCTCCATAGTGAGTTACTTGGGACTAGGGAGGGCTCTAAAGGGCAATATTCCCTTATATTTACTTTCAAGTGTCAGGGGGAAAGCAGGAGTTTCACCTGTGAACTATGACCCTCTACCCCGTGTTGGCCCACTTCAATTTGCTCCAATCACCTCTCTCTGTTACTCTTCCCCGTTCTCTAACCGCAGCCATGACGCGATCCAAGGGTTTGCCTCCGCTCTTAGCTGCATGATGTTCAGAAGGGCGAGGCTTGAGACTGTCTGGTGATTCACAAGACAGCATCTCCAAGTCTTTCTCAGGGCTTGTCAGCTGCTCCAGGAATTCTTCTGAATCTTGCTGTTGGTCCCTCGTGTCAAATTTTACGGTTTCATTGGTACTGCAAAGGCATAATAGAAAAGAGTAAGGAAAGCACTATGTAAGGTTGAAGAATGCTTTCAACATTTTTGTTCTTTTATTTGGGTATACAGAGGTATTTCTGAGGGAAAAACAGACAAGAATAGGAAGATACTGAGAAGAATGGAGACCTTGTGCTTCTCTCTGACTGAGACAATATACTTGGGTTACAGAGGAGGTGTTACTAATGAGTTACCTTTAAGGAGTGCCAGAACAAGTTTCATCATTTTACAAGCAGTCAAATTATACTTGCTTTTTGGCCAAATGTGGTGGCACACACCTGCCTTGGGAGGCTGACGCAGGAGGCTCACTGCGAGTTCAGGGCCACGCTGGGCTACAAAGTGAGTTCAAGGCCAGCCTGAGCTGCATATTGTGACCCTTTTTATTTTCGATGCAAGATTTTGCTACCCATTTCAGACGCATAGTGATCCTCCTGTCTCAGCCTCTCCAGAGCTGGGATTACAGGTACGCGCCACCACCGCATTTCCTGGGCTGCACGGCATGTGGTACTGGGGATAAAACTCGGGTCCTTGCCTTGCCAGGCAGCACGTAGAGCAATAATCTATCTCCCCAGCCCCAAGCCCCTGTCTCATGGGGCCAGAGATAGAGCTCAGCAGCGCAGCATGTGCCTAGCAAGTGTGAGGTCCTGAGCTTAATTTCAGAAATAAAGTAGAAATATGTCTGTTCATGGCATTAGAACTAGAATTAGAAAGCAGTGTTTCAAAGAACTGTTAGATTTTCGTCATCGCTGTACTAGTCTACATCCAGCTGTGCGGCAGACCGCTGGCTGGGTGTCACTTTGGTACAGGACTGTGATGGAGAAGTGTGCACAGCTCTTGCGAACTTTTCTCCCAGAGACCGTGCCTGGCGTAACAAGGAGCTCAGGCCCGCAGAGCAGCTCAGGTACCTGGGCACATCCTTCCGCGGCCCAGCACCGGTGCCTTGGCCCTTCTTCCTCACAAAGTCCTCCTGCAGCCCGGCCTGCCGCAGCGCAGCTCCGTACCGCTGCTCCACTTCTTTCCGGGCAAGGTCCTGCAGAACAAAACTTAATCTGCTGTAGCTGCCTCCCGAATTACCAGATGCTCAATTAGTTTCCTTATAATCCTGCTCCTAGCCTCACCCTTAGTGCTGGGCCCAAGTTGGCAGACAACTTTCCTAGAGCTTTTTGTCTTCAAGTCTTAGTTTGCAAGCTCCCCAAGGATCTCGCTAAAACGCAGAGTCAGGTCTGGTCCAGCTTCTTGTACTGTGCTCTGCTCACCTTGTACACGTTCTTCCTACTTTTATTTGGCCCACACTCGCTCTAGAGCACATTTCCTACCATTGGTAAAGGTAACAGCTTGCCACCTTTAAAAAAAAAATGCGTTGCCTGGCAAGGGCCCGAGTTCAATCCCCCGTTCCGCCAAAAAGAAAGAAAATGCAGGGCTTCTTCGTGCTGCGTGGGGCTCAGATGTGGCCTGCAATTCTATTATTCTAGTATTTCCAGCACTACCAGGAGATGCCAGCTGGTAATTTGGGAGCAGTAAAAAAAAAAAAAATATCCTTCCCCCCAAGTTAGCTGGGCATAGGCACACTCAGCTGAAGCTACTCAGGACATTGAGGCAGGAGATGGCAAGTGTGAGGTGGCCTGGGTAACTCCGTGAGACCCTGGAAAAGGGGGAGACTGGAGAGTAGGTCAGTGGCAGAGCGCTTGAAAGCTGCCAGGTGTCGTACCCCAGCAGTCTCGGTGCTCAGGGGCTGAGGCAGGATGGCTGCACACCCAAGGCCAGCCTGCACCGCATGGCAGTGCTCAGGCCCAAAACCAAATAGAAATACATAAGGAAATAAATAAATGAAATTTAAATGCGAACAATCATGATGACTAAAAAATTAACAGAAAGCTTACTCAGACACTTAACAAAATAAATATTTAAGAGCAAAAATCATGGCATGCTTTGTATCTTTCCTAGCGGTGGAAGGCCTCTTGGGATCTGAAGACCACACTTGCTGCTTTCAAGGTCATATCTAAGGGCAGAAGGCCAGGACGGGAGGTTTTCTATTTGTCCGGGTAGTGGGCACTGAACCCAGGGATGCTGAGCTGGGTGCCCAGCCCCTGTCATCCTTATTTTGAGATGGGGTCTTTCTGAGTTGCCCACTGCCTCCCAAGTAGCTTGGGTTCCAGGCATCTGTACCACACCTGGGCAGCAGGAGAGGTGCTAAGTAGATCTAAGGCTGCCCAGCCTGTGTGTACATAGGGTTATGGGAGTGGGGCTGGATTTGACCAGCACATGCCCACATTAAGCTCTAGCTGGGAATGAGCTAAGGCCCAGCAATTAGAGCCAGTCCCTAGGGAACCCCAAGTTCTGTTTGAAACTCAAGAGTAAATGGAGGGGCTGGTGAGATGGCTCAGTGGTCTAAAGCACCTACTTAGAACAAGCTTAGCAAAGCACAGGGACCACGGTTCGATCCTCCAGCACCACATGCCAGCCAGCCCCACCCCTGGTGGGCTGAGCTGGCCACACACACACACACACACACACACACACAAATAAATAAATAAATAAAAGAGTAAATGGAGCCACAGAACCTGATGCAGCCCAAAATGATTGGGACAGTAGCTTTTCTGGGCCACGCAGGTAGCTCTACGGCTTCCTTAGGGAGGACACCCAGGGACTCGCTATCCCTTACAGTATCGTCACCAGTCTGCCTGAAGCCACCTCATTGGGAAAGAGCTTCGTGGGGTACATGTGTGTACCCGAGCCCTTGAAGAGCTATATTTAGGGAAACATGATAGGAATAAAGACTTAGAATGTCTGAGTTATGGAAATGTTTAACACTCACATTGAAATTGTTTCATAATCTTGGGAGCCCTTTCATGCAAGGCAGAAAGAAATGACAGTGAAGTTTTACCTTGGGAACTTGCTCAAAGAGATAGGGCCTTGTTTGTATTCTCTTGTTCATTTCTTCTAGTTCTTTCTTATATTCTTTTGCTCTTTTTCGGTCATTGTTCCTGGAATTAACAAGATTTCTAGAAAGATTTTCATCTTTTCTAATCTAGAACACCATCCATTCCAGTTAAGCAGAGTAACCAAAGTACATTGTAAATTCCTAACTTCCTGGCAAAATCCTTGAGTCCTGTGATCACAGACGCCAACACGAGAACTCCAGCTTGCCATTTTTCTTTCAGTCTTCCTGGAACCCAAGACAGCCCTTGCACACATGCATGAGACACCTACCGGTGTTCTCTCAGCTTGGCCCTGAACACCTCCTCGAGGCTTTGGTGGGGGTCCGCAGCTTTTGCACGCAGGGCCACAGACTTGGACAGTGCGTGGCGCTTCTTTCTCTGCATCTCTAACCACCGAATACTCTCCTCAGCCTTCTCCTTTTTCTCAAGTGAACTTCTAAAGGGGGACAGCAAGAACAAGGGCACATGTCCTGGGTGTGTTTGCGAGTGACTTTAATCATCTCTCTGGAAGTATGAAAGAATTTACCAATGTGGGCATGTGAAAAAGAACATTTTGGGACTCAGTCCACTGGCAGATGGAGCCTCTTCACTGCTGTGAGCCCGGAGATTTCCTACCCCAGGAAAAATTCATTAACTGAGGTGGGTAACATATGAGCTAAAATATGCTTAAACAGCTAAATATTTATCAGATTTGCTGGGCTTGCACCATGCGCTACTCACTCTGTTTCCTGCAAACCACCTATGTGCCATATGAGGTGAACAGGGAAAACCTCCTCCCACCCAGGAAGAGACAGCGGCTCAGAGAGGGTGAGCCACTTGTCCAGAGTGACCTAGTATGCCAACTGAAAAGCCAGGCTTGGAGCTAGAACTTCTGACTCGCAAGCCGCTGTCCCCATTCCTCAATCAGCAGGCTAGAAGACACTTGGGTTCAGGCTTCCTTGGAAATACAAATTCACATTTAAAAAATAAATAAATAATATGCTTCCCCAGCAAGCGCAAGGGCATGAGTTCCATCCCCGGTTCTGCAAAAAAAAAAAAAAAAAAAACTAGAAATGGGCCTCCTTCAGTATAGACAATTTGGAATCAATCTGAAGCACTGACTTTTTGACTTACTCTATTCAAGGTGTTCTGTGGAAACACAAGCAGGATGTCGTGTATGGATACGCATGTGCTCAGGGGACAAGGAGAACAAGCAGCAGAGTTCACTGTGCTGAGCTGGAAAGCAGATGTGGTGAGCTCCACAGGCCTCTCCACCAGGCTGATGTTATGGGGCCTCTGCAGACTGACGCTTTCAGGCCTGGTCAGTAACTCTGTGAGACTCACAGATTCTAAATCCACTGGGAGCACTAAGAGGTACTAGGTCGCCAGACTTCCCTGGGGCTCAGCTGCTCACTGCATGGTGACACCCCTACACACACACACACACACACACACACACACACACACACACGCCTCAGGTCTTGTGCTCAGGCAGCATATGCTCAGTGTTTACTGGCTTGTCCATATTCCAGGCACTTTGAAGTTGTCTTCATTGCGCCCTGCACACAGCGAGTCCCCATATTTGCTAGATGACGGTTCAGTGCTGGCCACACCAGACAGCCCTGGTCACAGAACCCCTTGGCCCCAGATCAGGGCACCGCGAGGCCGACCACTCACCTGACTGCAGATGCCCTCCTCCTGGTGGCGTCTGTGATGTGCACAGGAAGGGTGTTGACAGAAAGCGAGGCAAGGCCACTCAGAGAACGGCTCCCAGGCAGCGGGGTAGCAGGGGGCTGTAGGGAACCCTACAAGAAAGGAAGTCCGGTATTGGCGCCAGCGCCTGTGGTCCTGGGTTTTGTCTGCAAGAGGCTGCACTGTCAGTGAAAGAGTCAAAACAAGAATCTTCTTCCTGGGAACACCGCAGGGACAGCGGGAGGGGGCACGGCGGGGACAGCGGGACATCAGGGTTAGAAGCCAGGCCAAGGTGTAGACATATGCTAAAGTTGCGATCAGACGAGAGCGCTTCAGAAGTGCTACCAGGGTACTAGCACTTGATCCCAATTCTCAGCCTCCCAAGCCTGCCTGGACTTACTTCTGTCAACCCCTCGGAAAGAGAGGGACAGAAGGCAGTCCTCCTGTGTGGGTGTGTTTATCCCTGAGGTGATGTTCTGTTGTTGTTTCGCTTAGTGAAGATGAGGCTGGCAGGAGAAGTACTTCTGGGACATCTGGCCCACGCTGCATGTCAGGCCCCAGGCCCCAGCCCTCCCGCTACGACCTGGGCTCTCTCACCAGCCTCCCTCCAGTGTCCCCGGTGTCACAGGGCCTCGGAGGGTGCCGGCACAGGCTGGCAGTCCTCAGCAAGAAAGGCTTGTTGCGAGTCGCCTCTCGGGTTTCCCTTCCCCTGGCAGCTCTCTGCTGGAAAGCCCTGTGGAGGGCCTCGTGGTCAGGGACGACAGCATTCACCCGAGGCTGGAATCCAAAGTCGGTCTGCAGGAAGCCAAGCTTCCTCTCCTGAGTGCGGGCGGCCGTGCGCGGCTGTGAGTCAGGCCGGCTGCTAGAGGAAGCAAGAGGAGAGGAGGCCTTGCCGAGCGTGTCTAGGGCCCGCATCTGGATGCGAATTTTCCTGAAGAGCTCAGCTTCTGTGGAGAAAGAGTCAGAGCGCTGATGGGTGAGAGGCTCCAAACCTCACACCAAAGGGTCTGGTCACCTGCCCACCCGGTGGACTAGCAGTAGTGAGCTGAAGCCAGCCGCTAACTTCCTGGGAATTTGGTCAGCCTGCTGACACCATAGGGGAAGTCTGCAGCTAACAACAATGCGTGTGAAGATGGCAGACGTGACAAAGCAGCTTGCCGTGGTTCTTTGCCACAGCGCTCACGACTACACGTCGCCCAGGACTCCGCGGCTGGAGCAATGGGCTGAGGCAGCACTTTCTGAGGCCCTTGTTCAGGGTGGAGTGGAAGGAAGCTGGCCAGCCACCTGCCCCTCCTGGGTGCCTTGCTCTCCGAGAAGAGCCCCGGGGCCCAAACCGTTCCTCAAGTCTCTCCCTCTCCTCAGTCACTGCTTCTCCACTTCCGCCTCTTGAACTGCTTTTCACTGTCCCTGAGCTTCACAGCCGCTCCACTCCTATCATGTCCCCTGACACAAGACCCTGCTTGGTGGCTTCTGCGTCAGGCGGTAGGCAAGGCAGGTTGCTTGGGGCTGGCACTGCTGATCTCTACCTTTCATGCCTGAGTACGTTCTGGCTCGATCTTATTTAGGGGAAAGAAGGTAACAGAGCAACCTCCATCTAGTCTTCCCACCTCTTGCTATCCCTGCCACTGTCACAGCGACTGGAAGCTGGTCACGACACCCTACCCAAAGCCTGCCAGGGGCTGTCCAGTGCCCTCCGGACAAAGTCCACACTTCTGAGGTGGCCCAGGCAGCCCCTCAGGACAGGCCGGTGTGTCTGCACTCTCATCCCCCCTCTTCTCTAGCCTCTCAGCTTCTTACCCCCACACTGCATCTCTGCCTGCCCCCAACTCGCCAGGGCCCCTCTTCGCACACGCCCTCCCAGGGCTCTTGTCCTGGGCTCCTTCCGGGGCTGCGCCCTCTCCCCCCCCCCCCCAGTCAGTGTCTCTGTGACGCTCCCAGAGCCGCATGGCTCCACTAACCCTTGTACAGTTTGTTCCTTACCAGTGAGGCCTTGTCTGTGGCCGGCGCTGCTGGGTCTGCACACTCCAAGTCTGTTTACTCACCACAGAACAGGCTTGGTGAGCAGCACGTAAGACGGAAGAGTGCATCAAGCCCCAGGTACCCTTTCTGTTTTTTTTTTGAGGTTCTGGGGGTCTCAGGCCAGGTAAGCGCTCTGCCACCGAGCTACATGCCCAGGCCCCGAGAACAAATACTCTCTGGAACCTGTACATGATCAGGGACTTGGAGCTACCTCGCCAAGATGAGGGCAGCTGGCCACAAGTGGCGGCAGCCTGGGCGGCCCTGGGCGTCTCACATCTTGGCTCCTGCACTTAGGCAGCATAGAGGCCTTCTCGTGAGTCGGGAGAGCTCAGCGTGACACGCCTGGGGTCACTGAAGACTGAGCACAGGCCCCCACCTCCCTCGAGCCTGCATGGAGCATGCGGGCCCCACCCGTGAGCACGCACAGTGTGTCCAGGCTGGGTTCACTAAACCCCTATAATGCCTGCTGGGGCCCCCAAGCAGGAGGTGGCGATGGGATAAGGATGTCTTTACCTTCAAGTTTGTCCCCAAGAGCTGGCTCCAGAACGGACTTTGGGATCCTGCGGGTAGCTTTCCTCTGGGGGGCCTTGGCCTTACCCACAGCAGCCAAGTCCCTCTGTCGAGCGGCTTCTTTCTGCTGCTCTTCCTTCTCCAGGAAGCTGAAGGGCTTCAGGGATGACAAGAGCAGTTCCTTCCTCCGCTGGATCCCTGCCCGCCTCCGGGCCTCACTGCGCTCTACCATCTCCTGGTACAGGGGCAGGTAGACGTGTGCTGGCACAGGCTGTGCCCGGAACTGCCGGTGGCACTCAGCCTCCTCCTGGCCCTGCCTCTGGGCCCGCTGCCTCTCCTGCTCAAAGGAGGCTGGTGAGGCCAGCCACTGCGCTTTCTTCTGGGCCTCCCGCAGGGTCATGAGGAACGGACGAGGGACGGTGATGGAGGATGCCCAGGAGCTGAGGCTTCTTCGCTGGGAAGGAGGCCCAGAGCCCGAGGGGGGCCGGGCCTGGGCCCTGGGCCCGGCACAGGGGAGGCTGCTCAGGGAACTGCACCGCCTCGTGGAACCACACCTGCGGGGCAGAGCAGACCTGTGTACGGAGGACAGGCTGTCGGAGGCCCGCTGCTCCCGCCTGCTCCTCCAGGCTACATGGCGGCTCCCAGCCCACCTCCCATCTCACAGCCCCACAGGCCTCCCTCTCCCCCAGGCAGTCCTGGTTGCCCATCAGTAGCTCTTCAAAACTGAGCCATAAATGGCCAATCTGCATTTTTTTTTTTTTTTTTTTTTTTTTTTTTGTATATGAGAGAGAAACTGCAATGGGGCACAATAGGGACTCAGGAAGATCCAAGTTAAAACCTTGCTTCAAAACCAGGCATGGGGGCAAGGCCTGTAATCACTTGGGAGTCTGAGGCAGGAGGATCACCATGAGTTTGAGACCAGCCTGGGCTACAAAGTGAGTTCAACGCCAGCCTGAACTACATAGTGAAACCCTGTCTCAAAAAGACAACAACAAAAATAAAGAAAACCTTGGGGCCCGGGAGATGGCTCAGTAGAATAATTACTCCCCTGGCAAGCACAAGGGCCTGAGTTCAGTCCCCAGGTCCACCAAAAAAAAAAAAAAAAGAAAGAAAGAAAGAAAGAAAGAAAGAAAGAAAGAAAGAAAGAAAGAAAGAAAACTTTGCTTCATTCAAGGAGATTATGGAGCCAAAGAGGAAAGTGATCGATGACGTAGAGTGTGCCTAAGGAGAGTCACATGGGGAGAAGACACTCTCTCAGGCTTTCACAGAGAGCACATTGGCCAAGCAATGGCCGTGACTCATCCACATGGCTGACACTGACAAAGGATCTACAATCTGAGGTACAGGATCTCAGGATAAATCCTGAGGGGATTTCACTGACCTTCTCAGACCCAAAAGCTACAACTCTTGTTGCACAGGTCCTGCTTTACCTTGGTCTTAACCATCCAGTAGAAAAGTATGAAGACGAAATATAGGAAGTAAAGCCATGTTGTTATGTTGAGCTGTGGGGGACTCAGGTCAACAATTTCTGACATTGCCAGTTAAACAGAAGACCCAACGCTATTATGGGCTACTGGACTCTTTTAGAATATTTTGCTGAGTTTACACACCTATAATATTCAATAACGGAACTTAAAAAAAAATGGGGTATAACTATGAATGTCCATTTTGTATCTGTGTATTCAAAGTGGTTGGGATAGATACATAGTTGCATTCTCTTAATGAATAGAATGATTTGTTCTAATGGTGTTTGTAAATAGGATCACAAGTCTGCATCTTGTACAGCAATTAACCACTAAGAAGAATATATGCAGTGTAGTATTTGTTGAAACTGTACTTTCGATCTGATTTGAAACTGTCTCATTGCTATATGTTTATCAATAAAACTTTGAAAACAAAAAAAAATTATAAAATCCTAGGAGCAGGGGCCGGGGAGATGGCTCAGTAGGATAAGCGCTTGACTGACAAATGCAAAGATCTGAGTTCAATCCCCGGTTCCGCCAAAAAAAAAAAAAAAATCCTAGGAGTAGGTTTTAAACCACTGTTCTTGATCCTTCATTTTGTTTTTTAATTCAATGAGACTTTTTGATGTGTGTATATGTGACATGCATGACAATCTTTGCTGTTCCATACATCGTCAATTGTATGCAAGTTATGAATATAACACATTTTTATTTTATATAAAACAAATAAAAATTAAATTAAAAAATAAAAAAAGAAAACTTTGCTTCAGACATTGAAGTTTTGCATTTCTTTTTTTTATTTTTTTATTTGTTTTATTTTTATTTTTTCAAAGTTTTATTGATAAACAGATAGCAATGAGACAGTTTCAAATCAAATCGGAAGTACAG
>NW_004524583.1:32710374-32720050 GCF_000260255.1 Octodon degus
AGTTCACAGGTATCAGTATATATAGTTAGTCAGGGTGAGAATCTTTCCAATTAACTCCTAGATTAAAGAATCTTCTGAATATTCTCAGGATCATTGCCGAAGTTTTGCATTTCTTTAGATGTAAAATGGCAAAACTAATGTCTGTTTGCAAAGCTATTGAGAGGAGAAAGCAAATGTTAAGTGGATCAAAGCACACATGTGCCTGACAGACTTGACTGAGGTCTAGGGGCCTTGCCGTTCTTGGGGGACAGTGGAGGGAAAGGTATCCCTTTAATCAACGTCAGTGCTTCATTGAGCTAAGAGCTGCCCAGGGTGGCGGGCTCCTGGGTGGGAACTGGAACGCCTGTTTGACCCAAAAGTTGCTCTCCCCGGAGCCTTGAGAAGTAGAAGTGGTCACTGCCTTTCCAGGAAGGGAGGGAGGGAGGCCCAGGACAGGGCGTGACACAGCACCTTACCTCAAAGATGGCGGGCTCCGGGACTGCGGCCTCCCCCGGCTCTTGTCCTGGAAGAAATGCTCCAGATCCTCATCTTCAGAGAAGCTCTCACCACTGTCTGCATCAGAGGCAAAGAGGGACTCCAGCAGACCCCGGCCACCTCTCTGCTGTAGGGTCCCGCAAACGCTCCCAGCTGAGCCAGGAGAATCTGTGTCTTCTTCTGGGCTGAGGAACTCATGGAGTTGGCCAGTCCTGGGCAACACCAGCCCAGCCCCACACAGTTCACCTTCAGTCTCAGAGTCTGAGGAGGATTTGGGTGGGAATATCTGAAAGGGAAGAGAAATAAGTCACGGTTAAATTATACTTTCAAAGGTCTCCAAAATGCATCTGCTAGCCAGGCATGGTGACATATGCCCTAATCCCAGCACCCGGAAGGCTGAGCGCAATGCCAGCCTGGACCATGAGTTCAAGGCCAGCCTAAACTGTGGACTAGCCTGAACTATGTACTGTGACTTTGTCTCAAAAAAAAGAAAAAAAGAAAAACAACCCTTGGCTTGGGAGATGGCTCAGTGGAATAAGCGCTTCCCTGGCAAGTGCAAGGGCCTGAGTTCAATCCCCGGTTCTGAAAAAAAAAAAAAAAAAAAAAAATAAGACCAAAAACCCAGCACAAAGTAAGATGTATTTTCACTGTAAAGAAATTTCACAGTGTGACACAGGGCGAGCTGGCTGAAGGGCAGGAGAGCAAAATGAAGAGCTAAGCTCCTGCCCGTGCCGCAGGAGGCCGCCTTCACAGGATGCTCCTCTGTGGTGTGCCCTCCACGCATTGCCCCCACGAATCCTACCCGCAGCCTTGTCCCAACTGTGCCCCTCTCAAGTGCTACCCTTCCTCCTTCTCTTGCTTTCCCATCACATCCCTGATCTTCTCATATTCTAACTATCCCTCATACTCTGCCATTAGGGATGAACGGCTAACAGGAGAGACGTGGAGTCCAGGTGAAAGAGCACCATGACAGAGCATGTGACGCTGTACCAGCTTCTCTGTGAGTCATTCAGGCGGAAGGGCGACAGCTCAGGGTAGAGTACTTGCCTCATACTCAAGGGCTGGGTTTGATCTCCAGCCCTGGAGTATGACAAACTTCACATAGAATGCACAGAAAACACTTTGTGGGAGCGTACTGTTCAAAAACAAGACAGTCATGGTCTCTGGTCCCTTGAAACTCATTCTAGTTAGAAGAGACAAAAAATGTATTCAAAAAACATAAACCATGCGAGTTATAGCGGTGGAGTCCTACAGAAAGCTTTCCTGTGGATAAAGCCCAGGAGGGGTCACTGGGACTGCACCTATCCTTAGGGTTAGGTTTAATAATTTGTAGTACATTAGGAAAACCACAAGGGGCTGGCTATGTGTGTGGGGAGGATTTTAGGGTTGACTTAAGCTATCTTGGGCAAATTTCTTCCCTCTCCCCTCCCCTTCTCCCCTCCCCCTCTTCCCTCTCCTTTCTCTTCTCCACCCCCTCTCCACCTTCTTCCCCTTCCCCATTCCCCTTCTCCTCTCTCCCCTCTCCCCTCTCCCCCCTCTCTCTCTCTACCAGGGACTGAACTCAGGACCTTGCACTTGCTAGGCAGGCACCTATAATCCACTAAACTATCTTGCTGGCCTGACAAATTTCTTTTTCTTTCTGTTTTTTTAAGCAGTGACAAGGTTTGAGAAAGTAAAAGTGAAGAGTGAGGGAGAAACTGGCCCTGCAAACCTAATTTGGGCTGAATAAAAGGAGAAACAACAGTAAAAAGACACTTTGGAAAAACAGTGCAACATGAGACTGGGCATGATGGCGTGCACCTTTAATCCCAACTCTTGGGGGGCTGAACACAGGCAGATCACTGTGAGTCCGATCTACCCAGTGAGACCCCGTACTAAAAAAAGAAAGAAAAACAGTGCAACAAATGTAAAGAAAGTCACAATGGCCTTTGTTTGTTTGTTTGTTTTTTCTTGAGACAGGGTCTTGCCATGCAGGTCAGGCTGGCCCTGAATTCACTATGTAGTCTGGGCTGGTCCCAAACTCACAGTGATCCCCCCTGCCTCAGTCCCCTCAGTGCTGGAATTGTAGGTGTGAGCGACCTACCCGGCTTTTACAGTTTTCAATTTTATTGAAGTATAACTTCCATAGCACACAACTTCCTAAATTTTATATTTAAATGTTTCTTAGCATAGTCAATATTGTCTAATTATTACAAAGTTTAGAAAATGCTCATGACTCCCAAAAGAAACTCCGTATCCCCTGGTAGTCCCCTAACCTCACACACTGTACCCTCCACCCCATTAGCACTAAACTCCACCAACCTACTTTTCTGTCTAGGATTTTGAGATGAGTTTCTTCACCTGTCCATGCCTCAGTTTTCTCTTCCACACAAAATGGGCACAACTGTATTACGGGTTATAAGCTGTTTGAGAGGATTAGCATACACATTGCACTGTTTGTTTGGTTTGTCTTTTCTGACACAGGCCTCGAGCTCACTGTGTAGGGCGGGCTGGCTTCGAACTCGCAACGGTCCTCCTGCCTCAGCCTGCCGGTGCTGGGATGACAGGCATGCGGCACCAAGCCCGGCTAACGGTGCATTGCTATGGCCCCATACACAGTCTCCTAAAAAGGCAAAGTAGTTCAAGACTCAGAGAGACAAGGCTGGTTACCCACTACCTAAAAATGCGTCCGATTTTATTATTTATTTATTTATTAGATGCTGAGTCTCACTATGCAGTTCAGACTCTAGTGATCCTCCTGTCTCAGCCTCCCCAGGGCTGGGATTACAGGCACGCACCACCACGACGTTCTGGGGCATCACCACGACTGATTTCAGGGCCGGCTCGGCACGCCCTGGGATCCGGCACCGGCACGGTATGCGGACTCGGGGATCGAACCCAGGGCCTTGAGCTTGCCATGCAGGCGCTTAGACCGCTGAGCTATCTCCCCAGCCCTCCAAAATTAACCTTCCGCCCCACCCCCAACACGCCCCGGCAGTGTCTCCAAAGCAACGCAAAGCAGTTTCTTCTCTCGGGGATTTCTATCCGGGGCGTGGTCCTGCTGCCTCCCTTCTTTCTCTCCTCACCTGACGGCTGCACTCTGCACTGCCAGGGGCTGTCGCAGGGCCCCCAACAGCCATCTCCGCGGCCAGGCAGATGCAGCAGCCGAGGTGACAGCGGAGGTGGCTACCCTGACGACGCCAGGCACGCCCCTTCCTAGCTTTGGTCTCTGATTGGCTCTCAGGGCACCCTTCCGGTCCATCCCGTCCCAGGAGGCAAGACTCGTGTTCTGATTGGTCTAGCCCCTTCGCGCGTTTTATTTCCGGTTCATGGGACGCGGCTGAGGCGGCGCAGGATTGGCAGCGTCAGCCCGGAAGTTCTGTCCAAGGCAGGTCTTGCAGGTCTCCGGAGGCGACGCAGGCCGCCGTCATGGCGGCTCGGCTGGCTGTGAGTCGCTGTGGTGCTCTGCCTGCAGCTGCCCGCAGAGGCTCGCTGGTCCCCTGCCGCAGGTGGTCGGCCGGCTCGGCAGACGCCGTGTACGACGTGGTAGTGTCGGGAGGAGGCATGGTGGGCGCTGCCATGGCCTGTGCCTTGGGTAAGCGCTTCTCCAGGCCGACGGTGGCGGGGAACGAGGCGATGGGAATAGTCGCAGCCGCGACGCTGTTTGTCCAAAGACCGAGCGGCCTGGATCTACCGCTCCATTCCCAGGGCTAGAGGAGCCCCAAGACCCGGGGACCCGCGTGGTGCCTCAGCCCGCGCGGCCCGAAGTGGGCGGGGCTGGGGAGCCCGCGCGGCCCGAAGTGGGCGGGGCTGGGGAGCCTGCGCGGCCCGAAGTGGGCGGGGCTGGGGAAGCCCGCGCGGCCCGAAGTGGGCGGGGCTGGAGAGCCTGCGCTTTGGGGAGAAAGCCTGCCCCGTAGTGACGCGGTTGGAGGGCAACTGGGGTCGCGCTGCGCTGACCGTGCTTTTCAAATTCACGTACTATAAACTCCACCTATTTAAACGTACATTGGACCTGCCAGTTAGCTCAGTTGTTTAAGTGCCTGCTTATGCAAACGCAGTCAGGCGCAGGATACTGTGATTTGATCCCCAGATCCTCATGCCTTACCATCCTCAAGACCTTAAGGGATCCTGAGCCAGCCACCGCCCCCCGAAAAAATCCTTTAAAGTACAGTTTAGTGGGTTTTAATATATTCTCAGTTGTGCCGCCATCGTCACAGTTGTTTTGCCTTCTTTTTGCCCAGAGACAGTGTCTCGCTATGCAGCTCTGGCTGGTCTTGAGCTCACTTTGTAGCGCAGGCTTCACTTCAGTCTTCCTGCCTCAGCCTCCCTATGTGCGCCACCACGCCGGGCTCAAAACCTGCCACAATTGCCACAGTGGCATGACGGCCTGCCTAGCAAGCGCAAGGTTCAGAGTTCGATCCCCGGTACCAAAAAAAAAAAAAGAAAGAAAGAAAACAACAACAACCCTGCCACAGTTAAGTTTTAGAATATTTTCATTACCCTAAAAAGAATCTTGAAACTCCTCAGTAGTCTCTCCACAATTCCTAACCCTGGGTAACCGCTGCCTCTCCTGGACAGTTTTATGGAGATGGAATCTAATTAAAATGTTTTCTTTTTTTTTTTTTTTAGGAACCCGGGATTGAATTCAGGTCCTTGCACTTGCCAGGGAAGCACTTATTCTACTGAGCCATCTCCCCGGCCCCTTATTTGTTTATTTATTTTTGCTACATGCTGAGCTGTTTGGACGTTGCTCTTTAAAACTAAAAAATTTCCAGTAGGCCTTTAATACAGTATTTCCCTGGAAGTCTTCCTTGATTCCTCAGGCTCACACACTTTCTGGTTCTGGTTTGAAACATCTTTATTTCCCGATCATTTTATTTCAGTTCAGAAACGGTCCCATAGTTTGCCAGGTGTTTTAAAAACTTGTTCTTGGGGACTGGGGAGATAGCTCAGTGGAATAAGTGTTTGCCTGGCAAGTGCAGGATCCTGAGTTCGATCCCTGATACCACCAAAAAAAAAAAAGAAACTTATTCTTCCAAGGCCTCCTCCCCTCCCTCCTTCCCTTCCCTTCCTTTCCCTTCCCTTCCCTTCCCTTCCCTTCCAGCGGTGGAAAGTCACTGTGTTGCCCAGGCTGACCTCAAATACTCAGGTACAAGTGATCCTTCTGCCTCAGCCTCCTGGGTAGCTAGGCTATGGGCACCTTAAGTAACTACTGAAGTGTTAGAAAAAAGGAATCTGGGTATAGTTTATAATGTGTTCCAAAACTTTATTGTTAGTTTCCCTGCCTGTCACTGGGTGTCACAGGCATATAGTATCCACTTCATGGATCTGCAGCATTTGTGGGTGATTATAAAGAGATGGCTCTTGCCCTGGGAGAGTTTACAGCCTAGCAGAGGAGGAATTGTGACTACCCAGTGGAAGGGCAGGGTAGGCCTGCTTTGTGCTGGGAGTGGGCCCTGGCTCCTGCAAGTAAGGCGGGTGCAGGGCTGTACTTAGATGGGGGGGGGGGTTGCTGCAGTGCTGCTGCAGAGCAAGAGGGGCCTCCCTGCTGCCCCACTTGGCTTTTCTCCCATGCTGTCGTGATGGTGGCTCCTCTTTGTCAAACCAGGTCTCACAATGTAATGAACAGTGAAACCAGTGTGGGGCTTTCTTTCATCAGTGTTAAGCAAAATGCCCCGTGTTTGTTCCTGTCCGCACCCACACCCTTCTTTCTGAAGGGCAGGGTGCAGAACTGGCCTCACTATGGAGTCCAGGCTGGCTGAACTCAGTGCGAGAACTCAAGGCGGCGGTCCGCTTCAGCCCCGAGTGCTGCCATTACCCGCCTGCGCCCCCACGCAGCTTTCCCATTTTCTTGGCAGCTCCCATTCTTGCCTCTTCTAGGACTGTGGTTTCCTCAGACCCTGCTGGAATCTGTGTTGAGTCAGTCACCTATTCACGAAGCCCCAGAGTGCTAGTTTTTATTTTTCTTTACAGATGTTTTAGGATCAGATTTGTTGGTGCAAAATCTGTGTTTTGGAGTCTCTAAAAATTAAGTTCTTAATTTAAAAACTGTGACAGTTTTGTGTATACCATTTTTCAGCTGAGCAGGAGTTCCCCCCCCTCCTTTTTTTTGGTTGTACTACAAATGGAACGCAGGGGTTGTGCTCCACCACTGAGCTATGCTCCCAGCCCAAAATTGTCATCTTTAGTGGTTTCTCTGAAGATTGAAATATGTGGCACCCAAATAAAGCACTGGGCAGGGTACATCCCCAGCAGTTTAGGGTTTTTATTTTGAGATGCAGTTTTACTAAATTTTGAGGCTGGCGTTGAACTTGTGATCTTCCTGCCTCAGCCTACGAAAAACCCAACATTAAATTCCTTCTTTTTTTTTGTCCTGGCACGTTGTGTCTGCTAGGAATGGCTCTTCCCCCATTTGCTTCCTCAAGCGCACAGCAGGTAGCGCACTCTGTCAGGGAAGCTTTACCTTGTGAGTGGGGCTCAGCTCCGGATGGAGTGATGGAGTAAGTACTGCTTAGGGCTGTGTGTGAGTAGTGTTCATTCTGTACCCTGTAATTTTTTTTTTTCCCGGAACCGGGGATTGAACTCAGACCCTTGCGCTTGCCAGGGAAGCACTTATTCTACTGAGCCATCTCCTTGGCCCCAGAAATTTATATTCTAAGCCCTGAATAGTTAATACAATTTTCTTCAATTTTTTTTTTTTTTTTTTTTGCAGGGACACTCACTGTATTTCAGACTGACCTGCAGTTCACTGTGTAGTGAAGGTTGGTTTTGAGACCCAAAGTCCTCCTGCCTCAGCCTCCTGAGCTCTGGGATTATAGGCATATACCACCACACATTGCTTTTTAAAATTTATATGTACATACTTTTGTTAGGAAATTTTTTATTTTTTTGTAAGATAAAACAATTATAAATAAAAGGACAGATAACATGGTGGAGGAAAAAACTGAGCCTGACTACCTCATTTTCTCTTTAATCTCTCATGCTATATACAGGTTGTTCAATTTACATAATTCTCAGTCCTGTTAATTCTTTTTTTTTTTTTTTTATTTTTTTTTTTTTTTTTTTTTATTTATGAGAGAGAGAGAGAGAGAGAGAGAGAGAGAGAGAGAGAGAGAGACCAGCTCAGCCCACCAGGGGGCGGGCTGGCTGGCATGTGGTGCTGGGGGATTGAACCGCGGTCCCTGATGCTTTTGCTAAGCTTGTTCTAAGTAGGTGCTTTAGACCACTGAGCCATCTCTCCAGCCCAGTCCTGTTAATTCTATGAGATTGGTTAAGATCTATTGTTAAGCTGAAATAAAAGTTGTACATAGTAGTGATATACCATGTGATATGTGTAAACACTGTACATTTAACCAGGTTAGACATTTATCTCTTCAAACATTTATCATTTCTGCATGTTGAGAAATCTCAAACCCTCCTAGCTTTAGAAATGTCCAGTACACTATTATCCTGTTGAGCAAAACATTCACAGTTTTTCTAAAACTACATAAAATTTTTCTTTTTTCAGGACATGATATTCACTTTCATGACAAGAAAATCCTGTTGCTAGAAGCAGGCCCAAAGAAAGCCCTGGAGAAGTTGCCGGAAATGTACAGCAACAGAGTCAGCTCAGTGTCCCCGGGCTCTGCGACCCTGCTCAGCAGTAAGTGGCGATGGTGTCCCGGCAGGCTGCCTGCAGTGGGGGAACTTGGCCCTGGAGAAGCGCTTCGCTGTTGGCACCGAGCCTGAGCTCATATGAACCTTTGCTCTCCATCCCCACAGCCGGCCCTCAGGCGGCGAGCTCCTTCCTGTCCCGTGCTTTCGGGGGCAGGCAAGTGCAGACTGCCTGCACCCCGGGAGTGGAGTCAGCGGCTGCCTGTCGTGCTCTTCCAGGACTTTCTGGCTCCTTGTGTTGCCTCAGCTTCCTCGTGACCCTTACTGCTGCCTGGCATGATGCGTTTGTCTTTTAGTGTCTGGTGTTCAGTCTCTAACTAGAAGGTCAGCTGCAGAAGACAAGGTTCTTGCCTTGTTCCTCCGGTGTGAGGAACCAAAATGTAAATCAGGACCAAAATGTGTAATAGATATTGAGACCTAGGAAGAAGATGTTCAGATGGGGAAGGGAACGAGAGAGGAGAGGAGGAGAAGAAAGAGGGGGAAAGTAAGATAATGAGAAAAGAAGTAAAAAATAGAAAGCTTTTGTAAATGGAGAAGGGAGGAGGGATTGGAAGGAGCAGAGGGGGAGGGGAAAAGAATCAAGTTGCATCGTGTAAGGTGCAAGTGCTCTGTGAGGGGTGTGAGTGTTGTGCCTATTTAAAATATGCCAATAAAAAAAAAAATAAATGTGCCCATAAAATCTGATTGGAGAGGGGCTGGGGACATGGCTCAGTGGAATAAGCGCTTCCCTGGCAAGCACCAAGGACCTGAGTTCAATCCCCAGTTCCACCAAAAAAAAAAAAAAAAAAAGACAAAATCTGATTGGAGAAAAAAAGATGAGGAAGAAAAAGATGATGTGACTTTGGTTCGCCTTCTTAAAACATGACTTGACTTGGGGCCTTCCTCCCCCACTCCACGCTGCCCAGCCAGGGACTAGGAATATAGTGGCAGAGCTCCTAGCACCATAGCGGATGGGAGCAGAGCGGGTTTCTTCTGTCATAGGAGAGCAAGAAAGCTGCCTCTCGCAGGCTGCAAAGCCCGAGCGGGCGCAGGTGTCCAGGAGCGCTTCTGGTCCACAGAGCCTTTCTCTTGTAGGTTTCGGTGCCTGGGATCACGTCTGCAACATGAGATACAGAGCCTTTCGGCGCATGCAGGTGCCTCTGCTACCTTGTTCACCCTGGCAGATGTCTTGGTCGGGCTTGTGTTAAGACACTGGGGTCCCTGTTCTCCAGGGGCCCTTCATTTCCTGTGAGTGTGGGAGGAATTGGACATGGCTCACTTGCAGTCTAAGGAAGGGGGGAGGGCGTTGAGAATCTTCTCACCTCACTTGACAGTGACCGTGTGCTTCTGTCACTTGGAAAAGCAATACTTGATTTCTGATTAGAAGCGTATTCCCTTGCCTTGGCATTAATGCATCTTTTCCTTTTGTTTCCAGGTGTGGGATGGCTGCTCAGAGGCCTTGATAATGTTCGATAAGGATAATTTAGACGACATGGGCTACATAGTGGAGAACGATGTCATCATGCACGCACTCACTAAGCAGCTGGAGGCGGTGTCTGGTGCGTGCCCATCCCTTCTTCCTTGGAGAAGA
>NW_004524583.1:32721405-32735177 GCF_000260255.1 Octodon degus
AGGGTCTCACTGTAGCCCAGCTGGCCTTGAACTCAGAGCATTCCTTTTGCCTCCGCCTCCCGAGTGCTGGGATTCTAGGCGTGCACCTCCACTTCTGGCATGAAGACTTTTGGAGTGAAGTTATTACCTAACCTTCCCATCCCCTTTTTTGAGACAGGGTTTAGCCATGTATTTTAGGCTGGCCTTGAACTTACAGCTGGCATCTGCCTCAGCCTCCCCAGTGAACCTCTTATTGAATGGCAAACAAAAGGCCATATTTTTACTGTATACAACTTGATATATTTTGTTTTGTTTTGGTGGAACCATGGATTGAACTCAGGCCCTTGAGCTTGCCAGGGAAGCACTTACTCTACTGAGCCATCTTCCCAGCCCCACAACTTGATATTTTGGAGGGCACAGTTGTTTGAGAAGATAGCTTTTAGTTGATGTATAAAAATTACAAATGGGGCCCAGCCCTAGCTCCGTTCTTCAAGTGGCTGCTTCCACAATGCTGGCAGCCTCAGTTTGCTGTAGTTCGATCCCCACAACACCCTAGCCATGCAAAAGTGCCCTGAAGGCATTCAAGGAGCAAAAAAAAAAAAAATTACAAATAAGGGTTATTGTGATATTGTAATACATGTGGACATTATGTAATGTTCATATCGGGGTAAGCATATCTTTCTGTTCCAGAATTTATGTATTTATTTTTGCTCCGAATGCCTTCAGGGCAGGCTTGGCTGGCTTGAGTTGTGGGGATCAAACCACAGCAACCTGAGCCTGACTGCTTTGTTGAAGCAGCCACTTAAAGAACTGAGCTAAGGGGCAGGCCCCCCGTTCCAGAATTTGTTGTGTTTCTCTGAGAACATTCGAAATTTTCTCTTGCTCCTGGGCATGGTGGTGCAGGTGTGTGACCCCAGCACTGTGGGAAGCTTAACTTACAAGTACAGAACAAAGTAAAACCAGAATAAATAAAAACTAGAACAAAGGCTGGGGCTGGCCCTTGGTGTGAAGGCCCTGGCTCCTGTCCCTAGCACCAGAAAAACAAAGACTTTAGCGTGTGTGCTGCTGACACAAGCACCAAAAAAGCTTTTTTTTTTTTTCCATTTATGTATTTGGTGCAGGGTCTCACTACACAGCTTGGACTTCCAGTGACAGGATCCTCCTGTTCCAGCCTCCCCAGGGCTGGGATTATAGGCATGCGCCACCATGCCCAGACTTGGTGGCCGGCTCAGCACACCTGGGGGCAGGGCCAGCGAGGCATGTGATGCCAGGTTTCGAACCCCAGTCCCTGCGCTGGCCTAAGCAAGTGCTTAGTCTGCTGAGCTATCTCCTGGTCCTATTATTATTATTATTATTATTATTATTATTATTATTATTACTACTACTAATTTTGGCGGCGGGTACTGGGAATCAAACTCATGCCCTCAAGTTTGCCAGGCAAGTGCTATGCCACTGAGTTATATCCCTGGCTCATGCATATTATTTGTTTTTTGCATATTATTTTTTAATCAAAAAATAAAATGAGGGGCTGGCTAGATAGCTTGGTGGTCTAACCACCTGCCTGGCAAGCCCCAGATCCCTAGGCATGGTGGTACACGCCTGTGATTCCAGTGCTGGGGAGGCTGAGACAGGAGGATCGCTACAAGTCCGAGGTGATGGCAAGACCCTGTTCCAAATAAATAAGTAAATAAATAAATAAATTACTTTTAAAAATTAAAAATAAAGTGATTTCTAGTGGGAAGAAAACCTTCACTATACAGAATGCGTTGTGCCTGTGTGGTGCCCACAGTGTCGCTCTTCGTGTGCCTGTGTGAACTCAGTGTGATTGTGCCTGTGGGCTGCGCGTGCTGTGTCAGCTGTGTTCCGTGTCTGTGAGCTCTGCTCGTTCGAGTCCTCTACTTAAGTGTGCTCTACGTGTGAGCTCTGTGTGCTTTGTATGTGTCGGCTCTGTAAGTGTGAGCTCCAAAAGTGTAAGCAGTTCACAGCAAATTGGTCAAGCAATGGCCGCGACTCATCCTCATGGCTGACACTGACAAGGATCTGCAAAGTGCAGTCCAGGGCTACAGGACAAATCCTGAGGGGACTTGGCTGACCTTATCAGATACCAAAGTTACATGTCTTGCTATATAGGTCTTGCTTTATCTTGGTCTTAACCATCCAGCAGAAAAGTGTAAAAATGAGGTATATAAAGTAAAGCCATATTAATACGATGAGCTGTAAAAGGCTCAAGTCAACAACTTCTGAGGATAACCCACTAATATTATAGACTGCTGGGCAGTGTTAGATTGCCTTGCAGAATCTGAGCACCTATAGTATTTAGATGCCAATAGAATTCCCACCTCTGACAGGACTAAACAAAAAAAGGGGATACGAAGGAAAGATCATTTTGTATTTATATATACAAAATAGGGTAGTTATACAGCCCCTTTCACTTAATTCAATGAGAAGAAAGATTTGTACTAACAGTGTTTGGACAGAATATCCTGTCTGCTGCTTGTACTATGGATAACCACTAAGAAGATAATGTACAATGTATTGATTATTGAAACTGTCCTATTCAGCTTTGAAACTGTCTCATTCATATTTATTTCTCAATAAAATTAAAAAAGAAAAAGCGTAAGCAGGCCTTGGGAGCTGTGGAGTGAGACGGGAAGACGAGGAGGACGCTTCAGGCAGCCAGTTCCTGTGAGAGCTTGAGGGCGGCTTTGCTGGCAACCCCCAGCTCGGTCTGTGGCTTCCGCTCTTCAGCCTCAGAACGCATCACTGACTGCTTGACTCACTTTATTTCTTTTTCATTTCTTTTTATTTATTTTATTTTTTTGGTATAGGATTTCGCTATGTAGCTCAGACTCGTAATGATCCTTCTGTCCCACTCTCCCCAGCACTGGGATTACAGGTGTGCACCACCATGCCTGGTTCTGGGGCAGGCATACATGTGGTAACAGGGATCGAACTTGGGACCTTGTGCTTGCCAGGCAGGCGCTTAGACTGCTGGGCTCTCCCCAGCCTTCACTTTTTTGATCTTGCTTTGGTTTTGGCAGTGAGTGGTAAGACATTGCTGTCAGGCTCGTCGCTGTAGGTTTGGTTCTGGCTTTTCCCTTGGCCTTATGGCTACCTTTTTCATCTTTTGCTCTCTTCCTCTTTTGGCCTCCCCAGATCGAGTGACAGTCCTGTACAGGAGCAGAGCTGTTGGCTATTCCTGGCCTGGCCCGTTTTCCATGGCGGACTCCAGCCCATGGGTGCATATTACCCTGGGTGACGGCAGCACCCTCCAGACCACACTGCTGGTAGTTGGAAGTCCTTGTTTCCCTACGGTCTTATGCTCTCCACCCTGTCCTACACCCTAAACCTCTGAGCCAGTCTGTCTCAGCTGCACTGACGGCAGGCAAGGCTTTTGGTTATAAAATGCCCTGTCGCCCTTGGGACTGCCCAAGCTGAGGGGGTTTTGAGTCCTATGCAGGAAGCAATTTCATGGCCATCTTAGGTCACAAGAGGAAGATGGGAGAGCTGGGGCGGGCACCAGTGTTGGCAGTGTAGGTGGCTCTTTCCCTCTCACGACCCTACTGTCACTGTCTCCTCGAAGCTCTTGGCTTTTCTCTTTGCCCACTACCTTCCCCTTTCGCAGGGTAGCTGCTTCCGCCCTTACAGCAGGCCTGTTCGCCTCCATGGAGGTGATGCAGTTTCCAGCAGCAGTTGGAACTAGAGTGACCAATCAGGAAAGAAAATCCCGGAGAAGCATAACATACACAGAGCTTGGGAGACTTAGCAGGCTTCTGTCCCGTGCAGATTGGCGCTGATGGGCACAACTCGGCAGTCCGGCAGGCTGCAGGGATCCCAAGTGTCGGCTGGAGCTACGACCAGTCTGCTGTCGTGGCGACTCTGCATTTGTCAGAGGTGAGATCTGGAGCTGCCTCATGAGACTGCACAGGCCCAGGTGCTCTTTGCAAGAGCCTTTCTCTTCCATGTTTCAGGCCACAGAAAACAATGTAGCCTGGCAGAGGTTTCTTCCATCTGGGCCCATTGCGCTGCTCCCGGTAAGAAGTCACCTGGCCAGTCTGCTTAGA
Source organism: Octodon degus (assembly GCF_000260255.1). NCBI lineage: Eukaryota > Metazoa > Chordata > Mammalia > Rodentia > Octodontidae > Octodon > Octodon degus. Next base: position 32,725,449 of record NW_004524583.1, read on the forward strand.
GACATCCCTTCCTCTTAGGACCTGACTTTCTTAGCCCTTTTTCTGGGTTTGAGGGGACATGCACAGCCTAACCTGGTTTCCCCTTCTTGTCTTCCGTTGTGCTCAAAAGGCCCCAAGTTCATTAGAATTTTAGCCTCACTATTAATGTTCCTCTTTTTGGGGGCCGTGGAGGTGGCTCAGTAGAATAAGCACTTGCCTGGCAAGTACAAGGGCCTGAGTTCAATCCTCGGTTCCGCAGAAAACCAAAAACTCCTTGATACTCTCTTGATGCAGCTCTCGGACACCCTGAGCTCCTTGGTGTGGTCCACCTCCCACGAGCATGCCGCACAGCTGCTCAGCATGCATGAGGAAGAGTTTGTGGATGCTGTCAACTCTGCCTTTGTGAGTATCCCCTGGCCTGACTGCTGGTCAGTAGGTTCTGGAAGGTGGTTCTGGGTAGGGAGAGGGACTGGCCTTGATCTGATCATGCAGAAGAGGGCACACGAAGCACTCGAGATGCAGCAGTACCTTTCTGGGTTGTAGGCAGCTGGCGTGCTGGCCGACACAGCTGAGCGGGGAGGTCCGCCTTGCCTTTTTAGAGCTGCGTATGTCAATCATTTTGAATAATGGTGGTGGGGTCCCAGCATCTGAACCTTTGCAACCTGATTCATGGGGAGAGGCTTGAGCACGTGCTAGCACAGAGCTGAAGAGTAAGCTTTGTGGACAGACAGGGGTTCAATATTGGTTCTGTTTATCCCCTGAAGAACAGAAGTAGTTACCTCCAGCCTCTCGGGTCTGAAAAGAGACTTCAAAGGAAAGCAGTGGGGCGAGAGTATAGCTGTCTAGTTCCTGCTTAATGTGCCTACAGCACTGGGTTTAATCCCATACAATAAAATGAAATAGTTTATATAAAATGCTTACAGTATATTTAATACATTTAGTCTCTCAGCCAATTATTATTCTGCAGTAGGTACAGCCTGGATAATATGGGCATTTGTGTTTTTGGAGCTTTTATTTCATATTCATCTAAATTCATTAGTCGAGGGCCAGCCACATAGCCCAGAGGACTAAAGCACTTGCTTAGGCAAGACTGGGGTTCAATCCCTGGCGTGCTGTGCTGGCCCTGGCCCTGGCCCTGGCCCCAGGGTACACTGAGACAGCGTTTGAGACTGGGCATGATGGCACGTAATCCCAGTGCTTGGGAGGCTGAAAACATGAAGATCTGATCTGCATAGTGAGACTCTGTAGACTCTGTACTAAATACATAAAAAAAAGATAAATTTATTAGTTGCACTAATTATTAATTTATCATTATATTCCAAAATGCTTTTAAAACAAAAAGGCTTTAGACTATTGTATGTATTTACTTAGTTTAGCAAACTTTTAAGGTAGGTTCTAGTGGTTAGCCTCATTTAGAAATGTTCTGGGGCTGGGGTGGTAGCTCAGTGGCCGAAGCGCCTGCCTGGGAAGCACAAGGATCCAGGTTTGATCCCCAGTACTGCATGCTGTGCCAGCTCTGGAACCAGACATGGTGGCTGGGGAGGTTGAGACTAAATAAATATATAAATGATTTAAAATTTTATTTTTTTATTTTAATTTTTGTATTTTAGGGAAAGGTGTACAGGGTGTTCAGGGTCTCACAACTAGATCAGACTCATAATGATTCGCCTGTTTACAGCCTCCCAAGAGCTGGGATTACAGGCATGTACCACCACCCCCAGTCTAAATAGCCATCTCAGCATGCCACAGGGGCGAGGCCGGCATGGCAGGCCCGGAGATTGAACCCCCGGCCCCTGCACCTGCTTGCAGGCACTTTAATCCGCTGAGCTATTTGGCTGGCCCTAAAAAAAAAAAATTATTTTTAGAAAGGTACTGAACTTGCCTGAGGTCACAGAGCTTGGGCAAGCTGGGTTCTGCAAGCAGCGTGGCCCTCAAGTTTGGGTTTTAAGTGAAGCCCCACTAAGAACTTCACAGCAAAAAATTCTAGGACCACAGCTATAGCTCGGTGACACAAGGGCCTGCCTGACAAGTGCAAGGTCCTGCGTTGGATTCCTGGTTCCTCCCCCCTCAAAAGAATTCTATACCACTGCTTTTTACTAGCAGTGAGAATAAGTGATTTCCAAGATAATTGGTGACCCTTACCCTTCTCTGGGTCATTGACTATGCATTTGTGGCATTGGCCCGACACTGTCCTAACACGTTTGAGCAGCTGTAATTACAAGATGTCTGTGTAGCAGCCCTAGAGGCAGAGGTGGAGACGGTCCTTGCCTTCAGGAAGCTTGGAGTCAGGTGTGGAGGAAGTACACAGTGGCAGACAGAGGGGCCACACGGCGAGGGCTCAGGGGACAGTGTCTTGGGGTTCTGGGGTGTTACCCTGGTGGAAAGGAGACTTGGCAGTGAGAAATGACAGGATTAGCTACGCAGGCGGGTGCCCTGTCCTTAGTGGTGGGACGGGCAGAAGGTGCTCAGAAGAGGGGAAAAGCCAGCCCTGTAGAGTGGCCCGTGGGGAGCCCTGGGAGCTCCACTGTGCATTCGTTCAGGGGTTCGTCACTCACGGTGCAGCTCAGATGGGGCTTGTTGGGTAGCGTTGCCCTAGCCGCACTCTGGTAAGAGGGTCGCCGCGCCGCGCCCGCTGCCCGGCACTGAGAATGCTCCTGGTTTTGTTATGGGGCTCAGTGGAGTGACGCCAACCACACCGAACTCATCAGCTCGGCCACTAGTGCGCTGCAGTTCGCTGTCGCTCTCCTGAAGCCCACGAAGGCCTCGGCTCGCCAGCTACCCCCGAGTGTAGCCAGAGTGGACGCCAACAGCAGGGTCCTGTTTCCGCTGGGGCTGGGACACGCAGCGGAGTACGTCCGGCCGCGCCTGGCGCTCATCGGGTAAGACGGCAGCAGGGTGGGCGCGGCCTTCTCGCGGCTGCCGGAGGCCGGGCCTGAAAGCTACCCCCTTCCCAGGGACGCAGCCCACAGGGTCCACCCACTTGCTGGACAAGGGGTCAACATGGGCTTTGGGGACATCGCCAGCCTGCTCCGTCATCTCAGCACTGCAGCCTTCAATGGAAAAGACTTAGGTAACGATTCAGTTGTGCGGAGGTCACGGAGGTAAAGATCAGAGCCCAGAATGGCCCTCGATAGCGAGATGGGGTCAGCATCGTGTGTATCTGGGTGCGCGGAGGGGCAGCAGCCTTGATTAGCGGAGAAGGCGCCAACCCAGCCCTTTCCCGCAGGCTCCATGAGCCACCTCACGCGGTACGAGACGGACAGACAGCGCCACAACACCGCTCTGCTGGCCGCCACCGACTTGCTGAAAAGGCTGTACTCCAGCAGGGCGGCGCCGCTCGTGCTGCTGCGGACGTGGGGGCTGCAGGCCACCGACGCCATCTCCCCGCTCAAAGTAAGAGGCCGCCGCGGTTCTCCGAGCTTGCTGCGCGCGGGAAGGACTGGCTAGTAGCGCCCTTCCTCCCTGGGCCCAGTAGTTACAGCGGGAGTCCCGGCCGCGCCGGCCGATGGGCGCGCAGCCGAGCCATACCGGAGGCCCAGCGGCTGAGACGCTTCCGCGTACAGATTTCTTCTTTGCTGAAATAAAACCAAGACTCCTGAGGAGGGTCTCGCTGGCTGTTTCTGATCACTTTGGGTATTTCATTATAAGCACCTCACTGTTGCTGGGCATGGGGCACAAAGACGATGCAAGTACTTGCCCACTTGTTCTTTCATCGCGGTGGGGAGGTCCTAGGAGTCGCCCCGGCCTCCAGCCTGCTCGGCCAGCAGCGCTGCCCTGGGTTCCCCACCCCACCTGCGTGCATCCCAGGGCCACTCACTCCTGCCCCCTTTTCTGCAGGAACAAATTGTGGCCTTTGCCAGCAAGTGACTGCCCTCCTGCGGAGTTCAGGCTGATTGGGAGAAGAGCGCCTGCCTCGTGACCACCGCCCTGCTTCTGGGATGTAGCTTGATAAATTTACTTCACACGGGACTCTCGGCCCTCCTGTGCTGGCTGTGCGCAGGGAGCCTAAGCGACGCCATGTCGCTGGAAACAGCTCTGATTACTAAAGCCAAAGCTGCGGAGGTGCTGCTCCATTCATGTTCACTTGTTACCAGTCCTTGCTAGAGATTTATGCATTTGGTACAGGGCCTCACTACCCAGCTTGGACTGGTAGTGATCCTCGCGTTTTCAGCCTCCCCAGCACTGGGATCACAGGCGTGGGCTACCACGCCGGGTCTCTGGTGGCCGGCTTAGTGCCTGGGGGTGGGGCAGGAGGAGCATGTGGTGCCAGGGATCGAACCCCAGTCCCAGCGCTTGCCTAAGCAGGAGCTTAGTCTGCTGAGCTACCTCACCAGCCCAGAAAATTTATTTTTCATGCTAGTCATAAATTTGTTTAATTGATAGAGTTAGAAATATTTACCATATGTCCATGAGAATTGCTGTTTTAAAATTAACATTAGAATGCAGATTAAACACAAAGTACTTTAACTTTTGTCATTGGTACGCAGAATTGGAAAAAAGCCCAATCTCATTAATCCTAGTTATTACATCTTCATCACAGCACCAGTCTCTGTTCAGTAATAAAATATTAATCTCAGATTAGGAAACGGGTCTGTGGGATGTGGAATCCGCCATCTGCCCTCCGTGTGGGGCCACGGCTCTGAGCGCCCCCAGCAGCCGCTGGGGAAGGTCCTTAGCCCTGGCGCCCTTAGAGCCGCATGCTGTAAGATTTGCCCAGGAGTCTGCTCTAAAGATGAAATGAAAATAGTCTGCTTTTGAACTAAGCTAGGCTATTCTTGGGGATAAGTTTTGAAGAACTGAGAAGCTTGATGCTCTAGGGCAGCTTTTAGGCAAATGTGAGAAAAACTGTCCTGGAATCCGGGCAAGACGTATGCAGGTAAAAAGATAGTTTCTATAGGAAGCTGTGGCCGCTGGCTGAGACTGCAGGCCCAGGGCCAAGTCACAAAACACGGAAAGTTGCCAGGCAGCACATCTAAACTCTGAAAGTATAAAGACAAAGAATTTTAAGATAGCCTTTGCCAGGACCTCAGTGCTTCATCTAGTGACAGCATGCTAAACACAACACCCACCGCGTGCCAGGCTAGTTCCTAAGTACTTCACACACAAACCCATTCGCAGGGATGAAACTAATCAGTGATAGAATATGCAGGGCTCAGAGTATGAGGCCCAAAGGTGTATTAAGAAGTATTTTTCTTCTAAGATAAAAATTCTCACTCTGAATTGCACTGAAAACTAACAATTAGCTAATTCTACAGATTTTCTGGTCAAGACAGTTTTGAGGAGCCGGGGAGATGGCTCAGTGGAATAAGCACTTCCCTGGCAAGCGCAAGGGCCTGAGTTCAATCCCTGGTTCCGTGCCCCCCCCCCCAGCCAAAAAAAAGTTTTTAAGGTCTGGTGAACAGTGTATACACTGCACAAATCCAGCTTCTACTTCTGAGCCTCCCTGGAGACAGCCTGAGAAGAAAGTTAAGAGAACCTCTCCTCTCTGGGCTGTAATGCTGGAGGATCCTTTAAGGAGCAATTTACTTCTTGGGGAACAATTTGGCTTCTACTCTAGGTATAACGATGTAGAATAACACTTAGGAGGCTACTACAAGCCTAGAAATTTGCTGTTTTGACAGGATGTTAAAAGAAGTTATGGAGTTTAGAAGTTATGTCAAATGGTAAAAAATAACATAAAAACTTAGGAGTCACTGTCAGATTTTGAAGGGTTATGTAATGGCAGACTGCAGTTAGAAGGTGGGTGTGGTGTTGCATGCCAGGAGGCTGAGACAAGAGATCACTGAATTTGAGGCCAGCCTGGGCTACATAGTGAGTTTAAGACCAGCCTGAGGCTGGGGAGATGGCTCAGTAGAATAAGTACTTGCCCGGCAAGCACAAGGGCCTGAGTTCAATCCCTGGTTCTGCCAAAAAGAAAAAAAGCGGGGGGCATAGCTCAGTAGGATAAGCGCTTGACGGCAAACACAAGGATCTGAGTTCAATCCCTGGTTAAAAAAAAAAAAAAAAGACCAGCCTGGTCTACACAGTGAGACACTGTCTTTAAAAAAAGAAAAAGAGATACAGAGATTATAGCTTAAGATATTTAAGGAGAATTTGTAAACAGTGCAATTCTAAATGAAATAAAGTATCTGAAAAATTACGAAAGTGAGAACCTGTTGAAATGCCCAGGCGCTCTAGTGGGCAGATTAGGTTAGAACTTCAAGATGTTCCCAGTTTTAAAGACTCTCATGCCATCATGCATGAGCATTTTTTAAGGAAGGGAAACAGTAAAAGGTGACCTTAGTGCCGGCTCTGGTGGCACACGCCTGTTGTCCCAGCACTTGGAGTCCGAGAAAGGAGGGCTGCAAGTTTGAGGTTAGGAAGACCCTGTCTCAACCAATAAAAAGTACTGTGGATACAGCACAGGTAGAGTGCTTCTGGGTGCAATGCTCAGTACCACCAGAAAGAAAAGGAAAGAAAAAAAAGCCCTAATAAAAATCAGCTCAAACCAGGCACAATATGCATTCTGTAGTCCTAGCTACTCAAGAGGCTGAGGCAGGAGGATCACTTGAGCCTGGGAGCTCAAGACCAGCATGGGCGACTCTGATACCTCCAAGGAGATAAGGAAACCAGTGGGAGTCTGAAGAAATCCCACGTCAAGACAGCGGGGTGATGGGGCTGCCCTAGCTCAGTCCTTTAAGGGGCTGCTTCGTCAGGCTCAGGTGGCTGCAGTTCAAGCCCCACAACTCCAGCCAGCCAAACCTGCCCTGAAGGCATTCGGAGCAAAAAAAAAAGATGACGCAGTGGGGTGTGATAAATTCCCTAGCTCAGCTGGATGTGGTGGTACGTGCCTGGAATCCCATCACGTGGGAGGCCTAGGCAGGCCGATAGTTGCGAGTTCGAGGCCACCCTGAATCTCACCACGCTCCCACCCAGCCAATTTCCTAGTTTCTTACAGACAGCAAATGTTACTTACCATCTCTGTGGAGTAACTTAAGAAATAAGGTTCCCCAGGCACAGGTGTGAGGGTGAAGTGTATTTAACAGAAGGGAGAGAAGCACAGAAAGCTGCAGGTTTAGGGAGATGCAATCTCTCTTGGAAAGAAAAAGGACAGGAAGAGATAGCAAAGGAGCCAAACCACAGCTCTACTGTCCAAGAGCAACAGAGCAGGTAGCCAGGAAGCAGATGATGTCCAGATGGGGAGATGGGACATAATTCACAAAATTGAAGTCTAGGCATTCAATTTCTAAAAAAGAACCTGAAAGTCATTATATGTGGTTCTGTGGAAATACAGTGTTCTAACACAGACCAAAATAGCCAACCAAGTCAAAAGCTGGTGATGACCGGGAAGGGGAGTGGAATTCTGGGAACTAGATGAGTAATTTTTAGCTAGTGCAGTCAGGTACCAGCCCAGAATGCAGTGCTATAAATGGAAAGAGTTGGGCTGGGAACGCAGCTTAGTGTGCTAGAGCGCTTGTCTAGCAGTGTGTGAGACGCGGGCTTTGAGCCCTTGCACCACAAGGAAAAAATAAAAGCAAATAGGACTAAGGGAGTAGCTCAGTGGTAATGTGTGTGTAGTACGAGGCCGGGGTCAGGCCCCAGTGCACACGCACACGCACACACATGAACTGAACGGCTGTGACTGAAATCTGTAGCTTCTCAGATAGCACCCACTAACTGACCTCTAGCCCCGAGCCAAGGCTGGGGCAGCAGTGGGGAACCTGTGGCGTGCATGCTGCAGTGAGCTGCTATCACTGCAAACTCTGAAAGGCTCACCACCGCTGAGTAGGCACATAGTTGTATTTCTTAGAAAAACAGCTATTAAGAATCACAGGTAGGGGCCGGGGAGATGGCTCAGTAGGATAAGCGCTTGACTGGCAAATGCAAAGATCTGAGTTCAATCCCCGGTTCCACAAAAAAAAAAAAAAAAACAATCACAGGTAACACCACAGAGTCTGGGAGGTGGCCTGGCACTTGAGCACACAGCCAGCTCTAAGGCTGCAAACGTTCAGTAGTGCTAGCTGACTAAAAGGCAAGCAGTGAGAAGTAGCCACATCCCCCCACAGTATGTCCTTACAGGCAGAGTAGCGAGGCACTGGGACTCGGGACAAGTGCTTTGCCGAGGAACTTCAGCCCCAGTCCTTTCTGTGCTCTGCGACAAGGTCTTGCTACACGGCCCACAGATACAGATGCATGCCAGGGCACCCACCCGTCTGTCCTATCGTGGTACTGGAGTCAGAACCTTGCGCTCCATCCCAGCCCCCGCCATTCTGTATTCTGCTGGAAGCTGGGGTGACGGGTGAGGCAAGTGCCCCACACCCGGCTGCACAGCCTCTCTTCCCAGGCCTTTCATCTGACACAGCACCTTCCTTTCTTTCTTTCTTCTTCTTCTTCTTTTTTTTTTTTTTAATTACACATAGAAAGCAAAACCAGGCATTTTCTTCTCTCAGGGAGAAGTACACAGTGGTGAGGACAGACAGTCTCTGGGGAGGAAAAAAGACTGACATAAATTGGCTTAATTTAGCATACAAGAGGACAGTTATAGTTTCCAAAGAATGAGGCACTCCCAGGTGTTGAAGTAGGACTCTTCACTGGTTCCCAGGGACGTGTCCCTGAGCTGTCGCGCCAAGGCTGAGTTGCAGAGCTATCTGTGGCTCACCAAGGCTCGAGGGCCAGGGCGAATCCCAAGGGTCAGATAATGGTTTGCATTCCATGTATAAAATTAAACCCAAATCTCTAGGTTCAAGGGTGAGACCCGTATGCAGAAGCCCTTCCCTGGAAAGCCAGTTGCTGGAAGTGGAGCAGGACGTGGCTCAGTGGGAGACACCCAGAGACTGCAGCAGGTGGAAGGTGGCCCCCAAGGCCCAGCCGGTCTCTATATTGTTCACTTTCTTTGTGAGCTGTTGCGAAAAAAGAAAAGTTTTCACAGTTTTATCTCATTTTCAATTCCTTTAGGCACGGCACTTAGGCAGATAATATCGTCAAAGACCACGTGTGTGGCCAAACCAAGGCCAACCTGAGACACCATCTTGGAGGCTTCCCGCACTCCCTCAGGGACAGTCCCCTTCCAGCCGCATCCTACTGCCCTGCACACACAGTTCCTGTCTGAGGGCTTCTGAACTCTGAAAGCTGATGCAGCACAGCACCCCTGCTTTGTTGTTTTCTGACTCACCTCTCTGATAAGGCGATTAGGAGATGGCAACGGACATGGGTGAGGGAGCACTGTCGGGAGTGGGAGTGCGCTTAGGGTAGGAAAACACGCCTCGCTTCTCGGTTTGTACTACGTAAGCAGTTGCCTCTTCTCAAGCACTAGTAGACTGACCAGTGCACCTAAGGCATCTGGACCTGAGCTGTGACCGTGGGTGAGACTTCAGACTTCATTTCCTCAGACAGAAAAGTCAAACTATTTTCTTCCAAATTCCAGGAAATCCTTGGTAAGGTTTTGAAGGAGAAAGGGCATCAATCAGGGCAGCGCCAGGCCCCTACCTTGGGGGCCAACAGCAGAGCTCTACTGTATCATTTTATATTACTGACCTTCTATGTAGGTATTTGTTGAATAAAGGTGGTTTGCAAAACAAGTTTGAAAACTACTGGATTTTTTAAGTGTTGACCCTATGAAACTGAGTGTAGCTGCTGTACCCAACGGCAGGGTAAGTCACTGTCTTTTTTTTTTTTTTTTTAAGCACTGAGAGTTGAAGCCAGGACCTTCACATTGTTTTCTTTTTTTTTCCTTTGTGTGTGTGTGTGTGTGTGTGTGTGTGTGTGTGTGTG